>NC_061114.1:97241359-97300292 GCF_002878395.1 Capsicum annuum | reverse complement strand
GTTTAAGCTCATTTAATTACATAAAATTCAATAATTTATTTTTTACTAATTAATTCTTCTTCTTTTCACAATATGCTAGTAAGGGCAATAAACCAATACGGTATATTATTGACAAAACTTGCAGTTTATGATTTACAATGGACACAATCGATGGTCCTCAACTCAATTTGATTTATTTAACTATTTATATTTTTGACTTATTTAACTATTTATATTTTTGACTATGTATTAATATTTTTTTGACCGTTGCACCAACCCGTATATACCTTAACAATGACGAATGTCGATTTATACGGTCCATCATCTACCCACTGCATGAAAAGGCATCGATTATATTGATGGTCTATGAATGAGGTCTTAGTAGTAACAAAATTTAAATATCAAATTCTTACAATGGTAATAAAGTACATGTCAAATCACATCCAACGGTAATATTTGACTTTCTTTTATGTATAAAAGAAAGGCAATTCTTGTTTTCACACACTCTTTTTTTGGCTTCATTTTTAAACTACAATGTCTCAATCATCCCAAATATCCAATGCAAAAGTTTCCTACGTATATCGTTGTGTCAATTCATCTGTCCAAAGGACGTCACACACCGATTCGAATTCAGGTCAAAAATTCTTTAACTGTGAGGTTGGAAAGGTGAGTGCATACATGAATATGTGATTTATCTATTTTTGTTTAAGTAAGCAAATTATGTAATAACTTAATTTTTTGGTTTAGGATAATGGTGGATGCTCTTTTTTTTTAAGTGGCTTGTGGAAGACTCACCGACGAGCAGTCCATCAACATCAAACTTTTAAGATGCTTTTAAATTTCAAATACTGCAAAGGCTTTGGAAATCCAAAGAAAATAGAGATATGCTCATGACATTGTTAAAAAAGCCGAAGAGCAAAGGGATTACTTGAAAAGATCACTAAAAGAAATTGAAATGGAGAGAGATCAACTAAAGCAAAGGTTGATTTTGACCGAAGAAAAAGAGAATGGCTTAAAAAAATTATTGTATGGTTTATTGTTGGTGTTGGCTTTCTGTAAAGGTATAATAGGGATGTAGGAGACTGAATAAATAGATGTATGGTTTCTTAAATCAACCGTGGGTGCAGTCTATAATTAATAGAGAATAACTTCTATAACATTTATCATCGACCTCTATAAACTATGACATTAACTAAATTGGTAACACAATCCAACATATAACATTAAACTTGTTTGTCATCATTGTAAATGTATGATTTCTTAAATCAATCGTGGGTGCAGTCTATAAATTATAGAGAACGACTTTTATAATATTTGTCATCGACCTCTATAAATTAGGATAATCGCTGAACTAGTAACACAATGCAATCAATTGTATTATCTAATAAGACAATGGAATAACTGAACATAATTTTTTCAGTAAATATTGACACAATTAAAAACAAATTTGTTTGTCAACATCGAGTTGCCAAATAAATGTAATTCAGTTATCCATAAAAACTAAATCATTAAAAATAATACTCCCTCCATTTAAAAAAGAATGACTTACTTTGACTTGACACAAAATTTAAGAAAATAAAGAAGACTTTTGAATCCTGCGGCTTTAAATTAAAGTTGTGTCAAATGTACTAAAATGCCCTTTAATCTTGTGGTCCTAAACATGCCATGTGGAAAGTTGAAATTAAAGTATTGCCAAAAAAGAAAAGAGGTCATTCTTTTTTAAACGGACTAAAAAGGAAAGTAGGTCATTCTTTTTTAAATGGAGGGAGTAAATCATTAAGAAAATTGTTTGTTTCAAGCCATCAAACTACATGTTATCAACTGTTTGGCTAACACCCCTATCATCATTAAGTTCCTTAATAATGCACATCACATCCACTTCATTTTCTTCATTTTTTTTTCACCTCTTCTATTACTACTTTCTTCTTATTTTCTATCTCTTCTTCTTCTTCTTCTGATGATCATTTCTTCTTTTTTTGTATATTTTCTTCCTCTTCTTCTTCTTCATCAACTGCCTTCTTTTTTTCTCTTTTTCTTCTTCCGATGATTTCTTTTCACCATCTTCTTCTGTTTTCTCCCCAGTTTCTTCTTCTTCTTCACTGTCATCTCCTCATTTTCTTCTTCTTTCTTATAGTGTTCATCTGTTGCCTTCTCCTCTTTTGTTTCTACTTCTTTTATTTTTTTTATCTTCTGCTGCAACATTAGTCACTACGACTGCGAGTTCTTTGAGGTTTACTAGATGTCGACCACAAGGGGGACTATCGACGTGCGCTACATTATTTTGAAAGGATTATCAAAATTATGCAAGTAAATTAAATAGACAGTACAAAAGATAAATTAGTTTACCTTGATCTTTTTGCTTCTTCTAGTTCTTCTCGATTCTCCCCAGCTTCTTATCTCTAACAAAAGAAGCAATATTCAGAATAATTTTCTCGAACAAAGTAACACGCTTATGCAGGTCTTCATCATTAGAAGTGTCTGGTGCAGTTTTGAATCCACTTGAACCAGCATTATCACAAGCACGTGCTGGACTTAGGACATAATTGTGACCACCCAAATCCTCGTCTTCGTTCACGATCTCTACTGATGAAGTGAGAATAGTCACACCTTTTAACTGTACCTTTAAAGCATCGATGAGCGTGTCTTTAACTTCGTCTGTGTATGGCTTAAATATTTTCATGTAGGTTTGCTCCATCTCACGAACAGTAGGAGTAAAATACAGGATCACAATCTATAAAAAAAAAATATAAATTACACAACATAAAAAAAAATATTTATCTTTTATAAGATAATATATGTTAATTATTTATAAGGAAAAGATTAGAAAATATTTTAGAACACCTTTTCCATAAATTTGCTTTTGAAACATTACCGAAATAATTTTTTTATAAAACCCTTTAATAATGATGCAATTATTTCAAACGATTTCACAAAAAAAATATTTTAAATTAATTAAAAAATTCAAAAATGAAATAAAATAAAATTAATTCTTTATTCAAAAAGATGGCTCTTTTGTTATTTTTCAAAAGTCAAATTTTATAAAATAAGTTAATTATCCTACACTAAATGAATAAAAATATAATTGTTTAAATCTATAATGGCTTGAGAATTTCCTTATCTTTTTATTACGATAAGAGGCTCATGTAAAAAAAATACATGTTCTTTATTATTTGAAATCCTAAAAAAGGCCTTACGAAATTAAATCGGCAAAGTTGCAATTTTATTTAAGATTGATGACAACAAAATTGATTTACCATATCTAAAATAATTAAAGCCAATTTTCAAGTGTAGCGATGATAAACTCGCCTATTGCAAAACCTATATTTTATTAATTCGACATTAGTAACTAATGAGAAACTAATTTTAGTTCTAAAGATAGGCTACTATAATTCATATTAAAGAAGCATTAAAGGATTCTAACAAACTCGGTCATTTATTCTAAAAGATATGTTTCAACCTACCAAATTTTGATCTTAACAACATTGATTAAGCACCAAAGTGTGACAATTAAACTAAATTTAAAATCTAAAAACGAGAACAATTAACTTCGCTAACACATTTAAGAAATCACACTAATTCAAATAAAAAAAACATATAAAACACAAATTTTAAATAGTAACGTGTGAAATATTAAATGATAGTAATAACAAGTATCTACAAAGAAAGAGATTAGCTAGCAAAAGGGAAAGAGGAATTAGATTGCTACGTAATAGTCTATTGTCGCTTCTTTGATTTAGACAGAGTTAAAGTCAAACCGTAAAGCTCCAAATGCGTTCCTGAGTGTACATGTGAAATAAAGAAAAAGATAAAGATTAGTAATTGTATCCTTTTATGGGAATACACAAAACACATTTCCTTCAAAAATGAAAAAATTAAACCTATATATAGAGCACATGACAGATTCCAACAAAAGTTTGGTACATTACTAATTACAATCTAGTGGTCATTAAAAAATAAATAAGCGACAAAGAACTTTGGTAATTATCTTTCAACAGAGCATACTCACGCCTGATTATGAAAAAAAAATCCCTTGCTGATATGTTTAACTAATTGAAACAATTTTTAGTGAAAAGATAGTAATGGGATCCAAACATTATTTGCAAATATTATTAGGAAGTTTAGAGCATAGATTCAATTTTAAAGAGAACTAAATCTTCATAAAACATCCAAAGCACTCTCCTTCTGTAAGACTAAAATTCCAAAAAACCTTTGAGCGATTAGAGTCGATACAACAAAATAAAATCTGATTTTTAAACAAGGAGAAAAATGGCCATAATGGTGGTGCAAAACAACATGAATAAGAGACTTGCGCAAATTTGTTATTGTCTAGTTAACCTTTTACACTGTATGCCATCTTTCTAGTGAATCGAACCCGCGTCCACGAGAGGTCACATATATCTCTAAGGATCTTTCCTACTTTCTCTAGATGGCTACACAATCAGCTCATTTTCACTTTAAGGGTACAAGAGAAATAGGGTTCTTTCCCACAAAATGGTGGCAACAAAAGAAAGCAGCCCCCCTATTTTCTAAAATATTCACCTGGAGAAAACAAGAATGACACATCACTCAGAAAACACTCGACGAACTTACATACACTTCTTAAGGCAAAAAGGAATGAAACGATGAGTTGTCTGATCAACGATTTCACTAGCATCAAGTTCGTACTTTAAAAAATTTGATACCTTGAGAATGACCGTGAGTTCAAGCTCCATACTCATACTGTATTTGATGCAAACAACCATAAACACAACAATCAAAAACAAAGTCTTATCCTTGTTCGACTTTTCAGAGAACAAGGAGCAGTACTAACGTAATCCCAGAGAAGAAATAATGTGCGCATACGTATTTATTTACATAACCGCATTGGACAGAGAATTAGAAAACAGGAACAAAACAAAGGAGGAGATTCATATAAATACATTGAGCATGGTAGCAACAGAGAACGGAGAAACAATGGGTTTAACATTATTTAACATGTTCAGTCATGATGCAAACAACCCTTAAAAACAGACGAGAAAATTGACACAAGACGATGATCATAAGTTGCGACAAATGGACAGCCATGTTAAACGAAATGAGCACCTATAAACTCGTATCCAAAGAATTAAAATACACGACAGAGAAAAGAGCAGGGCGATGTTGGAAAAGTCAAGGGCACTATCAAAATGCCCGACAGAGTAGCAACGGAAGAACATCCAAGTCTAAACTTTTCCTTTTCAATTTGAACCAAGAAGAGACAAGCAAATCCAAGAAAAATAAAGTAATATTTAATCAAATAAATCACCATACAAATACGATAAGATAAGAATAAAGGCAATCACATGAGACAACAAATTATGTGGAAAACCCTTCGATGTAAAGAGTGAAAAAAATCACGGGACCAAACTTCCGCTATAATCACCAAGAGTTACAATATTATTTTCCAAAATTGGCCACAAACCAAGTGCCAAACAATGAGCAACAACACAACAAGATAACACCAAAACTAGAGAATAAAAAGGAGAACATACACCAAAAATGTAGCTGCTGTTCGGGAATGAAAAACAGGAGCTACAGGCCACCAAATCCAACCCCGTCAGTTTTTAATCAAAGATTGAGATGAGAGCAACAAGCTGTCTAAAAATCAGCTCAATCGGACAAGAAACAAAACGGGAATGACAATTTGAAGTTGAGAACTGTTGCTTGAAAATTTGGTCCAAATTGGGTTTTATTTATCTACATAGGAAGGGACAAAGACCCATATCCCAACAATTCTCCCCTCCCGACTACGTGGAGGAGACCACCATTTCGGCGATCATGCAATAACCTTCAAACTTTCCTCTTGGCAAAGCTTTAGTCACCATGTCGGAACCATTATCATCTGTATGAATCTTCTCAATTCAAGCAACTTAGAATCCAATACATCCTGAATACAATGGTATCTCACATCAATGTGTATAGACCGATCATAAAATGTAGAATTCTTGCCAAGATGTATAGCACTTTGACTGTCGCAAATAATCACATACCTCTCTTGAGCACAACCAAGTTCCCCCCAAGAATCTCTTCATCCAAATCAATTCTTTACAAGCTTCAACGGCAGTAATAAGCTCAGCTTCTGTAGTAGATAGAGCAACATATTTTTGCAACCTAGATTGCCAAGACACAGCTCCCCCTGTAAAAGTAACCAAATACCCTGAAGTGGACTTGTGAGTATCAAGATCACTGGCCATGTCTGAATCAGTAAAACCACAAAGAATAGGCTTCCTTGTACCAAAACACAAACTCATACTAGAAGTGCCACAAAGATATCTCATAATCCACTTCACAGCATTCCAGTGTTCTCTTCCTGGATTAAAAAGAAAACGACTAACAACACCAACAACATGAGCAATATCCGATCTTGTACAAACCATTGAATACATCAAACTACCAATGAATGAAGTATAAGGAACTTTCTTTATATCTTCTTTCTCATCATCGCTGGAAGGACACTGCTTCGTGCTTAATTTAAAGTGCATAGCTAAAGGTGTACTGACAACCTTAGCCTTATCCATGTTGAGCCTTTGAAGTATTTTCTGAATGTACTTCTCTTGTGATAACCACAACTTCTTGGTTTTCTAGCCATGTCTGAATCAGTAAAACCATAAGGAATAGGCTTCCTTGTACCAAAACACAAACTCAGACTAGAAGTGCCACAAAGATATCTCATAATCCACTTCACAACATTCCAATGTTCTTTTCTCAGATTAAAAAGAAAACGACTAACAACACCAACAATATGAGCAATATCCGATCTTGTACAAACCATTGAATACATCAAACTACCAACGACTGAAGTATAAGGAACTTTCTTTATGTCTTCTTTCTCATCATCGCTGGAAGGGCACTGCTTCATGCTCAATTTAAAGTGCATAGCTAAAGGTGTACTGACAACCTTAGCCTTATCCATGTTGAACCTTTGAAGTACTTTCTGAATGTACTTCTCTTGTGATAACCACAACTTCTTGTTTTTCTATCACGGACAATTTGCATGCTAAGAATCTGCCTTGCTGGTCCTAAGTCTTTCATAGAAAAAGACTTACTCAACTTTTCTTCAACTTTTGAATCCCGCAAGCATTATGGCCAACAACAAGCTTGTCATCAACATAAAGCAACACAATAATAAAGTTACCATCAAAGAATTTTTGCACAAAAACACAATGGTCTGAAGTAGTCTTCTTGAAACCCTGTTGACTCATAAAGGAACCAAACTTCTTGTACCACTGCCTAGGACATTATTTCAAACCATACGAGCTCTTTTTCAATTTGCAAACATAATTCTCTTTTCCCTCGCCTTTAAAACCTTCGGGTTGCTCCATAAGAATTTCTTCATCTAAGTCACCATGTAGAAAAGCAGTTTTAACATCTATTTGCTCAATCTCTAAATCTAGACTTGCATCTAAGCCTAGAACCACACGAATGGATGACATCTTCATAACTAGAGAGAATATCTTATTAAAATCAACTATTTTTTTCTGATTAAATCCCTTCACAATCAATCTAGCCTTGTACCGTAGATCTGGGTTACCATCTTCATGTTTCATCCAAAAAACCCACCTTTTTTCAAAGTTTTTCTATTTTTAGGCAGCTTAACCAAATCAAAGCTAAGGTATGATTATCATGCAAAGATTTAATCTCATCTTCTATAGAATCAAACCACTTTTCTTTCTCTTCACTTTCTATGGCCTCATCAAGACTCTTAAGTTCTCCCCCATCAGTCAAGAGTACATACTCATTGGGAATAACGAGATAAAGGTATTATCTCTCTAGTAGATTGTCTGAGAGAACTCTCTAAAGCATCAACAACTGGTTGTTGATCAACCATATCAACTTGTACTGGAGCATCAACAACATCTTGCTGGTCATTCTGAACATGAGCATCATCTTCATTATCAACTTGATTTTCATCATCATAAAGATTTTCTTCAAGAGCAACAGTCAAAGGAACTGGATCAACATCAACTAGACTCTCACTAATCTGAGAATCAACCTTCTCGACTTTGTCAAAATCTTCAATTATTTGGTCTTCAAGGAACACAAAATCACGGCTTCTAACAAGATTCTTCTCAAATGGATCATAAAAATGATAGCTAAATTCATCTTGACCATAACCAATGAAGATACACTGCCTAGTTTTAACATCTAACTTTGACCTCTCATCTTTAGAAATATGCACAAAATCTTTACACCCAAAGTTTCTAAGATGATCATAAGAAACATTCTTACCAGAACAAACTCAGTCAGGGACATCACCATCCAAAGCAACAGTAGGAGATAAAATGATAACATAAGCAGAAGTATTAAGTGCTTCTACCCAAAAGGAATCTGGCGGCTTAACATCTAAAAGCATACACCTAATGATCTCAACTAGAGTTTTATTCATCTTCTCTGCTAAACCATTCAACTAGGGAGTCTTTGGAGGAGTTTTCAGATATCGAATACCCTACTCTCTGCAATATCTATCAATAGGACCAATATACTCGCCACTATTATCTGAGCAAATATATTTTAATTTCTTTCCTGTCTGTCTCTCAACCAAGGCCAAAAAACCCTTGAACACATCAAGTACTTAATCCTTGGACTTCAAAGAAAATATCCAGATTTTGTGAGAATGATCATTAATAAAAGTCACAAAGTAAAGTACACCACCATGAGAACTTACTTTAAAAGGACCACATAAATCAGAATGTACCAACTCCAACAAATCAAGCTTTCTTGAAGGCATATTACTTTGAAAAGAAACTCTTTTCTGTTTACTGGCTAAGCAATGAACACACTTCTTCAACTTTGCTTGTTTCACTCCAGAAAGTACATATTTCTTAGCCAAACTATCAATCTCCTTCATACTCATATGACTCAACCTTCTATGCCATAACTCTAATGAAGTATCATTCTCCACCAAGTTTACCGAGCCTTTAGAAGTAGAGCCCTGAAATATGTACAAGTTAGACAACTTGTTACCTTGAGCCACAATCATCGAACCTCTAGTAAGCTTTCACTGTCCAGTACCAAGGGTGTTAACATAAACCTCATCATCAAGGTTCCCTACAAAAATAAAATTCAGGCGAACATCTGGAGCATGTTTGATGTTATTGAGAACTAGTTTGGTACCATTATTACTTTCCAAACAAACAGTGCCATTGCCAAGTTCTTTTACTTTATTATTATTGTCCATTTTTAATATCCCAAAATTACCTGGAGTATAAGAAGAAAATAATTCCTTCTTTGGCGTAACATGAGAAGTAGAAATAGAATCCACAAACCAGCTAGACTCATCTTGAACAAGATTAATGGCATTCTCACCACAAGCAACAAGAAGATCATTATTAGCAACAACAACAACATGATTTTCATTATTGCCTTCTTTTCTTTGTAGTCTCATATCTCTCTTATGCTTGTAGCAATATCTCATGATATGCCCTTTTTTGTTGCAATAGTCACATGTAGCATTCTTGAATTTTAACCTTGACTTGCTTCTACTTTTATCTCTATTATTCAGATCTCTGGACTTATTTCTCCCCTGCTCTTCAATAACTAAAACATTAGAGTGTGAAGATGAAGAAAATAAGGCCTGGGATCTTCATCTCATCTCTTCATTCAAGACACCACTCTTAATATATTCCATAGTTACAATACCACCGAGAGCAGAATTAGTCAAAGGAACTCAAAGAGTTTCCCAAGAGTCTGGTAGAGTATTAAGAAGCCAAAGCCTCTGAATTTCTTTAACAAACTTTACACCCATTCAAGACAGCTGGTCAAGGACACCTGAAGTCATTAATATGTGTAACGACTCATTTCATTGTTACTAAATTATTCATAATAATTTCATAAAAATTCTTAACATTTATTCATCAGTATTCACTTGGGTCCAAAATAGCCAAAATTTTATTTATTACGTCATCTCAAATTTTTCAACGAAGATTTTAGCCTTCGGATGTGTCTAGATAGACTCAATCTCAATGAATCTAATTAATCATGAGTGCTAATATAAATAAATTAGTTTGAAAGTTTTTTAGGTATTAATTAAGGCCGTACAATATCTCTAACACAAAGTTAAGTATAAAACTTTCTTTTCGATACAGTTTCGATATGAGTTTTTATTTGGGCCAACTTCAAATGATCATATCTCATAGAATATAAGGATTTAAGGGTCCCATTACCTATCAAATAAAATATCTCTGAGTTTTTTTTCCAACGCAATAAACCTCTCCTCAATCCGAATTTAGAGTAAGAAATTATGACTGTTTTACTGAGCAGTGCCCGAGATGAAATGGGATTTCACTATAGCAAAATTTCTGGTTGTATTTAAATCAGCTTCAGCCGTATTTTAGGTCTAAAAATCTCAAATTTCATTTCACAACCCTAGAGAGGTGATTTCCCAAAGCTTAAGGTGAAATTCCTTCATGGAGGTAAGTTTTTCCATTATTTTCTTTGTCTTTTAATCCTTTAATATCTTAGAATCCTTAGAAAGACCTTTAATGGTGGAATTCTTTTTGGGAATACTCATGGGTTTTTTTAATATGACCTAGAGCTAATTTTAAACTTTAAATTAAAGATTCCTAACATTAATTTCATAAACTAGATTATTAATTTTGATGGTTAGGAACCTTGAATCCCGTAAAGATGAGACCTTTAGCATAAAAACTCTATTAATGAAGATGAGTTAAGCTTGAAAGAGCTAATTAATGGCTATCTGACATTGGGAAATGATATAGACCTTAAATTAAGGATAGAATTAATGGGTTTGAATTCCCAAGATATTTGATTAAAGAGTAATTACTTATTACTCTTATTATTGCTTGATTTTTAGATGGTTGATTATTCCAAGACATGAAGGAAAGGAAAGATCATCTTTGTTGCAGCTTGTTTCTTCCAAAAGTTTAACGTCCAGGTAGGCTAGGTTTAATAAGTAGAAGATTGTTTTATTTTATATTTTTATAATTTGGAATTGATAGGAGAAAGCATGTTTAGTCCTGCGGGTGTGGAGTTGAGGTGGATAAAGATACGAGTACTTATCTTTAATCTCCAAAACTATATTATTGATTGATTATGTATTATTTATGATATTAGGTATTATGTGCCTGAAAGGAGATTGTTGTAAATGTAGTATATGAACATAATATTCTTTTTAGTTGTGTTAGTGATAAACCTAGTTGAGTTGTAATGGTATTAGGTTGTATGTATTTTGCAATAATATGATGAGGAGAATTATGCTAAGATCGAATATGGATGAGCATAGTAATATCTAAGGGATAGATGACTTGAATTAGTGTGATGATTGTATTATGTGGAAGGTAGTAGAGGATAATAAGACGCGTGAATGTGCTAGTTATAGATGGTGATGTTAGAACCCAAGTTGCGGTATTTAAGAAGATTATGATATTTGTAATAATTAATGAGTAATTAAGGCTCTGATAGTGACTTGTATGGGTAAGAATTAAATTGTGATTTATTTTATGATATTCTTGTTTTGATATTGACAAAAATACTATATCTATTGGATGCCCATGAGAGGCTAAATTGGAGATAATATTGGTTTATTGAATTGTGCCTATGAGTGGCTTGTTTGATAATGATAACTCCTCAAAGTAATGCCATGAATAATTGTTGATTGGTATTAGGACATGCTTGAATTGTTGATGCGTGTATAAATGATTATTAAAAAATTACTTGATGGAATTGTTTTATGACTTTAAGTGTACTTGTAAACTTAGTACATTGTTGTATGCTGTGAAGTTGTGTAAATTTGATATTGATAATACTTGTTTATGTTAGATTAGGTACCACACTGGTATGGATATGTATATATTGGATCGGGTACAACGCTGGTACAAATATGATATATTGGATCGGGTACCACACCGGTACGGATATGTATATGTTGGATTGGGTACCACGCCAATATGGATATGTATATGTTGGATCGGATACCATGCTGGTACAAATATGTATATGTTGGATTGGGTACCACACCGGTACGGATATATATATGTTGAATTGGGTACCACGCCGGTACGGATATGTATATGTTGGATCGGGTACTACTCCGGTATGAATATGTATATGTTGGATAGAGTACCACGCCGGTACAGATATGTATATGTTGGATCGGGTACCACGCAGGTACAAATATGTATATGTTAGATCGGGTACCATGTCGGTACGGATGTGTATATGTTGAATCGGGTACCACGCCAGTACGGTACATGAACATAGATTGTTCTCTGCAGGTCATGACTATTTGGGAAAAAATAAGTCTCATAGCATGTGTTTACATATTTGTGTTGAGTATGTGGATGTTTACAGGATGGTTGATATGCTTGATGGTTATGTGGCTTATTTGTGAGCACTATTTTATCTGTTATTGTTGTATTGTTGATTCATTGGGTATTTGATTGTGTGATATGTATTTGAAAAATTGAAGCTTTGTACTTATTTATATGTTGGTTGACTTGCTTTATTTATACGTGTTTTAATCGTAGCCTACCAGAATGACTAGTTATCATTCTTTAATATTATAAGAGAGCATTTGGTTATTAGTCTGAGTGTTTGGTGAGGGTTGTCTATGATTATGGGTTTGTTCATGTGAATATGAATAATGAAAAAGATAAGGTGAATAAAGAGGAATAGTGATGTATTAGCATTGGATTGTGGTTGATTGTGTGAATTAATAAGGCTAGAGTATGTTAGTAGTGAATATAATATTGATAGAGTTGGAAGAGTAGTTGGATGGTGTAATTTATATAGGTAAAGTAATAATATTATTACAAACTTAGTTGAATTTTATTCCATTCAAGATGTCATGATTTATTTTCGCTAATTCTATTTTATGATTATATGAACTAACAAAATCGATCGATGATGCCTACCAGTACGTGTGGTTGTACCGACCCTGCGCTTCTATATTTCTTCTTGGAGTGTAGACTGGATGCAGATTAGTTGCAGTTACTAGATGGATGACGATATTCAGCACTAACTTCTGCACTTTCTTTCTGGCAGATGTTAGAGTCTTTGTATTATTTATTTTATTGTTAGTCTATGTTGCAGTAAATAGCTCTTGTACATGTCTGGCCAAGTCTTGGGATAGTGAAGGACATTTGTAAGAAGTTTTTGAAAAGGTTTATTTATTAGTATTTAATTTACTTTATTATATTTAATTCAGTATTTTCTTACAAACAGAAGTCTTCCGCATATTTTTAGTTGGGTAGTAAGGATTCTCCTACCTACTTAGAATAGCGTAGGTTCCCGCACGGTCCAGTAGTTTGGGTCATGACAGTTGGTATCAGAGCCTTCGGTTCATCGGTCCCATAAGTTGATACACCCAAATTACACCTCTCTTACGAGAGAGTAAGCGGTTGCTGTTAAATATAGAACCCAACTAGGTTGGGGTCGAATCCCACAGGGAATATGGTGCTAATTAAGTTGTATGCAGATTAGTTGACTTTTAATCATTTATTTCCATAAAACAAAAAAAGGGAATTTGATTCAGTTCACAAATTAATGGTTTCAGTTTAACAAGATGAAATATGTGTAGTAGTATTCAAATTCAGAGAAATAGCAAGCTAGGATTATGTCCACCTTGTAGTTTTTAATACTTTCTAACTATGGGCTTTACGAGTTCATACATGCATCATGCTTACAGAGAAACATATTGCTTTTTTATAACATAATCCTAGTGTTTCTCAACCATCAAGGACTAATTCACTTCAGTTCTCTCGAATCAAAAGTGTTTACAAAAACAATAAGAAATCTCCAAGTAGTTAATCCTGTTAAGGGATTAACATATGAAATAGGGGTTAGAAATCCTATTTTCTTGTCACTACTCTCTTTTTCAAACAAAAACTTTTCTATCGAACAAGTTGTGTTTTAAGGCACATTCTCAATGTTTGCAACCACGAGAATTCAAGATAAACGAAAAGAGTATGATTTAAGCAAATCAATGCATGATGAATTCAAAAACCCAAAGTAGTAGACTGTATGTTACAAGGCTTCCATAACCCTAACTAATAAACTTAGATACTCATGAATAAAGTGGAAATCACAATAGAAATATTTATCATACCAAAAAGTAAACACTATCTTAGCGGAGAAGATGAAGTAGCATTTCTCCCAAGGTGCTAGGCCGCCACTCTCAGTGCAAGAATAATACAGAATCATGAATCATGATAAAAATTCAGCATCAAGTCTTTTTAGTAATCTTTTCTCTCATAATTGCCTTCTAAGTCCCAGAACTAATTATAAATGGCAAATTAGTCTTGGACATAGTTTCTAGGCACCACATTTGGTCCAACAAGCTACTTTTCTCTTGTGTGATTTGTCATCCGCAATCCGTAGTCCCATCATGTCTCTATCTACCTCATTAACACTTGAAATCATAGGTTAGCTCAATTACATCAAAGTAGAGTAAAAACATAAGAAACTAGGCACTTTGTTCTCAAAACTTAGCTAAAATATGAGTAATTATGGTGCTTAGGCATATAAATACACCCAAGATCACCACCCCACACTTAAAGCTTTGTTCATACTCGAACAAATTATCCATTTACACATACACAAGATTTAAAACCCACAAAGGAAACACAATATGCTCAAAGAGGCTCACACAACGAATATGAAACAAGAAGTAGATTCATGAACCATTACTAAAAACAACCTACCCTCAAGAATAGACTCATCAGGTTGGAAAATTTGTGCATACCGTTTAAGCAAAGAAATCATATAAATTACCCAACCTTCATAAACCATGTGCCCTCCAACAAGAAAGTTACCCATAATCACTCACAATTATGCAATTTCTAACAAAATAGGTACAAGAATCAAATTGCGCTCACTCTCACAAAGAATTCTCAAATTACAACTGATGACTATATGCTTGCCCTTAGCTTAGTGCTCCACTAATATCAAAATGTTAAGATTAGGATCAAATAGGTCTTTTCCGGGTTGTAATGCAGGCTAAAGGATGGGTAGGAACTATTTTGGCCAGAAATAGTGTCTATCTTCCCTAAGCGCTTTAATATACTACAATATGCAACTAAGACTAATTTCTAACAACAAATTTACACCACTTTCATATATCCATATCTTTTATTTTCACCCCATCCAATTAAACTCAATTAATAATACTATGGTGGGAGTATGCAACCCTTTCAAATATATATATATATATATATATATATATATATATATTGCTCCCATTTCACGTTACACACCCTTATGATAGCCACCCTCAACTTAAGCGATCTGAATCAAACATTGAGAAAGAGGCTAATTATTTGCATAACCAGGGGGTTTTCAAACCAGTGGTCAAGGAAACCAAGGTTGGAACCATCAAGGAGATTGAAAGAATAAAAATGACAGAAGTGGACTGTATGTACCTCTTGGAAGCCGTGATAATGCTGCCACCAGTTTAGGCAACTGTCCATGGTGGACATGATGGAGAAACTATTAAAGGGAGTTGAGGCGATCAATTCTGGAGTGACTACTATGAAGAGTGGCATATCCTCCATGAGTCAACTAGTAAATTCACACTCAATCACTATTAAACAACTAGAGATGCAGATGAGCCAATTATTCACAGCATTCAACCAAATACAAAATGGAACTTTACTAAGTGATATAGTTTAGAATTCGAGGACTGATGGATCGTGTATGGCTATTACCACTAGGAGCAGTAAGATGTTATCTAGTCCAAAATTATGAGCATTCTCTCATACTGGTGCAATTGAAATGGATTGGGAGATGGTTGATGAATTTCAACAGTGCCTGTGGAGTTGGAAAGTTCAGAAAAGAAGAGTGCGGAAGTGGAACAACCACCTAAGCCGAAGCATGTTAGTGATGTGGAGAAAGGCATAAGAAAGGAGGTAAAAGTTGCTCCAGTTAAAATCCCAACATCACCAGTACTATGATCCAGCTACTGAATTTGAAATGACTCTTTGGTGGATTACCCGGTGATGATCCAAATCTACATTTGGTGAATTTAATCAATATTTGTAAGTCGTTTGATAATCCTGGAGTGGGAAAAAATGCTATTCGTTTGAGATTATTCCCACTATCTCTGTATGGAGAGACAACTATGTGGTTGAATGAGCTGACTCCTGATTCTATAACAAACTAGAGGCAATTGAAAGGAGTTTTCCTAAAAAGGTTCTTTCTGCCCTCCAGAATGTTACAGTTGAGGGATGAGATCAACAACTTTAGGCAATTGGCTAATGAAGCTTTGTATGAGACTTGGGTGAGGTTTAAAAAAAAGTTGACTCAATGCCCAAACCATAAGATGACTGATGGACACTTGATGGAAATATTCTACAGAGCTTTGAACTCACTTACAAAGCTAATAGTCGATAATGCTGCAGGAAGAGCTTTAATGGAGCTCACCTTTACTGAGGCTACAGACATATTAGAAAGAATGACTAAAACAAGTAGAGCTTGGCATACCAGAGATTTTGTGGTATCAAGTAATACTGGTCTAGTATAATATCAGCAGAGCAACGTAGGAGAGAAGAGGAGCGTGATCAGGAAATGGCTCACATGAAAACCCAGATGGATCTGCTCACGAAACATTTGCTATCAGGGAATGTAGAAAAGGTAAAATCTGTGGGGTTCCACGATAAGAGAGTTGAATAAAATATCGAGGAAGAGGCTAATTATTTCCATAACCAGGGGTTTTTCGAACCGGTGGTCAAGGAAACCAAGGTTGGAACCATCAAGGAGATTGGAAGAATAAAAGTGATAGGAGTGGACTGTATGTACCTCCTGAAAGTCGTGATAATGCTGCCACCAGTTCAGGCAACATGTCTAAGAAGGACCAGGGCCAAAACAGGTTCATTGTAACATGTTCAGGATAAAATTTAGAACTCTTTTTTTCAACAATTTTCGTTACTCCCAATCAAATCAATTGCACACACCAATAACTAGACTTTGGGGCATTATTTTTACCTTTTTCCTCTTATTGTCAAACTCCTAAATCAAATTGATTTTACATTAAAGCGCTTAGAAGATTTTAGATCAAATTATGGTCTATTAAAGAACGGGTTAGGCTACATATGAGGCTAACAAAAGAACAAGATAAAGCCTCAACGGGGCTAGCTAACATAATGTGCAAAGGTAGGTCAAAAGAAGGTATGAACAATGGCTGTCAAAGAAATGCCTAAATCATCTCCTAAATTCACAATCTTTATTTCACTTTGCACACACACCAGACAAGTTCTAGCATCAGTTGCAATAAGGAATATACGACAGTCTTACACACTCATGGCACATGGTTAACTCAATTAGGAGCATTATGGATTCTCGACCCAATAATTAAATGAATTCAAATAAAACCAACAATCACAATAAGAGTCACAACTAGAGTCTAGGTGTTTCAAATGTAATGATCCATCACATACTTATGTTATACTGTCATGTGATCCACAAGAATAGTTACATGCAAGTAAATGACTAATTTTTTCATAAGACGCTCATCATCCATCCATCTTCGAGAAAAACACCTAATTATGACTAAATCAAACAAACATCTAACAAGAAACAAAATAAACAAAATAACTAATCCTATCACAGAAGTATACTAAGGAGAATGTACTATTTTCTTACAAAACAAGTAGCAAAGTAACCAACCACCTCACACTTAAGCTAAGCACTGTCCCCAGTGCAAATAACAAGATAAAAAACCTGGCTAGTAGTATTCCTCATTAAGCCTGACAACGGAACCAAAAAATTCCATTCCGTTTCACCAACTTCGATTCCAACATAGTTCCCTTATCGGTAACACCACGATACCGGTTAGTGTTGGTATATCAGTACCCAATGGTCTGGATAACATTACCGGTGCGAACCTTCAAAAAAATCTAGTAGTTTTGGTTGACCGGTTCCGGTACCAGTTAATCGGTTTTGGTCCTTCAGACGCTTAAATATCTGACTTTTTTTTAAATGGGGAGGTATCTGGCACGACACTGGCAACAACTCTTTTGGCCGTTGCTTTGTAGCCTTTTAAACAACCCCTCTCCCAATTACCCCACACCACCCCTTAAAATTTTCACTATAAATATCCTTTATTTCAATTTTTTTTCACACAAATATTATCAATTATCATACTCTCTCTTAATATTCTCACATTCTCTCTAAATATTTATAATTATTATATTATTTGGAGTTGTAGATTCAATTGTTATATTAGTTAGAGTTGAAGATTTGTTGAAGATATTACAAGCTTTAATTATCATCTTTTAATTCCGACATTTGGTATACGTTTGCTTTTACGCAGAAGTTCGACATATTCGTTCCAACTTTAATCTCTTTTTATTTACGTTAATATCTATATTTTTATTTTTTAGTATCTACATTTGTTTATTTACATTAATTTTTTCATTTATAATATTTGTATTTCTTGTTTTAATATTTTAATTTAAATTATGGATTTCGAAAAAAATAGTGGTGGTACAAAACCAATCTTTGGTAAGGTTTTTCGTAGAAATAAAAAAAGTAAGGCTAGTACTACTACTAGTTCATTACTGCCTAGATTAATGAAGCTTCTTTATCACAACCTAATGGTTTTGATGTTGGTATCGGTATGAAATTAGATAATGAGACCCTAAGTAGGCGTTATAATAATTTTGAGGAAGACTTACCGGAGGAAGATGATATAGAAGAACAAGAGTTAGGTGATACCCCTACCCCTACTAGTCTGGTTACGGAATTACCAGAATACGGTGAAGAACTTCCCCTTTACCGAAATTTACTAGGGTCAAAGGTACCGAACGTACTAAAAGGTCTTTAGTTTGGAAATTTATGGAGCAAGATAGGGTAAAAGTATTGCTACTTGCAATAAATGCAAGCAAGTTTTTAAACATTTGACTGGGAAAGAAATGATGTGACAGGGTTGCTAACTTCGCATTTGACGAGATGTAATAAAGAATTTGTTCATCTAAAAAATGAGGCTAAGGCAAAAAAAGATGGTACACAATTTGTACATGAATCTATAGGAGGTAATATGGTTCAAACGCGTTTAGACATGTTTAACCCGGTTAAAGCAAGTTCATCATCGACATACAGTGAAGATGTAGATAGAGAAGAACTAGCGAAAATGGTTGTTGTTATGGGAGAAGACCTCTACTTTCTTATCTCTGATTGATTCCTTCAACCTAACTAGACTGGGATACCTATCCTACTTTTCCTTTACCTTAAAAACCAAGGATGATTCTAAACTACTCTGCACCCATACACTACCTTCTGCTGAATCGACTAAGAGAACACCTAGTCGGACAAGCTGATGAGCTTCCCAAACTAACTTATTCTTACCATCCTCCATATAAGCTACACTACCTATAGACATCCTACTGAGAGCATCAACAACTACATTGGCTTTACCCGAATGATACCGGGTGCTCATGTCATAGTTTTTCAACAACTCCAACCACCTTCTCTGATGGAGCTTTACATCTTTCTGAGAGAACACATACTGTAGGATCTTATGGTTGGTGAACACATCAACGTGCACCCCATACAAATAGTTCCTCCAAATCTTTAAGGCAAATACTACTGCTGCTAACTCAAGATCATGAGTAAGATAGTTATTTTCATGGGGCTTAAGATGTGTAGAGGCGTAGGCTATGAACTTACCTCTCTGCATCAAAACACACCCTAAATTGACTCTGGAGGCATCACAATATACCACAAACCCATCTGAACCATCTGGTAGGGTCAAAACTGGAGCTGTAGTTAGTCGAGTCTTCAACTCCTGAAAACTCTTTTCATAGGAATTTGACCATTGGAATTTGACTTTCTTTTGAGTTAATCTGGACATAGGGGATGCAATAGATGAAAATCCCTCAACAAACCATTGGTAATAGCCAGCCAAGCCCAAGAAACTCTTAATATCTGATAGAGAGATGGATCTAGACTAGTTTCTCGCTGCTTTGGTCTTTTGGGGATCATCTCTAATGCCATCACCAAAAATGATAGACAAGAAAAGCTACTGACCTTAGCCAAAATTTGCACTTACTGAATTTGGCAAATAGCTGATGATTTCTTAGAATCTATAGTACTATTCTGAGATGGTCTGCATGATCATGCTCACTGCGGGAGTAGACAAGAATCTCATCTATGAAGACTATAACGAACATGTCCAAGTACTACTTGAACACACAATTCATTAAGTCCATAAAGGCAGCAGGGCATTGGTAAGACCAAAGGACATGACTAAGAATTTAAAGTGACTATACGAGTTCTGAAGGCTATTTTTGGGATGTCACATTCTCTAACTCTGAGCTGATGATAGTTCGGTTTGAGGTCTATCTTTGAGAAGTAACTGGCACCCAGAAGTTGGTCAAACAAGTCATCTATTCTGGGAAGTGGATACTTGTTCTTGACCGTGACTTTATTTAGCTAACGGTAGTCAATACACATTCTAAGAGAACCTTCTTTCTTACGCACGAATAAAATTAGTGTGCCCCACGATGGCATATTAGGTCTGCTGAATCCGTTATCTAGGAGATCCTTCAATTGTTCTTTTAATTCTGTGAGTTCTGCAGGTGCCATTCTGTATGGAGGAATAGATATGGGCTAAGTATCTGGAAGAAAATTAATTACAAAATCAATTTCCCTTTCGGAAGAAACTCCAGGGAGATGTTTGGGAAACACATTTGGGAATTCATATGCTCCTGACACTGATTCAAGATTAGGGGTTCTGAACTAGAGTCCTGGACTCGAACGAGATGGTAAACACATTCCTTAGCTATCATTTTTCTTGCCCTTAGGTAAGAAATAAGCTGACCCTAAAGTGTTGAAGTACTACCCTTCCACTTTAGGACGAGTTCATTCAGAAACTAAAACTGGACAATTCTATTTCTACAGCAACTGAGGCACAGAAGGAATAAAGCCAATCCATGCTGAGAATGACATCAAAATTGGTCATCTCTAATTTGACTAAGTCTGTTGCAGTGACTTTCTAAGATTCCATAATTAGACAGTAACTATACACCCGTTGGGCTATGATAGATTTACCTATTAGAGTAGAGACTGAGAAAGGCTCTTCTAGGATTTCGAGACTAACTCTGAAGTTAACAGCTATATAAGGAGTAACAAAGGACAAGAAAGCTCCTGGATCTAGCAAAGCATAAACATGCTAATGATAAACTTATAATGTACCAGTGACCACATTAGGAGAACTTTCCTAATCTTGTCGAGACTAAAGTGCGTAGAGTTTGTTTGGGAGCAGCCCACTAGTGGCACTGGATGCGGCACCCTGCTGATTCGAGCAACCGAATTGAGCTGGGGGACGGTTATGCTCACTCTATAAACCCACCTGAGGACACTGTCTGACCCTATGGCCTGTCTTGCCATATTCAAAACACACATCACTGCTAGCTCTGTAGATACCCTGGTGGTTTCTACCATACTTCTAACAAAGGGATTTGTTTGGGCACTACTAATACTACCCTGGGGTTTAGGTCCTGATGCCCTATCTCTGTTGCCATCTCTGGATTTTGGCACAGGAGCATTGGCGGAGGACGGAGCTAGAACTGAGGATTTTAGGTGGAACTGAGAATGATTCCCACCCTCTAACTTAGGCTGAGCAAAGTTGAAACTGCCAGTTCTCTCTCTCTTATTTTCCCTCTCCTTCTCTTTATTATTAGCCTCCTCTATCTGCTAAGCATGGACTATGAGCTTGGATATATCTATTTTCTTAATCAACATTGCGGTCCTACACTACTTGACCATAATGCTAGACACCCCAGACACAAACTTACTCATCTTAGATCTGCTATCTGCTACTATATATGGGGTACATCTGGCTAACTGAGTAAACTTGAGAGAATACTCTTATACCATTAGGTTGCCCTGCTTCACCTCTATAAACTCCAAAACCTTTGCTTCTCTCAACTCCAATGGGAAAAACCTATCCAGAAAATCAACAGCAAACTCCTCCCATTCTATAGGCCCTGCATATGTGGCTCTTTCTACTTTTTACTATTTAAACCATGAGTGTGTCACATCCTGTAACTAATATATGGCCAACTCAGCACTCTTAATAGTAGTTACTCCCATAATATCTTTAACTTTTTGCACCTGATCAAGAAATTCTTGAGGGTCCTCATCTGACTTAGACCCAGTAAAAGATGGAGGGTTCATTCAAGTGAAATCCCAAATCTTGGCAGCAACAGTATTGTCCACTGGGTTGGCCGGAATAGCAGCTGGATGTTTATTCTAGGCTACCACAGAATGAGCTAGGGTGGTGAAAGATGCTCTGAACTCAGCGTGGAAGACATATTCGTCCAGAGGATCTGGCTGGATGGGCTGGGGTTCTAGCTGGTCTCCCGTTCCTCTTCTCTTAGTCCAATTTGAAAGCATATTCTGTAAATGGAAGAGAAACTTGGATTAGATAGAGAGTTTAACTGGAGCTCATGCCCACTCGCACGATATGAGTACTGAAAGAATCCTAAAACATCTCGTAGCCTTCTGTCCATAAGTGTGGCGTGCTACACACCCATACACAAGACTCTACTATATGCGGCTTTCACACTTCCTAGGACTCTGTTAAACGTTAGGCTCTGATACCAAGTTTGTAATGCCCCGAGTCTGTACCCCAGATGCTCCACGGTGCTCATAATCTCGAAGGACCATAAGCTAACCCATGATTGGTACCTGCTTTAATAACTGAATAATTACACTACAAATATATGAAAATTAGGCAAAAACTTGCCATAAGGTTTAATACTAAAATAAAATTGAATACGGTATGACAATACCAAAACTAAAATATCTATTTGAAAATACTCTAGTCTGAAAAGTCTCTACTATCTGAATCATAGAGTTGATGGGACAAGTCCCCAACTAACTTCAGTTACTAAAAAATGTACTGATAAACAAAAATACTGAAGAAAATAATCATGTCCTCGAACTATGAGGACTCACCACTAACTTTGATTGCTAAAGCTCTAAACTGCTAAGGGTGTTCGGGAGCTCGTGCACCTGAACCTATGACATAAGACATCATAGTGCAAGAGAAAAGTATGCGTCAGTACTTTGAATGTACTGGTATGCTAAGTGAGGTAGGCTAAAATACATGGGTTCATATGCATGAACAATACTAACTGAATGACATGAATATAATTGAATGAGAGTACATGTATGAATACGTATACTATATCTGAGATTGTGATAACACCGGATACTGAGTTTTTAATTACTAATTTACTGATATTTGAGTTTACTCATACTGTATTACTAATAAATGAGTGACTGTATCTGACAGTCTTAATTCTGTGGAACTATACTGAGTTCGGTACTGAACTGAGTGACTATGTCTGACAGTCCTGAATCTATAGAACTGAACTGAGTTCTATACTAAGACTAAGTCTGATACTAAAATTATGACTATGGGAGATAATCATCTAACCGATATGCCACTTTCTGAATAGATTAGGGTCCAACCTGTAACCCTAGTTGGAAATATGTCAGTATCATGCCACGGGAAAAGACAAAGCTGTAAGTTAACCCTCTCTGATAGGAAGCTATTTCTTCAAACCTCCCAGATAGGAAAACTCGTATAAGATGTATCAACCCTAATCTGGCAGGAAGATATCTCAACCTATGTTAGCTACGTAGTTCTATAATGGAGGGATTGCTACTAAGGTTCAAACCTTCTACTGGCAGGAATGCCACATCCCTGGGTTTACTCGGTGTTGAATACTACTCCCAACTGGATAGACACTAAACTGATTTCCTTATTTATACTAGGCTTGATTTAACTATTACTGAGTTTACTAAGTTTTGTTGGCTGACAGAATACTACTTAATTCTGCTAGTTGACTGAGTTTACTCAGGTCTGAACTGAATATTGAACTAGATGGGACTAATACTGAGTCTACTGAGTTCTCCTGAGCCCTGTAACTGACTAAGAGTACTACTAATCGTGACGTGACTGAGATTATTCTGTAACTGATACTAGCTCTAGGTAAACAACTAAATTGTCAAGTGTAAATACCCCCAGGGCTCGATCGCATGAAAAGTTAAGCTTCACATGATCTTGCATAGCATAAAATGTACACTTGTTCATAATGCATCTATAGAGGCATTTTATCAAACACTTGCATGGCATGAAATAGTACACATACTAGCATGATATAATCTTATTATTACATTCACTTGAGTAATTCATCAAACACTTGGATGGCTTAGTATATGCACATAATACTAAACAACATGTGAGCATCATGATTCAATTTCCAAATTCATAATTCCATGGGTTTCAACATGAATTCACATGATAAATCACACATATCAAATAATTCTACATCAATCTCGTAGTAAATCATGAAATAGAAACCCAATTATGGCAATAATCATGGATACACTTTGATTTTAAATTATGAAAAGCATGAAATCAAGCTACTTGAAGTTTAAAAGAGCTTTTTGGACTTCAAGGGTAGAAGGAACCCTTGGATGAACACTTCACATACCTTGGTTGCCAAATTCTTGAAGAGCAATGGTGAAATCTTTATCCTTGACTTTTGAATTTAGATCACCTAGGGTTTCTGTTATTGAGAAGTTTGAGATTAGTTAATGGATTTAGCCTCTAAAGGGGCTTAATCTCGTGTGTTAGGGCTGATAGGTGTGGGAATAAGACCTTAATACCCCTGAGGACATGACTTTTAATGACTGAAAACTAAACTGTAGATGCTTAGACTGATGCACCACATTGTTGGCATCGATGCGATTGCCATTCACTGGAATTTTCACTGAGCTAAGGGAAAAATTATCTATCAACATGAGGGAAGACTCGATGCATCAAGATCGCTTCGACTCACTATTTTGGTCACTCGAACATTGTCTAAACGAGGTTCAAAAAATCTAAAACTTGTCCAAAAATACATTCTGACATTCCTGATCATGAATCAATATAAAGATTGATACTTTAAGGTCATAAGAGTCGTGAAATCGATTTTCCAACTAACGAAGGCCAAAATAATACTAAGTCTTAATACTTAGCTAGAATTTTCTAAGTTTGGGAGCCCTTAGTAAGCTTAAAAGACTGAGTTGAGCTTAGGATTTTGCGGGGTCTTACATGATACTTATGTTCTGCTTCCACAAGGAGATATATCTAATTTTGAGTTCCATTAGCTTATTCATATTATTTACCAGTAGTGGCATATCAGTCTTGTTAGTCTGGTCTTGTCGGTTTTGTTATTAGTTTATCAGAGTTCACCAGGATTGGCCCATTTATGAGGTTTAATCCCTAACCTTTATAGGCTCTAAGGTTGAGAAGGATCTTAGGGGTTTATTTATGAGATTGGGAAAATATTTAGGGTGATTCATGCTACTAATATAGAGGATATGGAGTTTGTTGTTTATCAGTTAAAAGATATGGCTTATCATTGGTATGAGGAGCGATGAGGGGTGATGATATTAAACAAGCAATATGGGATGAATTCTTAGGTGCTTTTATGGATTACTTCATTCCTTAGGAGTTAAGGAATGCTAAAGCTAAAGAGTTTGTGAATCTGAAGCAAGGTAAGATGAGTGTTAAGGAGTGCTTTAAAGTTTCAGCAGTTGACTTATTGTGGTCCAAAGTTGGTGTTTAGCATAAGATTTGAGATGAGGAATTTTGCTTTTAGTTTGTCCCACGATTTGGTATTGGAGTAGAAGGCTGTGATGTATATGGACATCTCCAGGCTGGTGGTTTATATGCATCAAGTGGAGAATAAGAAAAAGAAGTAGGTGGATATGTGAGAGAGGTAGAGAAAAAAGTTTAGATATTCAAAGTAGGGTGCAAGCCAGCAAAATAGTGGAAGAGATGGTAGACAGTGGACCAAGAAGAAGAATTTGGGAAGTTCTTATTCATCAGATAGTTCTCCTTATCCCAAGATTTTTGATGATCATTGTTTTCAAACTAGCAGTAGTCCTAAGGCATGGGGTGCCCAATCTCAGGCTAGTAGAGCTCAGTTAGCCCCACTTTATCCTCCTTGTAGATTTTGCGGACAAATTCATCATGGTTATTATGAGGAGGGGAGGAACTTATGTTTCAATTATGGTCAGCCTAATTATATGCAGAAGAATTGCCTAGTGGCTAAGGTTGTCATGACCCGAGGCTATCCCCTAGTAAACGACAAGGTGCTTAAGGCCACAACTGACCCCAAGCTAACTCGTTGACTGGTACTTGTTATGAGCGCTGAATGAAATAAAAGTAAACATATGCGGAAGATAAACCAAAAAAGTATTATCAATCTGAAAATGAAAACATATAAAAGACATGTCTAAAGTATCTAATAAACATTGGAAACTAATCTGCCTATCAGAAACAACTGATAATAACTAAAAAATTGAACAACTGCCTAACTGTCTAAAAGCCTCTAAGAATCATGAGGAGTTAATGGCATTAAACCCAACTAACTCCAACTAACGGAATCTTAATGAAATGCTGAAATAACATATCATGTCCTCGATGCATGAGGACTTATCACTATTGTTGCGGAGAACTGCTGAGTTGTCTAAGGATGGTCGAGAAACTGTGTGTCCAAACCTATGTTATAAGACAATATAGCGCAAGATAAAGGTATGCAATGAGTACTTTGAAATTACTAGTACATGAGGTAAGGACTAACTGAAATACATAAAGAGACTTAATGTAATTACATGAGCATGTAGAACTGAATATGCTAGACCAAGTATTTTAATAGATTGAAATTATATGAATAGCTGGTATAGTTTGTATAATTAACTGAATAAATGCTGAAAACTGACTACTTGGTCAAGTAAAACTGAACAAAAATAGATTGCCAATACTGACTGAAACTGTGGGAGCTATCATGTAACCGACATAAACTATAGATATTACCATGGAGTCCAACGTCTGACCCATGTTGAGGAGGGTTGTTCCATCCTTGCCATCAGAGAGGAACCTAAACTAGAGTGATCACTATACTCAGCCCAATTTGGGCAAAAAGGGGAAACACTCTTTGGCGAGTCCATAAATCCTATGGGGCATATAGTTTTGGGAAAGTCGAATGCGCTGAACCCAGACTTCCCTCTCGGTGAATAATCCTACTCCCAACTTAATGACACTAGTGTTATTCATGGTTCAACATAAAATGGTACTGTACTGACAAGGTTCAACTAGAACTTAAGCATTGTAATGAAATCTTGGTATGACTAACTAGTATTTAAAAAGTCTGAAATAGCAAGTAAACACAAAGGTATTGGGTGTTCATAACCCGCCAGCACAGAATGATTACAAAAATATGATAACAAATCTTAAAACAGTAATATAAAGTCATAGTTCAGAGTCCAAGAACATTGAACAGTTCAATTCATGAGTATAATACATGAATTTAAGCATGGGAACATATTAAAGTTATGAAATAGCAATTTCTCATCAAAATAACAAAATTCAAGATAAAACATCAAACTTGTAGTTTAAAATATAAATAAGTACAACTTTTATGATCTTTAGTCCCTTAAATCACATGATAATGCTATGCTTTCAAAACATGAGGATTTGGGAATGAACCCTAACTTAAAACATGCAAATTCAACTTGAAAAATCATATATTTGGGCGTAAGAATAAAAGATTAACCTTGTTCAAAACCCCACATAACTCGATACCTAGCTTCTTGAAGATTGCTTGAACTTAGAAGCTTGAACCGTTGGATTCTTGAGGAAAGGAGCTTGGATTTTGTTCTTAGGAAGGAGAAGGGTTTTTAATGAGTAATTTTGAGAGAAAGGGGCATATAATGCCCCTATGGATGTCCCCAATTGTATTATGGATGACTTTGATTGAGGAAAAAAGACTTAATTGCCCCTTGATCTCTTTAATCAAGAAGATGGATGTACTACACCAACAAGCCGCGGCAGGGGAATGACCCTTGCGGCACGACCCTCTCTCCGACAGAGCACCCCCATGTTGTGGACCCTATGATAGTGGGAATGACCATCGCGCCGTGGCCTATCACAAGGGCTTTCTATTTCCGTTATCCAAACACTCCCCGAACCCCGTTCAAAAATCTGAAAACTCTCTCGAGACATACCTTTAACAACCCTAAACATGTTTCAACTCAAAAATCAATCCCTCATGGTCGGGAAGGACAAAATAAAATACGTAAAGTTTTGGAGTCTTGAAAATGACTAAGTCCTCAGAACTCAGTGAAAATTTCAAACGTTGGACACCTTAAGCATTCAACTAAAATTGAACCGAGCTTAGAATCTTATGAGGTATTATAATATCTCCCCCTTGGGGCCATTCACCCTTGAATGAGACTGGTTAAGCTGAGATACTATGGAGACTGAGATTCTATACTGAACACTGATAAGATGAAGCATGATCAAATAACTGGGTCTAAAACATGACACATACTACATGGGTTGAACTAACTTCATGAAAGCATGTTGTGACAAGAGAATAGTTGCATAGATGCAATAGAGAATGAAAAGATTCAAACTAAAGAAAATCATTACCTCAAGCTGAGTCTGAATTTGTGGAGAAAAGATAAGGATACCGAGCTCGCATATTTGCTTCTTCTTCCCAAGTAGCTCCATCTACAAACTAATTCCTCCATAGAACCTTAACCGAAGAAACTTCTTTATTCCTTAGCCTACGAATCTGACGATCAAGGATCTCAATAGGGACTTCTTTGTAGAAATGGCTATCCTTAACATCCACACTTTCTAAAGGAACAACAGAAGTTGAATCACCAATGCAGTTTTTTAATAAAGAAACATGGAACACCGGATGTACTGATGCCAAATCGGCAGGCAACTCAAGCTCATAAGATACCTTCCCAAAATGGATCAAGATTCTATATAGGCCAACATAGCAGGGACTCAACTTCCCCTTCTAGCCAAATTTCTTCACTCCCTTTATAGGGGGTTCTCCGACACATCCATTAGTAGAGGGTTTTATAAATGTCACATTTTATATTAGAAAAAGCTAGCATTTCTAGTATTTCTAATGTTTCATGAATGTATATGATATGAGGATGTACCGATCACAACCAACCAGAATAAGTATTTCTATATCCAACCAATATACCACTCAAGTGAGCCTATAATCCCCTCAATATTTACAACCATCAATGAATTCCAACATAAACCATATGCAAAGAGAGTAGGATATAATTAAATTACACCATTGATACCATATTAGGCCTTTTCATTAACAGGATACAATTAATTTCACATATACAAGGTCAACAACATCATATAAGACTCCACACGGTCACACATAACAATTATGTTTCAAAAACCACCAAGTACATCAGTATATAGGTCTCCACATGGGAACAACAGAATAATTATAGCCATTTTTATGACTAGTTCCCACACCCTTAATTTGATTTTGTATCAACATTAACTATCTAGCTCAATCTAAAGAAAGTTAATCCATAACCTACCTCGGATGAAAAAACCAGTCCAATTGCCTTCAATCCGAAGCCTTTCACATCACGGATGGACTTAAAATCTACTAAATCACATAAATATAAAATATATACATCAAAAGAAATCCAATGATACCCATATTGCCTAGTTTTGTGTCTGAGTCAAAATGGATCCCCATAATGGGTTTTCAAAAAAGAAGGATAAAATTATAATTTTATTTTTGAAACAGGTTTCCATATTTATTGGAGCCTACTGCTGAAAACTCAAATGAAAATGAGTTAAAAATGAAGTCCCAATTGAAGAAAAACCATTCATATGCTTTATCGGAAAAATTCCTCGAAATTCATTTTAAAATCAAGAATTGAAGTTGTTGAAGATGAAATCAAAAGAAAAAAGAAAATTATATGATTAGAAAATCACCCTAATGAAATAGGTTGAAATCGAGGTTTAAATCGGCGAATTACAATTTTTAGGCCTTATGGGTCAACATCCTCAATTTCTACCTTTATAATTCGCATTAAAACAAGAATTACATGATAAAATTTAGAGAAAATAGTTGAAATTGGTATTATGGAGCTTACCCAAGCTTAAGAGTGGAAGAAATGGCTCAAAATCACAAAACCCTAGCTCCAAGTTTAAAAACTGGTGAAAATAGCGAAACATGGATATATAAAGGACCTAGGCATAACATAAGCAATCATCGAGTCATAAACTTATTATCGCATATGTGAGTCCTGCAACCAAGATATCGTGTATGCGATACTTGCATCTGGTCAACTAAGTGGCGTAAACACTGACCCATCGCATTGCAAGTACAACAACACCAACTGGAGACTTGGAGAATTTCAAGTCTCCACGGACCCCTTGGGATTCATCCAAAATCCTTAGAACACAAACAAATTATGCTACCCTATCAAATTCAATGCTCTGGACATAATGACGATATTAGATTTTTTAAAAACTTATGTTTTCACTAAGTTGAGCCCCAAAACCCAATTTCATAACTATTCAATTCAAGGGTAAAAATGAGATATAAAATTCATAAAACCATACCAACCTTGTTACTAACCTAAAATTTACGAATACACGTCAGGATCTATAGCCACAGTACATTTTGGCATCTGATGCACAGATCAATGAATGTTGACTGAAGTCAACTATATGGCTTTTTAAGCCATCAAAAACTATAATTTCACATAAATTATATCGAAATGCATAGAGAATCGTGTTAAGCATCTCCACTCTACAAAACACTACAATGCAACCACAGGGAGGAGTAAATTGGTCAACTCAACCATAAATGAATATTTCACGTAAATCATCAAAAATCAAGTCGTTACATCATCCACCACTAAAAGTCTAGTTCATCCTTGAACAAAAGGTAAGGGGAAATACCTAAATCATCTAAAAGATGGGGATAAAAACTACATATGTCGGACTCGGCCTCCTAAGTAGTCTTATCTATAGGTCGATGTCTCCACTAGACCTTAATAAGTGGAACATCTCTAGAATGCAAGCATCTAACATCTTTATCCAAGATGGAGACAGGCTCCTCTATAAAATACAACCTCTCATCTAACTAAACCGAATACCAACGATTGACATGATACTCATTCGAAATGTAATAGCAGAGTATGGAAACATAAAAAACTTAATGAACAGCTAATAAATCTGGGGGTAAGGAAAACTCATAAACCACATCAATAATAGTCCAAAGAATCTCAAATTGCACAATATACCTTAGGCAGCTTGCTCTTCTTCTCAAACCTTATCACACCCTTCATAGGAGAAACTCGAAGAAAAATGTGATCACCCAAGCCAAAACTCAAGGCGCAAAGTCTACAATCGGCATAGCATTTCTACCTACTCTAAGTCTCTCAAAGTCTATACTGGACTATCTAAACTCTATCAAAAGACTAATAAAGCAAGTTTGTACCTCAAGGTCTAACATTAGAAACCTCAAACCAACCAACTATAGAGCGATAACATCTACCAGACAAGGCATCATAAGGAGCTATATCAGTACTTGAATGTTGGCTATTATTATATACAAACTCTACCAAAGATAGATGTTGCTCCCACTGGCAAACAAAGTCTATCACACAAGTATGGAGCATATTTTTTGATTCCTGAATAATCTGCTCTAACTAACCATCAGTCTAGGGGTAAAATATTATGTTAAGATCAACTTGAGTACCCAACTCATACTTAAAGGTCTTCCAAAAGTGAGATGTGAACACTGAACCTCGATATAAGAAGATAGACACTAGCAACTATGAAGACACATATTCTCACAAATATAGATACAGGCTAGCTTCTCATCACAGAAAGAGACTTAAACCGAAATGTAATGGGAAAATTTGGTCAATCAATCTACAATGACCTAAACACTATCAGAACTATGTAAAGTACGAGGTAACCCAGTCATAAATTCCATAGTAATTTCTCCCTACTTCTATTCTAGAATGGATAACCTCTGAAGAAATCCACCAGGCCTCAAATACTCGGCCTTCACCTACTGGTAGCATTGGCAATGAGCTACAAAATCTTCTACATAAATCCTCATACCTCCCCACCACTAGTGTTGCATCTAATTACGATATATCTTAGCCATTTTCGGATGGATGAAATACCCGAAATGATGAGCCTCTTCTAAAGTCAATCTAATCTGGTCACCCATTCTTAGTGCATAAACTCAACCTCAAATCCTCAAAATTCCATCTGAATTAAGTTAGGATTTCTTAGCCTTACCAGTCAACACCTTATCTCAAATCAATCTCAAACTAATATTATCAAATAGATGAGCTTGAATCTGCTCCATCAAAGAAGACCCTTCCTCCATGAATTCCAAAGCATATCTAGGTGTCAAAATATCAAGCCTAACCATCAGGTTAGCCAAAGACTAAACCTCTAAGGCCAAAGGCCTCTCTTGGATCAAAAGATGCACCTAGCTACCCATGTTAGTCGAATTTCGACTAAAGGCATCTGCAATTACATTAGCCTTGCTCTAATGATAGAGAATAGTCAAGTCATAATCCATAAGAAACTCAATACAAAGGGACTACCTCATATTAAGATCTTATCGAGTGAAGAAATACTAAAGGCAATGATAATCTGAGAAAATTTCACAATAGACTCCATACAAGTAGTCCCTCCACAAGTTTAAAACAAAGACAACCGCACATAACTATAAATCATGGGTAGGATAATTCTTTCTAAAGGGCTTCAACTGAAGAGAAGAATACAAAATCACCTTACCCTCTTGCATCAACACAAAACCTAACCCAATACCTGAAGCATTACAAAAGATGATAAAACCCACTCCCTCTTTGGGCAAGGTCAAGATAGGAGAAGATGTCAACAAATCCTTGAGATTTTGAAGCCTCACCTTACAAGCATCAAACCACTAAAAAGAAACCTTCTTTTGAGTCAACTTATCAAAGAAGTGGCAATACATGAGAAACCCTCAACAAAATATGGGTAGTAACCTATCAAGCCAATAAAACTCCAATTCTCGATGGGCGAAGTAGGCCTAGCCCAATCAAAATCGCTGAAATCTTAGTTGGATAAACTACAATACCTTTCGTAGTCACCAAATGACCCAAAAGAGAGATAGAATCCAACCAAAACTCATAATTAGAGAACTGGCATAGAACTTTTCATCCCTCAATCTCTGAAGCACGATCCACAAATGCTTGATAACGCTCAAATTACACTCTTAAATGGGTGTGAGCAATCGTTGTCAATTTAAAACCCAACTAGGTTGGGGTCGAATACCACAAGGAATAGGGTGTGAACGTTAATTTGTTTACAAAATATTTTACTGGTAGTTTATCATTTTCGAAAGTTGGGGGTTTAAAGTTCACAATGTATCAATCTTCACTTTCTGAATTTTTAGAGTTGTTATCAATATAAATGGGAAACCAGGGTTATGATCACCAAAGGTTTTGGTTATTGACAGCTACCAGGTAATGCTAGAGATCCTCAGAATGAGTAGAACAGCAGAATATCCCTGACTATGATACTATTTGACTTATCTCTCGACCTTACCAGATAATTTATTATCTAATTCTCTCAAACTTAGATAATTATGTATATCCAATCGGATGTTATCTCAGGTTAATTAATCCAGTTACGACATTAATCATTAAACAGAAGGTTGGTAGCTTCCGAGTCCCTGTTGATAATTACCGTCCTCTGGTCTATTTCTCCATTAGAAACAAATAAAACCTAAGGCATAATCTAATATTTGCAACCACTAGATTTCATTTAAAAGCACAGAATTTCAAGATGTTCTACTACTCTTTGAATCTGTGAAACACCTAGCATCATATCAAACCCTTATCCTTGGATCCCATAACCTCGGCTCGTGAACTTAGCCGCTCATGATTTGACGAAGGAAATCACAAGTAAAATTCATGATGATAATGATAAACTTACGTATAGATGAAAAATAATGAATAATTTCTTCAGTTAAATCCCAAGTTAGATACCCAAGAATAGTTGATAAGAAAGAAACCAAAAATAATTGGCAAAAGAGAATAATGTACGTGTTTCTCCCTCCAAAATTCTTGTTCTGAATAATGAAAAATTCCCCTCTTAAAAACCCTAAAAACTGCTATTTATACTAAAGCCTAATTAAGGAAATAAAATAACAAAATCACAGCTGGGCTCGAATTTAGGTGACGCCATATTGGTTTTGGTCTTCAGGCTTCTGACGGCGTCTCAGATATGTCGTCAGAAGTCATGCCATCTTGACCTGTTCTTCCTCACTCTGATGATGTCCTATGATAGCTTACCACACTTGTGACGGTGTGTAGCAAATGTCGTCAGACCTTCAGCTTATTTCATCATGTTCTGCCTCACTCTGACGGCATATTCTGACAGCTTACCATACTTGTAACGACATATTGAGAATGTCATCACTCTCATCCAGCAACTCTTCTCTACTATTATTCCTGACGTCTTTTTCTGGTAGCTTACCATATCTCTGACGGCTTGTAAGAAATGCTGTTAGACTCATATCAGCTCACTTATACTAAATTTTACTTATTTTGTTCATCTTTTCTATATTTTTCTCCCATCCTTGCTACAACTGCAATATCACAAGAAAACAATCAAAAACAACCAAAAGTTGCTTAAAACTTTGCAATTATTTAGAGTTAAAAACCTCAAATATGTTAGCATCGTCTCACACATCAACACCCTTAACTTAAAACAATTGCTTGTCCTCAAGTAGCCAAAACACAACTAAGAGAATACAACGAACATTCAGCATTCAACAACCAATTCTTAGCTCAAAACTTAGTTTACCGCCTCCAAGGTCAACCAACTCAAACTACTATGCAATTTATTGAAAAGAAATAATGTAACACAAAGGCTTCTACCCATGGCATCACTAAGTGCCAACAATCATGCATGTAATGTACACTACCTAAACAAGAAAGTAGCTTAGCAAGATACTAGTGTGCCCTCACAACAAAAAAATTCCCCTTTTCTCTCATTATCAGCAATCAAGGTCTAATCATGGGGATAATCACAAAGACTCTCGCACTCAGAATGAAGTTCAACTAGTGTATGCCAAATACCATATGCTTGCCCTTATCATCATTACCGAAGTGTCTAGACAGGTAAGATAGGATCACTATAGGCCTTTCTCAGGCTTGTAATATAAGCTAGGGGCTGGTATGGTATTAAACGGCATTTAGAGTGACTAACCTCCTTAGCCTTTCCTTCTTATGGGGTCCACTTATTAACCTCCTTTCCTCTCTTTTTCTTTTCTTGATCATACTTTCAGGATGGGTGCACTTTTTTGTTATTCCAACAGATTTTCTTTTCTTGCTTTTTTTCACCAACACCCAACCTTTTATTCCTTTTCTTTGATTCTTTTTTTTCTATTCTACCCTTCTTCATACCCAACTTATATCATGCACTCTTATGATAGCCATTCTCAACTTAGGCTATTTGCCTACGTTGAGGTACACAGTGTCCAAAGAGGACCAGGGCCAAAACAGGTTCATTATGATTTAAAAAGGAAAGGTGAAAGGTTTTATAGAAATAAAATGGTCAATTTAGGCTCAAATGGGGATGAAGGGACATAATGCAGTACAGGGAAGGTCATTTAGGATAAAATTGACTTAAATTCAAAAATAGCCTATGATTCTTTCCTAACCCCCATCTCTCAACCAAGGGAAAACGAAATAGGCAAGTTCTAGATTCAGTAATACCATAGGGAACACAGTAAGATCTCATACACACTTGGCACACAAGCATTTCACTAACTACTACTTATCTGGTTCATGCAGTTCTTCAGCTGTGATTGTTAAGCACAAAACTAATGCCCTAACCAGATGCTCAATAGTCATAATTTGAGGCAATTCACACAGTCATGCAAAACAAACCTTCGAAGAGGTGTTCAAAATAATAAAAAAAATTAGTTGACTACCTACAGAACTTGCACTACTCCTAGTTATTTGTAGAATATGCTACAACAACATGCTACCCTACACCCTTAACTTAAAATCAAAACAAAATAAAACTAAGGGTTTAGGGCGTACCTGGTAGAGATCAAGTATGAGGATCATGGGGTTTTACCCCCTCATCAGTATCTCCAATTGGGACACTTATATATGGAGCCTACTGCTGTGCTGGCTTAGCTCCTACTGCATCTGAAGGAGGTGCACTAGATGAGGCTCCTACGACTCTATCTCGGAGCGCCTCCTACCTTCTCAAGTGGTTCTCTAAGGACACATGTATTGCCAATTTCAGATTCACTTTGTCAGTGGCTGCTACCTTATCACTTGCTTGTGTCGTCTCTTCTGCTCCTATTTTCTGAGCCTTCTTCTTTCTTTTTTGTCTTTTTCTCGGCTTTGCCCTCATTCTCATTATCTCCTTGTCTCTTTATCTTTCCTTTTATATTTGCATCTTTATTTTCTTTGTTTTTCTTCTTCTGCACAGGCTCCTTAATAAGATCAAGCAACTCTAATTCACCTTTGGGCTCCTCAGCCACATCTTCTGTTACTGTAATGCAATGGAGCTGTCTAATCACTCTAAAATCCGTATTCATCTGCTTAAACTTAGATCTGAACTTTTTAAGCTCTGTACTCGATATTTCTCTTTCTCGCACATTAAACCAATTCTCCAAGTCAGAAAACCTAGCAGGCAAAGACTCATAAGGCTCAAGTGTAGCCTAGTTTCTCTTATCTACTGTAGTTGCAAATTGCTTGGCAAACTGCTTCAGCTGAGACTCGCACCATTGAGTTTTTCTAGAGATTTTTATGAAGTTTGGCAAGTTAAAAGCAAGTCCTGCTGGTGTTGTAGAAGCTGATGGAGCTGACTCAGTTATAGGCACTGAACCTGCCTGTGCTGAAGGTGGTGGTGGTACTGCTGCTGCCTCAGGAGCTTGTGCCTCAACAGTAGAAACTGAACTAGAATCTAGAATAGGAGGCTCAACTTCTACCTCTGCTCCCCTCTCAAGCCTCAATGCAGGTAGATTTTTCTCACTTCTGATCAGGTTGTGAGTCTTTCTAGCAATGACATCCTCATCCACACCTGTGATCTCAGGCACATTTTCTGCTCTACATAGCTTAGTGATCAGACACGGGAATGGATATGTAGTGTCAGGCCTAGACACCCAAATCTTTATCTTCTCAGCAATAATTTCACGAAAATCTAGGGACATCCCAATCACTAGACTAGAAACTAGTACGACCCTATCATCTCCCAGTAGATTATCATTTTTTGTAGGGATCAAGTTCGTACGCACTACGACCTACCAAAACTTTGCATCAGGTGTCAGAGAAGCTTTGTAGATCCTTTCATTTGGGTTGGTCAACCAAATAGGCTCTCCCTCTGCTATTTGGGTAGCCAACCATCTGCGCTGATTCGCCTTATCTTTCAAATGGGCATAAAATATGGGTGAAGTATCCTGAATATTAAAGTTTGGCCCATGAAGAAATTAGTTGATTATTGTGTTCGAAATACTCACCATCACTCCCCTCACTGTAATTTTTTCCAGTAATGGTATGTTTGATATTGTCTCACCTTCCTTGTATCTGTTTTCTATGTCTACTTGGTTGTTTGCATAAAACTCTCATACTACTGCTAGACTATAGAAATCTCCTATTCTGGTAGTCCATTCTAGGCCATAATCTTGGAACTTTTCATCATCTTCGGGTAGTTGATCAACCCTTTGGTAATGATTTATTTTTCTTCAAAGATAGGTCTCCAAATAGGTCTTCACTGAGTTCTACGCAGACTATTAAGATATACCCTCTCAGCTCCCAAAATAAGCCATCTGACATTATCTTTAACCTCTGGGTTTTTGCATCTCACTACATCTCTCTAAATTGGAGAATCATCATCACTTTTCTTTTTTGAGAATGGTGGTATCGATTCTGTCTCCTCAGACCCCTGCTTTTTAGATTCAGCCTTCTCAGACTTAGGCTGGTAGGACTCGGTTTTCTTGGAATCCTCTTGCTCAGAGGACTCACTCTCAGGTAGGGTAGTAGTTTCAGTATCACCACGATCCTTCACCTGAATGGGTTTAGGTGGAGGAAATGCCTTTGGGCTTGGTTTCTTTCTTTTCCACCTGAGAAGTAGTTCTTCATCTTCATAGTTGGAGTCCTCATTAATAAGCTTCCAAACTACTTTTGGCTTCGCCACTTTGTTTGGAGGTTTAGGACTCTTTCTCTTGGGTGTCATTTTTATTCCTGCAGCAAGTTAGAGTCAATTTTCAGTGTTCTAAATCATATAAATAAAAAAGATGCATCAGTGGTTTCTTAGAATCCCTGAAAAGGGTTCAATTTAGTTTTAGTTCAGAGGATTGATGGCATATCTGGTAAGTCATCATATTTCTAACAGCTTACCATAGACGTTGTCAACCTTAAGCAGTGACTACTGAAATTTCTCAACTTTTGACGATATTGTCTGGTAAGATGTCACACCTATGATGATGTATCAGATATGTCATTAGAACTTAACAAAACCTCATCTTTTTTTCTTTAACTTATGATGACATTTGTGGTAAGCCGTCACAGATGTGACGTCCTACCATAAATATCGTCAGCTCAGAACACAATCCTTCAACTATCTTTTTCATTGATTTTTTGACTTCATTCTCGACTTGATTTTAACTTAAGTTGAGTTCTTGAGCTGCTCTTAGATCTTCTTCAGTTCAAACCCAGTGAAACCCTAGATTCAAAGTAGCTTGTAGTTCTTTAATCCGCTTAAGCTCCTTTGAACCAAGGTTGAACTTCTCCTATTATACATGCCTAAAAGAAAGAAGAGTTTTAAGAATCGAGCATACCTGATTGTCGACTTGCACACTTCCTTAACAATGGAGCTTAGTTCATATGAAGTGTGAGCTTGAGGTGAGAGAATGTAGATGAGAGAGGAAATTTGGCCACTTTGCTTTCAATCCAATCTCTCAAGGGAAAGGTTTTCTTGCTTAGTTGTGATCAAGTTGGAGAAGGAAGGAAGATATTATGTATTCTAGCTAAGGAAGGAAATAACTAAACATGGAAACCAAATAAACTACTGGGAAGGTGAAGAGTTTAAGCCTGGGCCGGGTCAGATCCAACTTAACATCTGGGCCCGTAATACCTGGCGACATAGAAAAATGCCATCAGAGTTGTGGTAACTTGTGAGGAAATCTCGTCAGGGTTAGGCAGACACTTCTTCATACTAGACCTCTCTAACATTATTTTCTGGTAAGCCGTCACATGTGTGACATCTTACCATAAAGGTCGTCAGGGTCCTTTTTAGCAGATAATCTTGATTTCACCTTCCAGGTATTAAAAACCTAACTATAAGAATAAAAACTAACCTAAAAATGAATGAAAATAAAATTTTGGGTTGCCTCCCACTAGCGCCTAATTTAATGTCACAGAACGACTCAGTTATCTTGGCTACTCAGACTTCGCCAAGACATCATACCGATACCTTTTTTCATCCACATAGAATACTTCCATGACTGTGAATACACTCATTTTTTCTTGATTCACTGTGGATGAGCGCATTATAAACTTTGCTTCATTTTTGCCAACTCAAAACTTGAGCTCATTGAGCTCCAAATCAACTAGCACTCTTCCTGTGGCCAATAATGGTCTTCCCAAAATAATAGGTACCTTAAAATTAACATCACAGTCTAGAACCACAAAATCTGCAGGGAGAATAAAGTCAGCCACTTTCACCAACACGTCAAGTAGAATACCCGCAGGTCTTTTGATTGACCTATCTGCCATCATGAGTCGCATGTTTATAGGAGTAGGTGCCCCTACATCAAGCCTCTTATAGATGGCCAGTGGCATCAAATTTATACTTGCGCCAAGGTCACACCAAGCTTTCTCAAATTTCACGGGTCCTACTGTGCACGGAATAGTGAAAGCACCAGGGTCAGAATTTTTTTATACTAAGGACTGTGACGAAACAACACTACAATGGTTGAGATTGTCCACTGTCTCACAACTTACTTTCTTCTTTTTCGTCAGCAGATCCTTCATAAATTTAGCATAGCTCGACATTTGCTCAAGTGCCTCCATCAATGGCACCGTTACTGTCAGTTGTTTCATTATTGCCATGAACTTGCTAAATTTTTCATTATCTTCTTTCTTCTTCAACCTCTGTGGAAATGGAGGTGGTGGTTATGGCATTTGTTTCCATACCACTTCCTCTTTCTTGTCGTCTTCTTTCTCTAATATGTCAACAAAGCCATCCACCTTCTCAGACTCAACTGGAGTTTTTCCTTCTGATTATCAATACTTACCTCTTTCTCCACGGCTTTGCCCATAGAAGGGCCAGATAATATCTTACCACTCTGAGTGGTAATCTCCGAACAAGAGCTATCAGTCTGCAGGTTTTGAATCGTATCACTAGGTAAAGTGCCCATTTTTCTCTGCTTTAGAGAAGTCAAAAGTTGGCTCATCTGTTGCTCCAATTGCTTAATAAAAGCAGAGTGTGAGCTAACTAAATGACTGAGGGTAGAAAACTCATTTTTCATATTATTTACCCCCGAGTGAGTAGCATCAACAGATTTTCCATCATGTCCTCCATGGATATCTTGCTAGAACTAGTAGATACAGTATCCCAACTTCCAGGAGGAACATACAAACCACTCCTATCATTACTGTTTCTCCAATGTACCTGATCCCTATCTTTATAATTAGGCTTGTCATAGAAAGTTCGACTTTGGTTCCCCTTGGCTATTGCCTCGGAAACCCCCCTGATTACTCATATATTTGGCCTCAGCATCAGCACCTGCAGATACGGTACCTTGAGCATCCACAACCTTAATCATTTTAGTCTTGCCGGATAGCATGTGCTTAGCCAACAAGTCCATCTGCATTTTCAAGTGGGCCATATCCTAATCTCGCTCCTCATCCCTTCTACACTGTTCTGCAGTAATACCACCAGCAATCATAGGGCTAGCCACTACAGAATCCCTAGTGTGCCAAGCTCGACTTTGCTTGGTCATTCTATTTAGCATGTCAGAAGCATCCAGAAAAAAGAGGTCAATGAATGAACCACCTACAGCGTTGTCGACTATTGTCTTTGTCACAGAGTTGAAAGCTCTGTACAAGGTCTCTATCAAATGCAAGTCCGTCATATTGTGGTTCGGAAATTTTGCATGTTTCTTCTTAAACCTTTCCCAAGTCTCATGCAATGCTTCAGTTAAAAGCTGTATGAAGTTGCTAATCTCGTCCCTCAACTGTACCCTTCTGGAGGGTGGAAAGAACCATTCTAGGAACACATCTTTCAACTGTCTCCAGTTGGTTATAGAATTAGGATCTAACTCATTCAACCACATTATTGCCTCTCCAGACAGAGATAATGGAAACAACCTCAATCTGGTTGCATTCTGACTCACTCCCGAATTGTCAAAGGATTTGCATATGGTGATGAAGTTCACCAAATGCATGTTAGGATCATCATAAGGCAAGCCTCCAAATAACCCCTTCAGATTCAGGAGTTGGATCATGGTACTTGTTATGCTGAACTTTGCACCTGTTGCCAACGGTGGCGGGATGATAGCACCCATTGCACCAGCTACGTCCATTCCTTCATCATCATCATCAGCCTCATAGTGCATAGGCTGTTGACCATATCTACCTCGAGCTGGACGATTTCTATTGACATTTCACTGCACTAGTGCAGCAACTTGCTCTGCTCTCCTTGGGTTTTGAGGATTCAACAATTCCTCATCACCCAAGTCCTCATCATCAGGGTTTTGGTGAGTGCTTGTTGACCAAAATTTTGCACATTCACCTGAGCCCTGGCTAAAGTAGCTAATCTTTCTGCTTTCTATTGTTCAGCCATTCTTTCAATTAGTTGAGGTTACGGGTTGATTGGTAAGAGTGGTGCACCGGAACTTCTCATTTTTGGAATAAACAACATGGTACCTACAATAAACAAAAACAACAAATAAACGTAAAACAAGGAAACTTAACAATCAACAAATTTTCGCGCACACAATTTTTAGTCTACAACCGTATTCCCCAGCAACAGCGCCATTTTTTATAACGCTCAAATTACACTCTTGAATGGGTGTAAGCGATCGTTGTCAATATAAAACCTAACTAGGTTGGGGTCGAATCCCACAGGGAATAAGGTGTGAACGTCAATTTGTTTACGAAATATTTTACTAGTAGTTTATCGTTTCTGAAAGTTGGGGGTTTAAAGTTCACAATGTATCAATCTTCACTTTCTGAATTTTTAGAGTTGTTATCAATATAAATGGGAAACCAGGGTTATGATCACCAAAGGTTTCGGTTATTGACAGATACCAGGTAATGCTAGAGATCCTCAGAATGAGTAGAACAACAGAATATCCCTGACTATGATACTATTTGACTTATCTCTCGACCTCACCAGATAATTTATTATCTAATTCTCTCAAACTTAGATAATTATGTATATCCAATCGGATGTTATCTCAGGTTAATTAATCCAGTTACGACATTAATCATTAAACAGAAGGTTGGTAGCTTCCGAGTCCCTGTTGATAATTACCGTCCTCTAGTCTATTTCTCCATTAGAAACAAATAAAACCTAAGGCATAATCTAATATTTGCAACCACTAGATTTCATTTAAAAGCACAGAATTTCAAGATGTTCTACTACTCTTTGAATCTGTGAAACACCTAGCATCATATCAAACCCTTATCCTTGGATCCCATAACCCCGGCTAGTGAACTTAGCCGCTCATGATTTGACGAAGGAAATCACAAGTTAAATTCATGATGATAATGATAAACTTACATATAGATGGAAAAGAACGAATAATTTCTTTAGTTAAATCCCAAGTTAGAAACCCAATAATATTTGATAAGTAAGAAACTAAAAATAATTGGCAAAAGAGAACAATGTACATGTTTTTCCCTCCAAAATTCTTGTTTTGAATAATGAAAACTTCCCCTCTTAAAAACCTTAAAAATTGCTTTTATACTAAAGCCTAATTAAGGAAATAAAATAACAAAATCACAGCTGGGCTCGGATTTAGGTGACGCCATATTGGTGTTTGTCATCAGGCTTCTGATGGCGTCTCAGATATGTCGTCAGAAGTCATGCCATCTTGACCTGTTCTTCCTCACTCTGACGATGTCCTGTGATGGCTTACCATACTTGTGACGGCGTGTAGCAAATGTCGTCAGACCTTCAGCTTATTTCACCATGTTCTGGCTCACTCTGACGACATATTCTGACGGCTTACTACACTTGTGATGACATATTGAGAATGTCGTCACTCTCATCCAGTAACTCTTCTCCACTGTTGTTCCTGGTGCCTTTTTTTGGTAGCTTACCACATCTCTGACGGTTTACAAGAAATGCCGTCAGACTCATATCAACTAACTTGTACCAAATTTTACTTATTTTGTTCATCTTTTCTATATTTTCCTCCAATCCTTGCTACAACTGCAATATCATAAGAAAACGATCAAAAACAACCAAAAGTTGCTTAAGACTTCGCAATTATTTAGAGTTAAAAGCCTCAAATGTGTTAGCATCTGCTTACACATCAATGCTCCTCACAATCAGCCTTACTCTAGGAATAAACCAAGATATAATCTGTATATACAATAAAAAAAGAGTTGAGATATAGTTAAAATACTCAGTTCATCAACTCCATGAATTTGGTTAGGGCATTGGTAAACCTAAAGTACATCACCAAATACTCATAATAACTATATTGGTTCAGCGAAGCAGTTGTCAGAATATTCAAAGCTCTAATCCTCAACTAATGATACCCATATGTCAAATCAATCTTTTAAAACACTAAAGCACCATGAAGTTGGTCTAATAAATCATCAATTCAAGGAAGAGGGTTCTTATTCTTAACTTTCACCTTGTTCAACTGTCGATAATCAATACACATACACATAGAACAATTTTTTTTCTTCATAAACAAGATAGGTGCATCCCAAAGTGATACACTCAGCTGGATAAATCCCTTATCCAACAAATCCTACAACTAACCCATTAATTCCTTCAACTCAGTTGGGGCTATCCTATAGGGAAGAGTAGAAATGGGCTTGGAGCTTGGCTCAACATCAATGGCAAAGTCAACATCACGATCCAGAGTTATACCACATAAATCCATGAAGAAGACATCTACCAACTCACGACCCATAAAAATAGAATCTAAAGAAGGAGGTGAAGCAACACTAGTATCATGAATATAAGCCAAATAAGACAAACATAATATCTCAACCAAATGATGAGCCTGAAGGAAAGATATAACTCTCTTAGGACCCAAATGAAAGACACACTTCCAAGCTACCCTTGGCACACCCATTGAAGCTAAAGTCACAGTCTTAACATAACAATCTATGATAGCATGGTAAGAATCTAACGAGTTTATACCCAAGATTACATCAAAACCTACCATAACCAATATAATCAAATAAACCCAAGTCTCACACCCCAGAAAAAGTCACAAAACAAGATCGGTATACTTGATCCACTACTAAAGAGTCTTCTACGGGGTAGACACAGGAATAGGACCATCAAGAGGCTCATACATTGAATCAAAACCATAAGCAAAGTATATAAATAGATAAGAGAAAGTCAATCCCATATTAAATAATATAGATGCAATTCTGAAATAAATAGGGATGATACCTGTGATGAAAGCATCGAAAGTCGTTGCCTCTAGTATAACAAGTATAGCATAGCATAGCACTATCCACAACCATTAACTGGTTGAACAGGCTTACGACCACCACCACGAACTCTATTACCTTTACCTCGCGCACCTCTAGTAGAATCCCTACTTAACACAACTAACATAAGAGTAGCTCTAAAAATACAAAGAGGACAATTTTTGGCCAAATAGCCAATCTCATCACACATATAGCAACCTCTATGTCTCGACTCAGTAGGAGAAGGTACGAATGGACTGGGGTAGCCACCCAACTACTAAACCAGATGACCCACTACCAAACCCCTGCAAGGCTGCCTACACGGGTCCACCATGATAACCACAACAACCTCTAGAGTCCCTACCTCAAGAAGTGTGACCTTTGAACTCGCCCAGACGATGCAACTTTTTGGCGCCTCCTTAAGATGTTAAAGAATACCCTTAGTCATCTTAGCATGATCCACAATACTCTAATGATGCTCCAAGAACTATCATCTAAGATATAGCTAGCTTAAGGGAAACTTCTAACCCCTTTACAAACTTTCAATTCTTCTCAAATTTGATGGCAATGCTAGTATAGAAATATCTAGACAAGGCATAAAATCATGCCTCATACTCTACAACACTCATAGAGCCTTCTCCAGGGGATAAAACTCATCTCTCATCCTATCCCTCAGACTGTAAGACATAAACCTCTCCAAAAAGGCCTCAGCAAACTGATCCCAAGTCAACTCAAGATAATTGAGAGGTCTACAGCCAACAAGTTACTTCCACTAATCTCCAAGGGAATCCCTTAACTGATAAGTGGTGTAAGCAACCCCATGTGACTCAAAGGTTATGAAAATTCTCATGATAGTTAAACAAGAACTTATAGGCAACCTCACCCACATCATTACTGAACCTAGATGGACCCAAATAATTAAACTTTCCAAACCTCTTTTGATCCTCAGAAGACACGAATATACACGCAATAAGAGGAGGCATGGTGAATTTCGTAAACTGAGATCGTACCTGAGGAGGCAACATAGATGGAGGCTAAAATCCCAACCTCATAATTCCATACTCGAATATAATTACTAAAGGAGGAATAACAGTTAGAGTCTGTAGGGTACAAAAGGTAGAAGTAGGTACCACTAGAGGATCCACACTTGGGGATGGAGAAACACGATAAGAAAACCCTAGAATAGATGGAGGTAAAATACTTAAAAGTTTAGGGAACACTAGCTGCAATCAAAGGAGCACCCTCAAAAAGGTTCAGCAAGTGAACTAATATCCCCTCTAAGAATGGGGTAGAGAACTCAGTGCAACCGAAGTAGGACCCATACCTCCAATATACTCAACCTAATACTTAGGCGAGAGTTCCCTAGCACTGATACTAGATGAGGTGGATCCTCATGCCTGTCCACTACCTCGAGCCCATCCATGACTAGCAAATTACCTTCTAGACTAGGTTCTTTCCTTAAATGAAGGCTCTATATCTCTAACCTCATGAGACCGAGTCATCCCCATTTGCATAGAGAAGAGTGAATATGATTTGAAACATAAGTTATGCAAGAAATCCATAAGATATGGAAGAAAATAAGAAAAATTTCCTACAGATATCCTATAGCCTCTTGAATGTAGATATGGACGTGTATGTACCTATCTGTAAAACTCTATTAGATTTTTTGTTCTATACCATTAAGACCAAATGAACCTGACTGCTCTGATACTAATTTATCTAGACCCAAAAACCAAGGGTCATAATGACACTTGTTGCGGCAAGCCTTAACAAGTAAGCCTATCAACCAAACTAATATGAATTAAGAAAAATGATATCAAAACTCATGGCCAAACTTCTAGAATAGAGTCAAATCACACACATATATAGTAAAATGAAAATACATAGTCAATGATCCTAAACCAAATCCCAAAAAGTAGTGTCACAAAGTAAGAACATCACCAGTACAACTCGAGATCAAAATAAATAAGATATCCAAAACAGGAACTCTATCTCTGAATATAAAATAAAGACATAGTCTAAATAAGAAAAGACAATAGTTAATTTTGAATGTATAAAAATTAACCATAACCTTGAAAATCTTTACATATCACTCTAATCAACCATCATGAGGTGCACTTAAACCTGGGTCTGCATCGAAAAGGCACAATAGAGGTGAGTATAGTCTACTTGTACTCAGTAGGAATCATAGACAGACTGAGAAAAGCAAAAAATAAAGCATACAAATAGACACTAAGGTCACATCACCTGCAACAAGAAAATATCCCAAACAGTAGCCCACACTGCCTCCACTAACAGTTCTATAATATTAACATACACCATAGCAATGAGAGAGAGAAACCTAAGTATACATATATCACATATATGAATATAAACGAAGAAGTACACATAGACAGGTAGCACATATAGGAAAGATAATACATCATAGAATCATACAAAGTAAATATAATGCAATAGAGATGATGATGATAATAATGATTATGACAGTCGAAGTTGTCACACAACCTCCGTATACACCTATGGAGCTAAAACTTCCCAACATAGTACCCATAGGGGATTTGTCAACCTTTATACAACCAATATCCAATACCAATATCCATAAATCCTCTCTGGCACATCCATCGGTAGAAGGTTTTAAAGATATCATATTTTTTTTTCAAAAAAGACAATTTTTCCAATATTTCCAAGGTGGTAGCAATGTTTTATGAATGTATATGATATGAGGATGTAATTCTCACAACCAACCCAAATTAGTATTTCCATATCCAACCCATATACCACCAAAGTGAGCCAATAATCCACTTAATATTTCCAACCATCTATGAATTCCAACATAAATAATATGCCAAGAAGTAGAGTACAATTAAATTACACCATTAATACCACATTAGTCTTTTTCATTAAAAGGATACAATTCATTTAATGTATACAAGGACAACAACATCATATAAGACCCCATACGGTCACAAATAACTATAATGTTCCAAAAACCACCAAATGCATCAATAATAGGCCCCCAAACGGGCACGACATGATAATTATATCGATTTTAATGATTAGCTTCCACACCCTTAACATGCTTTTGTATCAACATTGTCCAACCAGCCCAGCCAAAAAAATGTTAAGCCATAACCTACCTCGAATGTAAAAAATCAGTCCAAAAATTCTTCAATACGAAGCCTTACTCCTCATGAACAAACTTGGAATCCACTAAATTATACTTATACGAAATCTATGTGTCAAAAGAAATCCAACAATACCCATATTGCCTATATTTATGTTGGGGTACAAAATGAACCCCGAAATGGGTTTTTGAAAAAGAATTATAATTTTAATATAGAAACATGTTCCCCATAATTATAAGATTCTACAGATTAAAATTTAAGTGAAAACAAGTTAAAAATAAAGTCTCAATTAAAGAAAACTCCTTCTTAAGCTTTACCCGCAAAAATCCTTGAAATTTATTTTAAAATCATGAATTGAAGGTTTTTTGAAGAAAAAAATCAAAAGAAAAGTGATAATTATAAGATTAGAAACTCACCCAAGTGAAAACGAGTTGAAATCGAGGTTTTAATTATAGAATTGCATTTTTTAGGCTTAAAGGGCAAAAATCCCTAATTTCTACCTTTGCAATTCGCGTTTAAACATGAATTGCATGATAAAATTTGGAGAAAATAGTTGAAATAGTTGTTATGGAGCATATCCAAGCTTAAAAGTGGAAGAAAATTCTCAAAGACATGAAACCCTAAACTTTAAGACTCAAAAATGGTGAAAATGGCAAAACATGGGTATATAAAGGACCTAGGCATCACATACGCAATCACTGGGTTGCGTACGTGGTGCCTGTCATGAGGAAAGGTATCAAAGATGTGAACTTATCATTTCATATACTAGTCCAGCGATAGAGACCAAGATGTTGTGTACATGAAACTTGTGTCTTGTCAGTAGAGTCACATAAGAGCCTAACCCATTGCATTTACGAGTGCACCAGGAACATTTGGAAACTTGGAGAATTTCAAGTCTCCAGGACCCCTTGAGATTCATTCATAATCTCCAAACAAACTATGGTACCCTATTAAGTTTAATGCTCCAAACTTAATGGTGATATCAGATTTTTAAAAAACTAATGTTTTCACAAAGTTGACCCTTGAAACTCAATTTCAAAACTTTCCAAACCGAGGGTCAAAATGATATATAAAATCCATTAAACCACACCAATCATGTTACCAGCCTAAAATCAAAGTTTTGGATCTACTAGCACAGTTCATTTTGCCATTCAATATACAAATCAATAAATATTGACCGAAGTCAACTATAGGGCTTTTCAAGCCACCAAACACCATAATTTCACATAAATCACACATAAATGCATTGTGAATTGTGCCAAGCACCCCACACCCTAAAAATACCACTATACAACCATGGGGAGGGGTAAAATGGTCAATTCACATAGAAATAAATAGTTCACATAAATCATCAAAAATAAGGTTGTTACAATATAGTTGACTGAGTCATGGTTTGTTTACATGGAGTGTTGTTGGTATTAATGGTCTTGAATGGGTATGCTGTGCACTTTGCTTGGACTCTATGGTTTTGTTGCAAAAGGTTAAGTGTCATAAACTAGAAATAAGGCTACATAGTAGGTTTTCTTGGTTGTTATTTCTTTACTAAGTTATGGTTACTTGTTCATATATCTTATTTTGGGGTAACTAATGACCATACCGGTTTGTTTCTTGTGTAATAATACTGAACATGCTCTTCTTTATGTTGAGTGAAGAGCATTTTTAGAAGACTGTTTAATTACCTCATCTATAGAGTGGATAACATTTAAAATCAAGGGTGAGATACATCTTTCGGGATGTTATGAGTTCTTCACTCAATTTTTTTTCCATTATTTTGGAGATAGACAATTTCAGTTGTTTTGTGTTGAGCCACTTTTATTGACACTTGTAATGTTTTGGTATAATGATTTTTAGATTATAGGAGATTGTTTAGATATTTGATTATTTCCACATTGTTGTTGTTTAGATTATCGCCAAAATTACCTTACTTAATGAAAATAGCTAGTTTGCCTTATTTTGGCTAAGTGTTGGGTTTGCTAGATTTGGTGTTATACAATTCTCCCACTGAGAGTTAGTGTGGGTGTCACCCATAATGGGCTTAGGGTGTGACAAAGATTGTATTAGAGTCCTAGGTTCGGTGTGAAAAAGATTGTATTAGAGTCCTAGGTTCATTGTCTTCATTGTACCAAAATGGGTCCAATAAAGTCTTGCAGAATGGCATAGAGATGTCTGTACTTTCTTTAAGAGGCTATAGGACTTTAGGAAACTATCCTTTCTTTCTTCTTTCATGCTATAACTTGATTCCAATTGGTCTCTGATAATCTAAATTGGTGTCTGACCCTTTTGATTATTTTGTTCATGGATGGTGAATAATAGAGAAATTAGAGCTAGAGCCGCAACCCGCATGCCACTAGCTCCAATTATGAAATTGAATATTTGTGGATGAAGATGAGGAAAGGGTAGGGGAAGGGGAAGAAAACAGAAACACCCACTAGGGGTAAAGCTTGTGCAGCAGTTGGTCAGGCTCATTAGTGGTTTGTGACATCTCCCCAACTATAGGATCATTACGAGGAGGTTGAGCTAATAAATAAGGATGTTTTAAATGACACGAGCTGAACCAGGACTTTGTCATAATGGGCATCTCAAGCCCAATAAGGATCGGAGATCACCCCACTACCCAATCAAACCAACCAACATATACCCTGAGTTGGATGAATTCCAAACCTATAACAAGATAGAGTAGTTAGCAACACAAAGACTTTGGGATAGGTCCAAGACCATGACCAACCCAAACTGGTTTAGCCATCCAATGCCAAACCAATAAACATACCTAAAACCAAAATAATAACCAATTCAATATCCATACCATAACGTACCCAAGTCCACAGTTTGTCCATACAAAGCTTCTAAAAGAAATCAAAGAAAATTCAGTCGGGACATGCTCCCGACCATAGCCAAAACCAACATCCAAGTCTATTCTAATAAAGATATCCAAACTAGGACCTTGTCGTAGTGGGCATCTCAATCCCAACAAGGATCGAAGATCACCTCGCTACCCAATCCAATCAACCAACATTTACTCTAAGTAGGATAAATTCCAAACATATAACAAGATAGAGTAGTTAGCGATACAAAGACTTTAGGATAGGTCAAAACCATGACCAACCCCAACAAGTTTAACCATCCAATGCCAAACAAACAACCATAACAAAAATAGAAATAATAACCAATTGCATATCCATAACATAACGTACCCAAGTCAATCGTTTGTCCATACAAAGCCTGTAAAGGAAATCCAAGAACATACTATCGGGACATGCCATCGACCATAGCCAAAACCAACATCCAACTCTAATCTAATAAAGACATAAGAAAATTCAAAGCAAGAAATGGATCCTTTCGAACTATGGAAGCTTACCACTTCAAGTCAACATAATTTGATCTCGAGTCTAATCACTTAATAAGAGGTGTATTATGACTAACACCTGCATCGCATAGGGATACATCATTAAAGATGGTTAGCGGTTCGAGCACTAGCATGTAACTTAAGGATAGAGATAACATAATGGAAATAATTCAAATACAATCCACCAATTCATATAACCAATGCAATACATATATATACATACCATGTCGGGGTAAGGAACAAGATTATCATGAGCTTTGAAAACATAAACCTAGGCTGTGTAACATAGTCATCATAAAACAAGGCACCTATGTTATATGGTCCCAGCTCTCCCCTAGCTGAAAAGGCCCTAGTGTGTGTAGCCATACGAACCAGAGAATATCCAAAATCGTATATGCCTATTTAGGTGACTCAAACCTCCCAGCATAATCAAGGTGAATTAAGCACCAATACATACAGCAAGGGGGATGCGAACCTCTATTTCATATATTCATCGGGGGACTTGAACCACCCCGTCATAAGACACCCGCACTAGCGAGCATAATTTTTAATATTAGTCCTGCAGACTCCACTTTCACGGCCTGGATACACATCTTTCTTTAAATCCTAATTTAAAACAATCATTTCACATACACAACCATTAAGTTAATTACTTACCAAAGTCACATCATTGGCATCGTCATACCAACACTACTTGCAAGTATACCACATGCCATTACCATTATCAATCGACCCATAATTCATGTGACTTTAGGACTTGAATCCATTGTCTCTAAAGACACTTGTTTAAATCAAAGCTTAGGGACGCGAACCCATTGTCTAGTAAATACATAAATCAAGTTAATGTTTAGGGACTCAAACCCTTTTTTCTAATTAAACCACCATGGTTACCAATTAAATCATAACATAGCCAACAAGGCCTTTATAAAACCATTTATTAACCATTCATATTCATTTTGCCAATGGCTTAGTTCAAAAAATTAGTAACATATGACTAGTTAATTCTCTTAGGCATTTTCACAAACTTAAGACCAAAACCAAGGTAAGAACCATCAAGTTTAAGGTTACCCATAACCCATTTGCTAAACCACAATTACCAAGCATCCACATGTGCAAACCATATCTAAAAATATGTATAAACATAAGTTAAACCAAGAGTAATCAATACTCAACCATATGCAACAAAACCCTCATTTTTGGTTTTTAAAACCATCATTTAACAATCAAAATCACACTTTAAAACACATGTTATTTATGAAATAACAATGAGGGAAGAGTTACATGCCTTATTCAAGAAGATTCATGGAAGAAACTTGACTCTTGAGCCTCTAGATGATCACCTTTGAAGAACCCTATCCCTAATCTTCAAGAGAGAGTTTAGAGAGGATTTTGATGTGTTTAATCTTTCAAAATTATGTTATGAGAGGCCGCAACATGTTTTAAGAAGTGGGGACATAAGGGTTTTGGGGTGGGAAATGTCCAAAATACCCTCAACTTAAAAAATAAAAATATGGTCGCAGGAGGGTACGACTATACCCCTAAACTGTACCCTAGGGTCGAGTGTTACCTATATTTTGTACCATAGACATCACCTTGGACCATCATACTATACTGACCAACATATCACTACCAAGGACTAACTAGTATCCGAGCATACGAGAAGTACCCTTAGAATCATATCTTGGTCAGAATTAGTTTGACTAAACTTAGGGAATCATACGTCTTTATAGCATACACCTTGTACCCTATCATACGACTAGTAAGATGCGTAGTCGTACCTTGGATAAAACCCAACCAAACTATACTGACTACCATACGAGAGATGGACCTTATAACATACCTTCTCATATGACAAGTATGCTTAAATCATATGTTGTCCAAATACTAAAACTCAAGAATTTTTCTAAGGGTCAAAAATCAAGGTATTTCAATTCTCCCCCACTTGGATCATTCGTCCTTGAATGACGGGTATGGAAAGAACAAGCATGAGTTAACACATTATTACACATCAAACTAACCTTTAACCAAGTTAAAAAATAAAGATGTGATGAAGAATACATACCTTCCGCATGAATATTTAGAGCAAGGAACAAATGTTGATGCTTGGACTCCATGTCCTCTTCCGTATCCCAAGTAGCTTCTTAAACCTTATGGTTCCTCTGAATAACCTTTACCAAAGACACATCCTTTGTCCTTAACCAATGAACTTGACGATCTAAGATCTTAAATGGGACTGCCTCATAAGATAAGGAGTTTGAAATACCCAACCCTTCCAAAGGAACAGTCGATGAATGATCACCCACATACTTCCTCAACATAGAGACATGGAAAATTGGATGAATGGAGCTAAAACTACAAGACAACTCCAACTCGTAAGCAATATTGCCAAACTTCTTCCAAATCAAGTACAGACCAACATACTGAGGACTTAATTTCCCTATCTTACCAAACCGCATCACTCCCCTTGTAGGACATACCTTTAAGAATACTCAATCGCAAACATTGAACTCCAACTCCCTATGCCTCACATCCACATAGGACTTTTGGAAACTTTGAGTGACTTTCAATCTATCATAAATCACCTTCACCTTCTCCAAGGATTGGTGAGCCAAATTAGGGCCAAATAACGTACCCTCACAAACTTCATACTAACCAATTGGAGAACGATATCTCCTACTATAAAATGCCTCGATATGCAGTTAGCTCTGCACTCTCAATAGATGACACCCCCATAATATCTGTAACCCTTTGAACATGATCGATGAATTCCTGAGGGTCCTCATCTAACTTAGACCTAAAAAAGGATAGAGGATTCATTCGGGTGAAGTCCCAAATCCTGGATGCAGCTGAATTGGCCACTGGGTAGGCTGGAACGATGGCTGGTCATTCATTCTGAGCAATAACTAACTGAGCAAGAGTAGTGAGTACAGCTCTGAACTCTGTATGAGAAACATGTTTGCTCAAAGGTTCTTCGGGCTGAGGGGCTGACTGATTCCCACTTTTTTTAGAAGGCATATTTTGTAGAAGAAAAGGGAGAAATGGATTAGACTACGAGATTGACTTGAGATTATGCTGAATGGCATGACATGAATACTGAAATAAGGGAAACTGTTCCTAAAATATCTTATACCCTTCTGCACATAAATATGGTGCACAACACACCCATGCACAAGAATCTACTAGATGCAGCTTTCAGACTTCCTAGGACTCTATTGAACCTTAGGCTCTGATATCAAGTTTGTAATGCCCTGGATCTGGTACCCGGAATGCTACACGGTGCTCATGACCCCGAACGACCACAAGCTAACCCTTGACTGATATTTGTACCTATATACAACATAATATACTGTATAATTGCAGAAATATGAACTGAAAGACCATAAGGTTCAAGACTGTAACATATCTAATAAGGATATAACATCTGAATAGGGTATGAAATACCCAAAACAAAACTGAAATAACATGATAGTTTGGAAAGGCTCTAACTGACCGAACTATCTGAATGAGGTGTTGATGGGATATGTCCCCAACTAACTCCAAGTAATAAATTACTTAACAAGATAATAAATAAATAATCATGTCCTCGAGATATGAGGACTCACTACTGACTCTAACTATTGAAATTAGAATGCTACTGATGCTCGTGCTTCTGAACCTATGGGATAAGATACCATAGCGCAAATGCGCCAATACTTTGAATGTACTGGTATACATGAAAGGTAGGCTGAATGCATGGGGTTCATATGCATGAACAATATTGGATAACTGACTAATATGAACATAAGAATACATGCATGAATATGTAGTAACTATATCTAAGATCATAATAACACGAATTTACTGATAACTAACAGGACTGTTAATTGAATTCTGATAACTGATATAACTGATGACATAAGTGATTGTATCTGATAGTCCTGAATCTGATGAAACTAGCTGAGTTCCATACTGTATCAGAGTTAACTATATCTGACAGTCCAGAATTCTATAGAACTATCTGATTTCTATTACTGAGACTAAATGACTGTATTTGACAGTCCTGATTCTGTAACTGAAACTATGGGAAGTAGTTATCTAACTAACATGACCCTAATACACCATTATGGATGAGTTGTGGTCTAATCTACCGCACCACTGGTAAGGACAAGCTGTGAGTGACCCTCATCTGACAGTGTCCCCAAAAGAAAATGGTGGGCCCCTCATCTGACAGTCTTTATCCACCTCATCAACCCTTATCTGACAGTGTTGATGTCTCAACCTATGCTGGCTACATAGTTTTGGAACACAAGGATGACTCCTAAGAATCACACCCTCATCTGATAGTATGTGTTCCCATCTAAGTAGACACTGATCATGGATTACTGAACTGAACTGGACTGAATTAACTGAGTTCCGTTGACTGACGAAATAGTACAGTGATTACTATATTACTTAGCTTTCCTGAGTCACATGACTGACTGGGTTCTATGGAGCATGGCTTAACTGAGGATATCATGTAAACATGACACTAAAGCTAGGCACACAACTAGATTTCTTTTGAGTACAAGTTTCCCCAGGACTCAATGGAAGGAAACTGACAAGGCATGACATTCTTGAATACATGACTACCATCAATAATATATAATCCCATTGACTAAGACATTCCATCAAACGCTTAACATACATAACTTATACATGAATGGGGATTTCATAATATCATGCTAGTATGACATTTTTCCTTCACATAGGCATTTAATCAAATATGTGGGGAGCATGCTTTGGTTATACAATCATCAACATATGTAATAATTAAGGATACATTAATCAACTTGTAAATTGAAGGGGGTTTAACATGATTATTATGCAAATCATCACATACTAGAGTCAATCATTGGAATATGTAATTTAAAACATGAATCAAAACCACACAATATCATGAACATGAATTTCAATTCAATTTGAATCATAAACATTCACAAATACCCAAATCTTTAATTTTAAAAAGAGATTCTTGAGCTTCATGGGTGAGAGAGACCCATGAATCAACACATTACATACCTTAGTTTTTGATTTAGCAAAGATTGACAGAGAGACTTTCTTGAAATTGAATCCCCAATTGAAACCCCTCGCTTGTTCTTGAGAGAAACTAGTATATTTTGGGTTCCAAATAGCTGAATATCATGTCAAAGGGCTTAAATAGGGGTGGTAAATTGACCCTTTTAACCCTGGACGCATCTTTTAATTTTAGTGAAATTTTCCCAAATTGGACCCTTGGCGTGACGCGGCGCTATCGCTCCGTGTCACTGGAATTTGACAACTGGTAAATTAAGGGATGGCGCAACGCGGAGCAAACGCATTACCACTTTATTTGCGACCTAGAAGTTTGGCACGATGCGCCACTATCGCGTACCCCTACTGGAATTTGTCAATTACCATTTTCTCCTGTGGTACGGCATGCCACTGACTAATATGGCATTGTTTTACGACGGGGACTTGAAATAGTCATAACTTCTTACCCGGTTATCGGATTTAGGCAAATTTTATATCGATGAAAAGCTTATTGAATTTCCCACATGAAAAAAAGTGAAAATATTGAAAATTTTCCATGGAAAAAACATCATTAAATTTAGGATCTAGTACTTGACATTCTTAAGACAAAATTAGTTAGGAAACTTCAGAGTATTACAGCAATAACCATCAAATAAGGTGCAGTATTGCCCCACTTTTTCTTAGTACACTTACCACTCTCCCTGCAGCTCTGCTATTGGCCACCACCCTACTCAGAGAACCTAAAATTCTTGCCCTACCTCTCCGCTATTCAACCTGTTTCTTCTCCTTCTATACCTATTGCTTATGGGCAACCAACCTAGAGATATCTGTGTCCTTGATCAGCAAGGCAATGTTACTTTCAAGGATCAACTCACGAGACAGTCGTAAAGTAACTTTCTCATCCAGGCCCTCATAGCAAACAATATCTCCTAAGCATATCGAGAGAACTGGTGAAATTTCAAGGCATACTCCTTGACCGACATCCCCCTTGCTTCAGATTAACAAACTCCTTCGCTTTTACTTTCCTTAACTTTTGAGGAAAGAAGAGATCCAAGAATGCATTCATCATAATCCTCCCACAGTGATGACTCATTAGTGTCACCGCTTGCCTGATCCTATTCTTTGTACCATTGTTACGCCACATCTTTCATTTGTTAGGCCACAAACTCCACCCCTTCCACATTCGTGGAATGCATAACCCTGAAAATATTTTCCATCTCATCTAGAAAATCTTGAGGATCCATCTCTACCTTAGCACTTATAAAGGTCTAAGGTTTCAACCTCATGAATTGGCCAACCCTCGTGGCCTTAGAATATGGAGAAAAAAGGAACACCACACTCAAACTGAGTAGCTACTGTCACAACACGAACCAGGCCCTGGCTGTGACGAGTATTCCGAACCATGAGGCCTGAAACACCCCTATCTGTCTGGTAATCACGCACACAATTCATAGGATAAAAGAAATTTGAAGGATACGCAATATAACGGAAACATGGTCAAGAATCAACCGAAAGTAATAATGAGGAATAATGTCCCACAATCTCAACACAACATCTCTATAACATCTGCAAAATCTCTACTATATGACTAAAATAAATGTCTATCTGAAAACTAGGACAAGGCCCCTAGTAGACCCAAAACTAATAAATGATAAATTAAACTACAGACATCAGGCCTTCCAAAATATCAAAGGCTCATCACTTGATTCTGCGATCTGTCGGAAGGAATCTACTGGTTGTCTGGACCCCTAGACTGTGCCTCCAAACCTGGGAGGAGAGGGGGTCAATACAAAAGTACTGGTATGCAGAGAAATAAAAAAAAAATATAATATTTGTACACAATGTAGGTGAGAGACATTATAAAGCAGTTTCATATCAAATTATTTAAAAATATATGGGCATAATATAATAGTTTTCAATACCAATGTAATGCGATTGAGCTAGGTGGAATACCCTACAATTGTAATTCCACGGCTATGTGGAATCTGCCTCTGGTGCTCGGTGGTCAAGCCTCCAATCCAAGTAGCCGCCAGGATTTGGAGCCGATATACCCCCCATGTGAGTACACCATAGGGAATCCCCCCATGTGAGATGTCTCAATTATTTTATTATTCTCCCATGTAGGATACAATATCATATGACCCGCATTGGCAACTACGATTTCCAGTGATGAGCCCTTTCACTTAAACTCCTTCTTTGGGCATCCACCTTTCTCATGAAAATGAATGCATTCAAACTTTGTTCAAATCAATCACATGTCATACTCTGTAGGGTATCGTCATACCTAACTTGCAATCCATCAATATCACATCATTCTTCTCATTCAACCATTTTATTCAACATGAATAACCTTCTCGTTTTCAAGTCAAAACCATATCAATTCTCAAAATATTTCATGTCATGCTCTTCAAGATGTTTTCAAAAAATTTACATCATATGAACATTCAAAATAAATTCACATCAAGAGAGGAAATTTCATATCATTCATGCTCTCAAGTTAACATCTTTTTGAAATACATGCATATTCATATATCATATAGAAAATCACTTTGGGAGTAGGCCTAAGGGCCAAATCAATATCATAAAACGTTTAAAACATAATCATATTCGTAATTTCAAAACCCCTATTTGAAAACATGAATTTTTAAAGCCCATGAGATTTTTGAGATAACCCCACGTATCTCAATTACTACGAATATTAGGTGCTTCTTAAAGCCTACATTGAGAGGATTCCAAATATGCAATTAGTTTCTAAAACCCACGGTTGAATCTAGAGTTGCTTGGGTTTTTATTTTGAAACCCTAGAGAGAGTTCTTGAACAATTTTGATGAATGAAGATGTATTTTGGGGTCTTTGGGAACTGAATTTCGTGTTTAGGGCTAAGTAAGGGTGGAAAAGGACCATTTTGCCCCAAAAATGGATTGTTTAA
>NC_061114.1:96969836-97241259 GCF_002878395.1 Capsicum annuum | reverse complement strand
TGAGAGGATTCCAAATATGCAATTAGTTTCTAAAACCCACGGTTGAATCTAGAGTTGCTTGGGTTTTTATTTTGAAACCCTAGAGAGAGTTCTTGAACAATTTTGATGAATGAAGATGTATTTTGGGGTCTTTGGGAACTGAATTTCGTGTTTAGGGCTAAGTAAGGGTGGAAAAGGACCATTTTGCCCCAAAAATGGAGTGTTTAAGTCACTTAAAACCTTTACATAGGCGCTGCCTATGCTATCACCTATGTTTACATAGGCTCTGCCTATGCTATCGCCTATGTTTACATAGGCGCCGCCTACTACTTTCAAAGGCCATAACTTCTCGTTGGAAAGCTAACTCGAAAACCTATTATTTGACACATAGTAGGCTCTCTAATTCGACATATACAGAGAGTTATAGTCAATGGAAGATCATACAAATTATAACGTCCACTAAAATTTAATCGGTCAAAATAGTTTCAATTCAAGGACGAGTTGAAGGACCTCTATGGTCTAAATTCAAGCTTGAATGGATTCACATACTACACAAATAATTAACATGCCATATTGGCATAGGATTTATGGCTTCGGGATTATCAACGCATCGAAATCATGGTCTATATTGTAGCCCAAAATGCGGGGCATTACAAGAATAATTCAGTTCGGGTCTATATATGTAGAAACTACGGTCTAAACTCTAGCCCGAAAATACGGGGTGTTCATTATCTTGCCCTTGGGATCATTAGTCCTCGAATGATGGGTAGGAACATATTAAAGATTAGAGGTATGGAATAACGCGGACATAATATGTTTCTCTAAGAAAGAATACACTGATCTGAAACATGACTATAAGACTGGAACTACTGATGTTCTAAATTCTTATACCGGACGTGCATATCTGATGCATAGAATACACAACTGAAGCGACTCATAGGCTGAATTCTCATAATGAATCATGCATATCTGATGCATGGATTTGTTATTGAGTTGTTCTCATGAGCGCAGAACTAAATACACTGATAAGCTGAACTTTTCTATTGAACATGCATTTCTAATGCATGCATATCTGACTGAACTAACGTATGACGTATGGCTGAATACACAATGATAACTGGTGCGAAGCTTGTAATAAGAATCTATGCATGCAGCTGAATGGGGTATCTCCCCCTTGGGACCCTATGTCCCTCTATGAATGCTCAATTCAGTAAGATACTCGAAAAACTGAGGTGATGCGCAGGGCACCTACGAATTGAATCATAACTGAACATCTGAAATCTGAATTTAATGCATGATGCATGAATTGGGCTATACTCGTAACTAATGGTATACTCTATTTTTGAATAGTAGCATGTCTGAGATTTCGCGTAGCATGAATAAGTGCAAAGACGAGAAAACAAGTCATGCAAATCTGATTGCTAAACGGACTTATTAGCCATACAGACTGAATTATACTACACCCTCATACTTAACTGGAGTATCTCTTCAGTACAATTCTCTAAAGAAATTCTAGCGGTAATAGGGAGCCATGAATCTTGGGTATAGATTACACAAGACATCCAACTGAGGAAATCACAACATTGACACTACTCTATAGTCTGGAATATAGACATATAACTCCTAAATTAGGATAGAATTTTTCAGACCTTTGGCAATACAACTTCTTACTTTCAGGCTTAGAGCACTTCCCGAATATCCCTTAACTATACTATTCCCTATAAATATCATATTCATTTAACTCAGCTTAAAATTTTCATATGAGCATTGACAAATCTTTCTACTAATGTCGGAAATAACTTAATCACTTTGCCATGATCAAGCGTAACTCTAAATCACTAAAAAAATACAACATGCCAGACCACGCTATTATTCTAAACCATATGATTCCACCTTCTATATCTCCTTTAAAGATCACATCCTAAGTATAACATTCCTTACCACTTCAATGACTACTCTGAACTCTTAATATGAAGTCGCTAATGCATATTGTGACCTTCCACTACAATCCCAAAATGTCATTCAAGCCTAATTTATAGCCACATGTTAACTTCAAGTCAACCACCCATAAATACATACTTCACATAGTTTCTAAACTATTGTCAATATAACTCCCACGCGCTACCCTAAGACATACACACACAAACTTTTCCACTAACCATTACATGTATCAAAAACTTGACCTCGAATCTTACTTCTTACTTATGGCCTTATCTAAACAAGAATACTATGATCTTTTATCAATAAGAACATTTAAATCATCACCACTATCATTGCATAGGAAGGGTCACTAAAAGGTTAAAACATAAGACCCTCAAGCGTGAAAAGATCTTTATACGAGACTGAGCACACTACAAAGAGTGAGTATATGCGTCATGAGTTGTATGACCTCAACTAGAGTTCATAACATAAGGAATGTGATTCCAATTACTTGAATGAACTATAACTCATTATCTTGGAACTGGAAGAGTACGTGACTCTCTATCATATACCGAAATCATGAACTATGATCACGGAACTGAATCGTAAGGCATGAGTAAGCATCCGGATAACTAAAACAAATACTGAGGTAGGAATGAGTTGAGATCCACCCTCACTTTCTGATGTTCTAAATCATAGTGCATCACTACTAGAATTTGAGAGCCTTACTTGGTCATTCATTCTATCATCTCCCCCTCAGTTTCACATCATCATCTAGAGTTTGGAAGATCCTTTACCAAATTCTAACTGAACTACACTTACTGCACTCTAGGGTCTGAAAAGAAAATATCAATGCATGCATATCATAGAACTTAACCCGAATGACTACCTTCTGGGATACACTCTATCTTTCCATAGCTACTAATAGTCATAGTATAATACTTGCACACTTATTTCTATCGGTTCAACCTTCAAAACTCAAACTTAGATTCTAACACTTAACATGGCTATTTAGATCACCATATACCATCTAACTAGTCTTTCTCCACTTAACAATTCAATGGTACCACTAGCCACAAAAATTATGTAATAGTCTTAGAAAAATATGCTGCAACCTCATATCACCTTGGCATACTTCTACACCATACCTACAACATTATACTTCATTACGAATCAATTTAAACTTAAGCCATTTCATACACTGTTCAAGCCTATTAGATCACTTTCATATAACTAACATCATTGATTAAGAAATCATCACATCCACCTTTATGAACTTCAACTGTTCAAACTTAATGTCTAGTGCTAAACATGATTTACAACTCAACCTTACACAAAATTTTCACTTGGAAACTATAAATAAACATCACGAAACACTAGTGCACTAGAACTTCATTACCACCATAATCGATCATGACCTAACGGTTTTCCTTATCATAACCTATTAGCATGTACTATTTTAGCACCTCAAGCCTACTAATTTAATCCCACAAAACATGCATCATCAAACTCTTGCCACTATTTACCACCACACCATTTAAATTCAAGCCTATAGTTTAGTATCAATCGTTTACCACCAATGACGAGTGCAAAATAATATGCTAGTCCATAAAATTGACACATTCTATTCAAACACCTTAAAATCCACTACCTACCTTCTCACAAGTTGTACTAGTTTACAACTACCAACACAAAAAAGGTCAAGGGGTAATGTCATATAATAGACATGATCAACCTTAATCTGATATTAGAACCCCATACAATCTTCTCTACTTATGCGGATTTATCACCTCATACTTACTTACTTAAGCATATATTTAGATTGCCTTCAAATTCCTCAAACAACCATGAGTCTATAATCATAACTTACTTGCTAATATAGCTATTTTCACATTCAAGCAACCAACAAATCACCCTGACTAACAACTCCTTCTCTACCTTCTGCTAATAACACACAAGGACGAATCATCTCTTTACCGGCTCAATCTCATGCAACCAGATTCAGCTATACATACATTAAACCTACACAAGAACGACAAGTTGGACATCAAGTTGATACTGAATCGAAATAGGCCTTACACGGCTTCACTAGACTTTGATTTTGTATTTTGAATAAGAAAATGGAATGAATGACAAGTCAACTATGCTAGTGAATCGAAAGAGCCCCACACGGCTTCACTAGACTTTATGTTTCAACAACACTTTGATGACAATATTTCATGAAATAGAGATTTAATACGCAATATTCAATGAACTAAGAATACACATCTTACTCTGTAGAGATAAAATCGGAGTCAAACACTTCCTCCATGGACTACCATACTGTCCACACATAATGCTAGCTACCAAATTAGATTTTCACTATAAAGGGGTAAATCATCCTCACTCTGACCTCTAACTTTGAGACTTCACATCACTAACTTCTTGGTCTAATTTTATTACCAATAGGTCATGACAACAACACTTTAACACACACTACTATTCGGGTGGAAATACAGTTCCAATATTCTGCTACACCTTATTACCTCTAAAGCATGACACTGGCAACATAAGTTCTGAAAAGAACTGAATACTCTTAATACTGCAAGCTGAAAAACATGATTTTATCAAAATCAAGGTTCACACTAGAACCAACACACTCTGAAGCACTAACAAACTCTTCTCAAGTCCTTGTAAAATTCTTATATGATTCGATCAGAATGAACCATACCATTTAGACTCTAAACTTCTACAATTAAATCAGCCCAATGATGAGACATGTCTGAGAATGTTCGAGTAAGAAAAGAATTGGGATGACTGTTACTTTTGTATGGGCGACACCATAGCATAAATTTGAGTATGAAAGAGGAACATTCTAACTCTATTGCACAAACTAGAATATGAAGAAAGAGAGACATTCCTAAACGCCTAGTAGCCTCCTACTTATAAGTGTGGCGCACTACACACCCATAAATAAGACTCTACCCGATGCGATTTCGTAGACACCCTAGGACCATGAACCGTGCTCTGATACCAAGTTTGTCACGACCTGAACTGGGCCCTGGCCGTGACGAGTATTCTGAACCATGAGGCCCGAAACACCCCTATCTGTCTGGTAATCATGCATACAATTCATATGATAAAATAAATGCGGAGGATACGCAATATAATGGAAACATGGTCAAGAATCATGCGAAAGTAATAATGGGGAATAATGTCCCACAATGTCAACACGTCTCTATAACATCTGCAAAATCTCTACTACATGACTAAAATAAATGTCTATCTGAAAACTGGGACAAGGCCCCCAGTAGACCCAAAACTAATAAATGATAAATTAAACTGCAGACATCAGGCCTTTCGAAATATAAAAGGCTCACCACTTGATTCTGTGATCTGTCAGAAGGAATCTACTGGTTGTCTGGACCCCTAGACTGTGCCTCTAAATCTTGGAGGAGAGGGGGTCCATACAAAAGTATCGGTATGCAGAGAAATCAAAATAGAAATATAATATTTTTACACAATGTAGGTGAGAGCCATTATAAAGCAGTTTCAAATCAAATTATTTGAAAACACATGGGCATAATATAATAGTTTTCAATACCAATGTAATGCGATTGAGCTAGGTGGAATACCCTACAATTTTAATTCCACGGCTATGTGGAATCCGCCTCTGGTGGTCGGCGGCCAAGCCTCCAATCCATGTAGCCGCCAGGATTTGGAGTCGATATACCCCCCATGTGAGTACACCGCAGGGAATCCCCCCATGTGAGATGTCTCAATTATTTTATTATTCTCTCATGTAGGATATAATATCATATGACCCGCATCGGCAACTACGGTTTCCAGCGATGACCCCTTTTACTCAAACACCTTCTTCGGGCATCCACCTTTCTCATGAAAATCAATGCATTCAAACTTTGTTCAAATCAATCACATGTTATACTCTGTAGAGAATCGTCATACCCGACTTGCAAGCCATCAATATCACATGATTATTCTCATTCAACCATTGTATTCAACATAAATAACCTTCTCATTTTCAAGTCAAAATCATATTAATTCTCAAAATATTTCATGTCATGCTCTTCAAGATGTTTTCAAACAATTTACAACATATGAACATTTAAAATAAATTCACATCAAGAGAGGAAATTTCATATCATTCATGCTCTCAAGTTAACATCTTTTTGAAATACATGCATATACATATATCATATAGCAAATCACTTTGGGAGTAGGCCTAAGGGCCAAATCAATATCATAAAACGTTTAAAACATAATCATATTCATAATTTCAAAACCCCTATTTGAAAACATGTATTTTTAAAGCCCATGAGATTTTTGAGATAACCCCACGTACCTCGATTACTATGACTATTAGGTGCTTCTTGAAGTCTACGTTGAGAGGATTGCAAATATGCAATTAGTTTCTAAAACCCATGATTGAATCTAGAGTTGCTTGGGTTTTTATTTTGAAACCCTAGAGAGAGTTCTTGAACAATTTTGATGAATGGAGGTGTATTTTGAGGTCTTTGGGAACTGAATTTCGTGTTTAGGGCTAAGTAAGGGTGGAAAAAGACCATTTTGCCCCAAAAATGGAGTGTTTAAGTCACTTGAAACTTTTACATAGGCGCCGCCTATGCTGTCGCCTATGTTTATATAGGCGCCACCTATGCTATCGCCTATGTTTACATAGGCGCCGCCTACTACTTTAAAAGGCCATAACTTCTTATTCGGATGCCGGATTTTAGCAAAATTGGTATGTTGAAAAGCTAAATCGAAGACCTATCATTTGACACAGTAGGCTATCTAATTTGACATATACAGAGAGTTATGGTCAATGGAAGCTGACACAAATTACAATGTCCTCTAAAACTTAATCGATCAAAATAGTTTCAACTCGTTCTTGAGTTGAAGGACCTCTATGGTCTAAATTCAAGCTTGAATGAATTCTCATACTACACAAATAATTAACATGCCATATTGGCATTGGATTTATGGCTTCAGGATTATCAACGCATCAAAATCATGGTCTATATTGTAGCCCAAAATATGGGGCGTTAAAAGAATAATTCAGTTTGGGTCTATATACGTAGGAACGACGGTCTAAACTCTAGCCCAAAAATATAGGGTGTTACAGCTACCAACTTTGACAACATATGAATAGACTGATGAAACTCAGTATTCATCACATCAGCCTAAGGAGCTTGAGAAGGACTAGAGAGAGTAGTTAGAACTCTAGAACTATCAGGAACTGGACACTAAGATCGAGTATGGATCCCATGAGTAGAGTGTGTCCTATAAACAATGTCCCTAGTTGGGACAGAGGAGTTTCTACGAACTTCAGATCATCGAGGAATGATCTTAAAAGCAAACAAATAGGAATTAGAGAAGATTCCTAGACTTAGACTCTAAAGCTTGAAAATAGAACAAAAAAAAGAGAAATATTCCCAAATGCCTTATAGCCTCTCCTTTATGAGCGTAGCACGCTACAAACCCTTAAAAGAGACTCTAGTCAACACAGCTTTCTAGAATCCCAATTGACCATGTACTTGGGGCTCCGATACTAACTTGACAAGACTAGAACCAGGGCCTTGTTGTAATAGGCATCTCAAGCCAATAAGGACCAAAAATCACCTCGCTACCTAATCTAACCAACCAACATACACCTTGAGTTGAATGAATTCCAAACTTATAACATGATAGAGTAGTTAGCAACACAAAGAATTTAGTATAGGTCCAAGACCATGACCAACCCAATTAATTCTAACTATTCAATTTCAAACCAATAATCATAACCAAAACCAAAATAATAACCAAGTCTATATCCAAACCATAACATACCCAAGTCCACAGTTTGTACATACAATGCCTCTAAAATAAATCGAAGAACATCTGGCCAAGACAGGCCCCTGACCATAGCCAAAACCAACGTCCTAGTCCAAACTAATAAAGACATAAGAAAACTATTGTAGAAACATCACTTGTTTGAGGCTACAAGTAATTGAGAAGGACATGCAGAACAAGTACCCTCACTTGTTTGAGGCTACAAGTAATTTTCTATTGAGGCTACAAGTAATTTTCTTACTTTTGACTTGGATCATTTTCCTTGTTTGATCATTTGGGAAGTGAACAATGGGTAAATTGGTATCTATTGTAATGACCCTTTCTATTATTATGGTTATGTCTATCAAGCCAAAATTTGGGTTAAGGTGTTCCCCAGATTAGGACTTAGAAATTTCACGCTACTCTAGTGTTAGATAAAATTTGATCGAGGTATTTTATAGGGAAATCCAAGAATGAATTGGATATAAATAAAAGGAATTAATATATTGTTATGATCGCTAATATAATAAGAAATTGAAGGACTTTTTAAAAGTAAATTTGGATAAGTAAAAATCTCAAAATCAAATTTGACGTAAAGGGGTTAGTCGGGAAAGTCAAGATTTGGGGGTGCAGTGGAAAAAAGGGAAAAATGGTAGCAATCCTAAGTTTCTACCAAGCCACACCTGTTATAGCAGGTAGCATGACGCTAATACTATACTGCTATAGTAGATTTTTCCTTTCTATAGCAGAAGCTAGTGTTGGTCAATCTCGTCATAATGGGTGGATCCCGTTATAGTGAGGCCTCTATAGCGGGATAGTGTTGCTCTAGAAGGATATGCATTGATTAATATAGAAATATACCCTGTAACATTTCGTTATTTCAAAACTCATTTTGGGAAGGGCTCATATTATTTTGGATTAATTCCACTCAATTCTCACCCAAACTCTTTGTTAAGGTAAGTGATTCCTTCCATTAACACATAGTTTTATTGTTAACTACTAGAATCACTATTTTTTGGTTTTTAGGGAGGATTTGACTTAATCTATCTAACTTTCTAGTGCAGTTAAGTGAATTGAATAGAAAAGCCTTAGGTTTTGGTTAAAAATTTCTAATTTACTCTTACATGTTGATAATTCAAAATCAGAAAAGGGAAAAATATATCCTCGAACTATGATAAATTAAATCTATACCCTTTGATATACATTGAGTACACATATTCCACTATCTTTAATGAAATGGTATGTATATGCCCCTCACACTAATGGTAGGGGAATATGGGTAATCAAAGTATGATGGAGGGTATATACGTAAACATACTATTTATCAGAATTAACCCAAAATAACTACCCTACCCAATAAACCTACTATCTGACCTGATCCCAATTAAAAATCAAGAGACTCTTAACTAACAGATACATTTTTCCCACCTCTATAACGATATAAACACACAATACAGTAACACTAACTACTATCCATTTCAAAAAAGAAATCATTAAAGGTTAATGAACTCCTCAAATTTAAATTTTCAGTGAAATTACATTCTGAAAACACTATCCACAACTTGTCAACATCACATAGCCACTATCTACGTCGAATCAAAATACCCCACCGACTAACCATCTCCACACCCCTAGCTCTATCCACCTTTGGTATAATCTCCACTCCCTCCTACTAGTAAAAACCAACTAGTAGCAACAACCAGTCACTGTAATTTGATTGAGATTTATGTTTAAGAGAAAAATAGAAGGAGTATGGGCTTTTAAATAAAAAATAGAGGTCTAATCGAGTTTGCTTGCAAGGATTTAGTGGGTTGGATAGTGGGTTTGTACTAATTATTTGAGATAAAAAATTAAAATATAATAGGGATAAATATACCCCTGAACTATGATAAATGGTACGTATATACCCTTCGTCATACTTTGGGTCCATATATACCCCTACCATTACTGTGAGTGACATATACGTACCATTTTATTAACAGTAGGGGCATATATGTATCTAAAGTATGACGAAAGGTATACACATACTATTTATCACTGTTCAAGTGTGTATTTAATCCTTTTCCATTTCACTATTGTAACTATGCATTTGGTAGGATTAAGGTGGAATTATGGTAGAAAACCCCTAGAATGGGGAGAATAATCATAAATTTGGCCTTGAAATTTTGGGATTAGGTTATAATACTTGATATTGTTAGGTATTCTGGTTGATTATGTTATATTCATATTTTTAGACTAGAATCAAGTTGATGTTGTGAGTAAGGGCAAAGCTCAAGTTCATTAGAGCATTTTAGACTTGGATTAAGGTAGGTAATGATTTAATATAGTTGACACGCAACTTGTTTAATGTGTGCATAATATTATTCCTTCATATTGCTTATTAAAATGCATGATCACGAAAAGTGAATGAATATTTAATATCCTAATTGTTGTACACATGCAATGAACTTATCTAAAAAGCTTATCACTTTTACAGGTATTATTATTTTAATCATTGTGGTTGTTATTGTTGTGATATGTATTGATTAATGTGAGATGCACTTGTATTTGGACATCTTTATGGGATTGGTTAGCATAAGGTTGGCAAACACTTGATGTTTGCATTTTGGTACATAGACAAGAGTTCTTCCATACAGGTCATGGCTAGTGAGAGACCATAATACCCCTAGTATGCATGTACAAGGTACATGTAAGTGTGATGGTTCCTTGAGTGAGCCAATAATTAAGTGTTTATTGTTATATTGGTTCCTTGAGTGAACCCTAAATTATGTGTTTGCTTTTATATTAGTACTCCGAGTGAACTGGTCTTAAGTTTTGACTCGTTATATTGGTACTTGAGCGAACCATGCTTTCATGTTGACTTGCTATATTTGGTGTCTTGATGTAAAACAAGATCCATGACTATTACCATTATTGTTAGAATAGATCCTTGAGTGGTTCAGGTTTAATTGCATGTTTTGGCATTACTCTATATAGAGCACTCATTTTTGTAATTTAGACGTGGTTGATATATTTAATTGATTCATTGTTTGTTTACTTGGATTCTTTCTGATAATCATGGTCCTAACTTATCTTGTTATCTATTTTAACTTATATTGACTGCATTCTACAGTGTTATTGCATAATGTTAAGTGTCATAAACTTGAAATAAGGCTACATGGTAGGTGTTTATGGTTTTTATTGCTTTACTAAGTTATATTTACTTATTCATATATCATATTTTGGATTATTCAGTGATCCTATTAGTACATTGTTATTCCTTGTGTACTAATACTACTCGTGCTCTATTTTTGTTGATTGTAGAGCATTTTCTAAAGACTGTTTTAAGACCTCAATTGTAGAGTGAATGTCATTCAACCATAAGATGAGCTACATCTTTAGGGTTGCATGAGTTCCTCACTCAATTTCAAGTCGATTGTTTTAGGCTTAAACATTTTCAATTGTGTTTGGGTTCAACCCTTTTATCAATATCTATAGTGTTTGGTACAAAGATTTTTAGATTTTAAGGAATTATTTAGGTGTTTGATTATTTATCTTGGTTCTTATTTAGATTGTTGTCGACATTGTCTTACTTGATGCAAAATAACTAGTTTTCCTTATTTTAGCTAAGCGTTAGGTTTGCTGGTTTTGGGATTAGAAGGTTCTCCTATCAAGTGTTAATGTGGGTTCCACTCATAATGAATTTGGTTGTTATATTTGGAGAATTTGGTGGTTCCTTGAGTAGACTAGATTATTTGACATTATATTTTTATCCTTGTGTGGTCTAGTTTTTTCCATTATATTTGAATCTTTGTGTGGACCAATTATTTGACATTATTTTTGGATCATTATGTGGTCTAATTATTTTTCATTATATTTGGTTCCTTGTGTGGATAAGGTTATTTGACATTATCTTTAAATGCTTCTGTGGTTCGGTTATTTTTTATTATATTTAGATCCTTGTATGGACTAGGTCATTTGACATTATATTTAGATGTTTGTGTGGTCTAGTTATTTACTATTATAGTTGGATCTCTTTATGGTCCGATTATTTAATATTTTCTTTGGAACCTTGTGTGGTTTGATTTTTTGCCATTATCTTTGGATCTTTTAGTGGATTGGGTTATTAGACATTGTATTTAGATCTTTGTGTTGTTCAATCATTTGGAATTCTCTTTGGATCCATGTGTGGTCCCATTATTTCACATTATCTTTGGATCCTTGTGTGATCCGATAATATGCCATTATATTTAGATCCTCATATGGTCTGTCTATTTTATATTATCTTTGGATCCTTTTGTAATCTACTTATAGGACATCATCTTTGGATCCTTGTGTGGCAATTAGTTGTTACTGTATTTGGATGCTAGTGTGGTCTGATTTATTTATATTATATTTGGATCCTTTCATGGTCCGATAATTTGACATTATATTGGTATATTAGGATTCTTGTAGGGTCTAGTTATTAAATTTAATACGAATCATTATGGAACTGTCAGGACCAAAATCACCAGATCGTGAGGGCACATATTCTTATCCACCTAAATAGGAGAACCCCTTACCATCCTTTAAGAAGATATGCATAAGTGTTAATTAAATACAAATAACAAAATTTTATTACAACATATTTTACAAACATTGAATACAAGATGAAAACTACCCCAAGGACCTAGTGTAAACAAGTACAAATGCTTCTAAATTAAGAATGATAAAACTGGACACAACTTCCACAAAGAATGTGTAACACCCCATACTTTTGGGCTAGAATTTAGACCGTTGTTCCTAAGCGTATACACTCAAACTAGATGATTCCTTGTGAATATATGTGTAGTGATCAATCCTATAGTGTAGGAATACCTTTGAATATGGATTGAGGTCTAAAAAATCCCATAAGTCTAAGACGAGTATAAAATATTTCTAGCGATTAAGTTTTAGTGGATGTTTCAACTGGGGTCAACTTCCATTGACCATAACTTTTTGTATATAAATAATTAGAGGTCCTAATATATATAAAATATAAGGTCTTCGAAGTAGATTTAAAATGATTCCAATTTTTCCTAAATCCGATAACCGAACGAAAAGTTATGACTTTGCAAAGTGGAGTGCATCGCCCAACAAATCGCCTATGTCCACAGGAATGGTTATGACATAAGTTAGGCACCACCTAACCTAGCTTAGGTAATGGTTTAGGCACCTCCCAGCCTAACTTAGGCGATGGGCAATGCACCGCACAACCTAGCTTAGACGATGGGTAATGCAACGCATACCTTATGGCCCAACAACGTAAATTCATCATTTTAAAGTCATTTTAAGGGAAACTAAGTCCTTTCACATCCCAAAATCATCCCCAATCATCCTTAAACGAATTTAGCCTTATTACTAATATCTAAACTCTCTTAATATTCCTAGTTCATTCTTCAAGAACACAAGAGGAGAAAACAACTAGGGTTTGAGCAATCAAGCTTAAAGGTCCAATCTTTTCGAAACTTCTTCATGAATTCTTTGCAACTATGGTTCGTGGGGTTTATCCTAAAACTACATGGGCTTGTTGGAACACTTGAATATGATCTAATATTTATCAAGCATGAAATTATAAAGGGGTTTTGGAATCTATGTTTTAAATTATGCATCCTGAATGTTTCCATGCTATTATTGTTTTGGCCTTGAGGCCTTTCCCCTTAAACCGAGTTACACTCATATGTATATGCATGAAATTAAGTTTTGAAGATTGATTGAGAGCATAATTATAAAGTCCCTCTCTTGTGATGAATTGAAGTTTATAATCATATTGGGGATGATTTGAAATGCATGTCTTATGGGTTGAAAGTGTTTTTTCTTAATTTTATAGTATTTGAACATGATTTACAGATGATGAGAGGGATTCTTCTTGCTAAAACTATAGCCTTGTTTTAAAGAGAAAGAATTTCATATGATTGAGTAAATTGACATGACCACCTTATGTTATTGAAATATTGAGAAAAAGAGGGTTTCTTAAATGTGTTTACATGAGTTCTTTGAATTGATTTCGTAACATGATGGTCCCAAACCTTATGTTTTGAAAGCGGAGATTATATTATGCTATTAATGTCTCAAAGGTGTGACTTTCAAGTCAATGGTATGATGATACCATATAAATGTATGTCATAATAGAGCTAGAGTTTTTAGAATTTGATTTCAGAGAATACATGTATTAAAAAGTTAAAAATAGGCTTAAAGAGGGTTAGGTGGTTACCCGAAGAAGGCACAAATCAATCGACTCATTGTCTGAAACTGTGATTTACTGACACAGGTTTATGACACCCAAAAGGGAAATTGTACGCTGGCGATAACCCTATGGCGTAGAACCCAAAAATTCACGTTCTCCTTTCTAAATGAGCCACCTAGGGGGAATTTCATATCTTATCTTAGAGCCCAAAAGCTTATATCAAAGGGTTGTCTGTATCATATCATTTGGGTCAAATATTCTAATGCTAAAAGTCCTTGCATCTAGTCTATCCATGTAGTTACTGAATTCCCGAAAGTCTTTTCCGATGATCTCCCAAGGATACCACCTGATAGGGAGATAGATTTTGGCATTGACTATTTGCTAGATACTCATCCTATTTCTATTCTGCCATACAGAATGGCTCCTGCCAAATTGAAAGAGTTAAAAGAACAGTTAAAAAATCTTCTTAACAAGGGCTTTACCTATCCTAGTATTTCTCCCTAGGGTGGACTTGTACTCTTCTTGTGTAAGAAAGACGGCTCCCTCCGTATGTGAATAGAATACCGTCAGCTAAATAAGGTCCCAGTTAAAAATAAATACCCACTTTCCAGAATCGATGATCTATTTGATTAACTCCAAGGTGCCAAATATTTCCCTAATATAGACCTTCGTTCGGGGTATCATCAGTTGAAGGTTAGAGAGGCTCACATTCCTAAAATAGCTTTTCGAACCTGATATGGTCATTATGAATTCTTAGTTATGTCCTATGGACTTACTAATGCCCCTTCATCTTTTATGGACCTAATGAATAGGGTGTTTCACCAGTTTCTAAATCTATTTATCATAGTCTTTATAGATGATATCCTAGTTTACTCTAAGAGTGAGGAAGAGCATGCCAACCATCTCCGAATAATCCTTTAGAACCTCAAAGATCATGAATTATATGCAAAGTTTTCCAAATGTGAACTCTGGCTTAGTGTAATTGCTTTCCTGGGGCTTATTGTTTCTAGTGAGGGGATTAAGGTTGACCCTCAAAAGTTTGAGACAGTGAGAAAATGGCCAAGCCCCACGACTCCAACTAATATTTGGAGCTTCTTGGGTTTGGCAGGGTATTATAGAAGGTTTATAGAGAGTTTTTCCTTTATAGCTGCTCCACTCACTAAATTAACTCAGAAGAAGGTGAAATTCCTTTAGTTTGACTCTTGTGAGAATAGTTTTGAGAAACTGAAAGACAAGTTGGCTACCGTGCTAGTTTTGACCCTTCCCAAGGTTACAAATGGTTTTTTTGAATACTGTGATGCATCTAGGGTGGGACTAGGGTGTGTGCTTATGCATTATGGTAAATTGGTGGATTATGTATCGAGGTAGTTGAAATTGCATGAAAAGAATTATCCCACCCATGAATTAGAGTTGGCAGCGGTAGTGTTTGCACTTAAGATCTGGTGGCACTATCTATATGGGGTATATGTTGATATATTCACTAATCATAAAAGTTTGCAGTATGTTTTCTCACAGAAAGAACTAAATCTCAGGTAGAGATGGTGGTTGGAATTGATGAAATATTAAGACATGAGCTTGCAGTACCACCCGGCCAAGGCTAATATGGCAGCCGACGCCCTTAGCGGGTTATCTATAGGTAGTCTTTCTTATGTTAATAAAGAAAAGAGGGAGATGGTGAAAGATATTCACCGGCTTTCAAATTTAGGAGTTCGACTTCTGGATTTCAAAGATGGAGGAGTAATTGTACATGAGATAGCTAAATCCTCCCTGTATGCTGAAGTTCAGGAAAAACAGGACGAAGATCCTATCCTAATGTAGATTAAAAAGAATGTTGGTCAACAAAAGGTTATGGCATTTTAAAATGGGGATGGTGGGATATTGAGGTATCAATGTAGTCTTTGTGTGCCAAATGTAGATGGGTTGTGAGAAAGAATTCTCGATAAAGTTTACACCTCCAGGTATGTGGTTCACCCCGGCTCTACTAAAATGTATCATGACCTTAAGGTTCTTTACTAATGGAACAATATGAAATGTGATGTTTCTAATTTTGTTTCAAAGTGTTTGAATTCTCAACAAGTCAAGGTAGAACATTTGAGACCAGGTGGAACTTCCTAGGAGATAGCTTTGCCTATGTGGAAGTGGTAGATGATTAACATAGACTTTATTACAGGGCTCCAAAAGTCTCGGAATCAATATGAATCCATTTGGGTGATTGTATACCGGATGACCAATTACGCCCATTATCTTCCAGTACCGATGAATTATTCGGGGGATGACTATGCTAAGTTGTACATTCAAGAGATAGTCCATTTTCATGGTGCTCCTGTATCCATTATATCTGACTAAGGTACGCAGTTCTGTTCTCAGTTTTGGTGATCTTTTCAGAGGGGTTTAGGTACCCAAGTGGACCTGAGTACTGCCTTCCACCCTCAGACCGATGGGCAAGCTGAACGTACCATTTAGACCCTTAAGGATATGTTAAGGGGCTGCGTGATTGACTTCAAAGGTAGTTAGGAGGATTATTTACCGTTAATAGAATTCGCCTACAATAATAGCTATCATTCCATTATACAAATAGCACCTTTCAAAGCACTTTATGGGAGGAGATGTAGGTCACCAATTAGGTGGTATGAAGTAGGTGAAAATCGATTGTTTGGGCCTGACCTTGTTTATCAGATGATGGAGAAAGTAAAGGTTATTAGGGAGCGACTTAAGATAGCTCAGAGCTACCAAAATTCCTATAACTACGTTAGAAGGAAGGGGTTGGAGTTCAAGGTTGATGATTAGATATTTCTAAAGGTCTCACCTATGAAGGGAGGCATACGATTCGGAAAGAAAGGGAAGCTTAGTTCTCGTTATATAGCGCGATATCAGATTCTGAGAAGGACAGGTAGGGTTGCTTATAAGGTAGATTATTCGTGAGTCTGGCTTCTGTACATCTAGTATTCCATGTGTCCATGTTGAAAAAGTGCATTAGAGATCATTGCCTAGTATTGCCTACAGAGGAGATCAATGTGAAATACTCTTTGTCGTATAAAGAAGAACCCATTGCCATTTTGGATCATCAAGTTCGAAAGTTGAGAAGTAAAGAGATAGCTTCGTTTAGGGTGTTATGGAAGAATCAAAGAGCTAAGCTACTTGGGAGTCAAAATATTACATGCGAACTAAGTATCCAAACATCTTTGAGACCATGAATGACGTCATGGGAGGTACAAATCATATACTACTCTATTTATCTTTTTCTTAGTGTGCTCGAAATCGTGTTATTCTGTGTTCCGGGCCATTATTCGAGGATGAAAGATCCCAAGGTAGGGATAATGTAATACCCCATAGTATTCTCGACTTAACACCACTCATAGAAGCATGCATAGAAAGCTTAAAACCTGAATTTTCTCTAAGTGCTAAAAAGACTTAGTCATATTTTGAGCCCTTAACTTTAATGATTTTTCAATTAACCTTCCCGATCCTGAGACGTAGATTTTAAAGTTGATTCATGTTCAGGGGTGTAAAGAGGATGTCTCTGGGGAGTTTTGGATTTTTTGGACAAGGTTTGGGACATGTTTGGATTTCAAAAATAGAATGTCACCATGATATCAACGCGTCTTGATGCTTATCGCATTGGGGCACCCGATGCGATGCATTGGTGCTCAAAAATAGGATTTTTCTATGATTTTTAATTTCAAAAGGCAGTTTCGTCTTTTCACTATAGACCCAAGTCGTGAAAACAAAATATTAAAACATCCACATGGAACCATATGCTCAAAATTAATCAGTTTTTAAATAAACAAAATCCTAACTTACCTCTCCCCCCCTCCCAAATATCAAAAGTTCAACTATTAAGTTTAAGATTCCTAAGAAATGAGTCAAGATTCGGGTTTCATTCCTCGAACTGAGTAATATAAGGTACGTGGGACTATCCTAAACCTCATAGGCATGGATTTACTACTTTTAAATAAGTTTTAAAGATTGTATATGTGTATATACAAAATTATTTCAAGATCATTGATAAACTTGTATTGAAAATATTGTATCTTGATGAAGTGTTACGAAAATTATGGTATAAAGTCCTAAATTCAAAATGTTCTCGTGTGGTCATGTGATATTTGGATTGTGAAATTAAATGAGAGTATGACATATCTAATTCCCTCTTTTGCTAGGAATTCATTGAGTTTTCATGTTGTGAATTGAATTTACGAACTGTTGAAAGCTTGAGTCTATTAATGGACTGTTATGAACAAATTGTACTGTTTTTCATGAGATAATGAAAGTGTTTTACTTGTTCTGTAATGATCATGATTTCTATTTAGAATGACATTAAAGTGATTGACAAGGGTGACCACCATAGAATAATTATTGAGTAGAGAATGGTCTGGTTTTCCACTGTTTTGAAATATAAAATTTTGTTTAAATAGTTGATCTTTTGGGTGGTTAATAAACTCTTTTTTTGAAATAAGATTAGGGCAATAGAGATGTTGTGACATGACTTGCAAGTCTGGGTATGACGATACCCTATTTTGATATGCCTGAAGATAATAAAAGAGAAAAAACTTTAAGAAGAAGAAGAAGATATGGTTTAAAGAATATAAAATTGGACATAAGAGAGTTAGATGGTTACCCAAAGAAGGCACTAGTCAGACAACTCATTGCCCGAAACTTTGGTTTCCGACATGGGTTTTTTTTATCCAAAAGGGAGATTGTACGCTGGCGATGGACCTGTGGCATAGTAGATAACCATATACTCCAACCCTTGCGGTAAACTTGGGTTGAGGGCTTGTCCACTAAGTTAATGGCAGATTCCATATAGCCCATGAAATCGTAGATTTGTAGGGTGTACCATCTAGCTCAAAAGTAATATAAAAAATAGAATCATGATTTGCAAAATATGTTTTGAAAGATTCAGATTATGCCCGTCTGTTTTCAACTGTTTTAAGATAACTTGAACTTTTTGAAATGCTCACACCTATGTTGCATAAAAATGTATTTTGTTTTTTTATTGTTCTGCGTACCAGTACATCTATATTGACCTCTATATTTTAGGATCTGAGGCTCAGTCTCGGGGTCCCGTTAAGCAGTAGATTGATCTTGTCAGAAGTTGCAGTTGGTGATCCTTCCTCACTTTAGAAGGCCTAGTTATGGAACATTGTTATTTATTTTGGTTTATGGTCCTACTGGGGCGTTATCCCAATTTAAACAAATGTTGGTTTCGTAATTGTTAGAGATTTTGTAGACTAGTGTCACAAGTTTAGAATGTTATGGACTAAATTTCATATTGTTTAGTTGAAGTAAATGAATGACCATATTTCTATTTTGTTATCTTTACAGATTTCTTTATAGTGTATGAATGGTGTCCATGATTGATTGATTGAAAAGGGGCACTTGGGCCTTTATAGTTCGGGATGCTCGTCGCGGCCAGGGACTCCGTCTGGGTCGTGGCATGTCTGGTCTCTACCAAAGATGCTAGGTAGGGACCCAGCTTGGTAGCAAATCTAACACATGACTTCTTAAGCAACCATAACTTAAGCGACCAAAGGTCCGCTTAAGAGGTTGCACCAATTGAATCCGTACACCAACTGAAACTTGATTTTTCCCAAGTTTCCAATACACCCTCAAGATTTGTTTATAATCCCATGGATGCAAATGAGCTATGCTACCCTATAAAATTTGATATTCTGGATTCAATGACGATATCAATTTTTAATCCAGATTGTTTTGATAGAATGTGGGTACCAGACCCAATGACTATTTTAACTGCACTCCACCCAATAGCTCAAAATGAGTCAAAAAGTCGTAGGATCCAAACCAAAGGTCCCCCCAGCCTAAAATGTATGTTCCAGAGTTGATGGAACTATTAGAATCAGCATATGAAGTTGTTAACCTATTTAGGCCTGATAGCCAAGGAGGCACTGCAAAAATTTCAAAATAGAGAGTTGGATCCAAAAGCCAAATGGATTACCCAGTAATCAACATGTCAAATCCAGCGAGTTAAAACTGAATTGGGAAGCTTTGTGAAAGCACTAAATAATAGAAGAGTTTGGAAATGTAGAGAATGAACTAGAGTGTCATTACACTATAACACAGATGAACCTTTTTTTTTTTCACTTTTCCAAAGGCTAATCAAATAACAAACAACAATTATAAGAGTATTTAATAAATTACTCCTCAAACAAATACTTTGGAAATTTAGATCGACTAGCTCCACCCTTATTTACTACTATCTATAAAATTACCCAAGGATCAATTAACTATCAAATAGTTCCTTCAAACTCAACCTAACTCCATTAATTGAGTTTTTAACCTAAAGGTACCACCTTTATTGAATTCAAGATCCCCAACTATCAAATTTCATATTTTAAACCTTAATTCCATACTAGAAGGAGTTAATTCTCAAACTATAATCAATTCTAGGCAAAAATACATATATCATTGGGTTTTCCCTACAGTTTGATGAAGCTAAGACTCTCAAACACAAGAATATCACTATAAATTCCCTATTCTAATTATTATAAAAGATGAACAGATTAAACATTACTAGAAAGGAGTAAAAATCTAATCTCGGCAAAGAATTTCTATCCAAAACACGAGAAAATTTTCTTTCTAGCGCTTAGGAATGACATTTTTGAGTTTTAGGACTGAAACCCATAAAAAATAGGTTATATAATACTTTTACATCGCTATAGCATCATCTCTATAGTGACTTTTCTCGCTATAATGTCCTCAACTTTTCATAACGGACAGTCACCAATAAAATAGTCATAACTTTTTACTTAGGAAGTAGATTGATAAAGGGTCGACTGTGTTGGAAAGTCTACTCAGAGATCTTTAATTTATGTGGTATTAGGACCCCTAACTACTTATATTTTAGGAGGAGTGCTCAATTAAAATCTACTCTAGTTTAAACTTATCCCAAAACTAAATCGATAAGGATGCTTTCAACTTAATTAGAGTTAGGGATGTTATATGACCTTAATACATATCTAACACACTCCCATAATGAAGAGTTATTCCTAACAATTATGAAAAATAAAAACAATAAGCTTTTAATGTAGATGTTTTAGTAACGACAAAACCAATCGTTATAGGAACATTGAAGAGCTAATAAAGTTATGATGAACAAAATAGTAAGTTCCATCAAGAATAATCACCCCCATTGATTTAGTGAGAATAAATAGACTAATTTAAGTTGTTAATAGATAAGTGTTTCCATTGACACGTAATTGTGTTGATGTGATTACATATACTTAGAAGTTTGGTAAGCTAAAATAGTTATACATACCTTGACTTCGACAAGGGAATGGAATTGGTTGATTAAATGATGGTAAGGATTTTTTAGTTGGCTAATTCAGCATTAGGTGATATATCTTGAATGATTTGACTAGTAAATAAGACTTATTGAAGGTGAAGCTTAGGGCTTCCATAGTTGGGATCAAAAGTAGACTTAATCTTGTGGAAGAAAAAGTGTGCACCCATAGATTAACTTAGGTCGGAGACCTAGAAATTGGTGCACATCTGTGGAATATGATATTTAGTTATATTAATTGATGATGCATCATGAACTTTGTGGTTGATAGCAAGGTGTAAAGAACTAAGTGGATTATTTGTGGTTATCTTAGTAAGGTGAATCACCCAATATATAAATACTAAGAATTATGAGAATGTTGTAAAAGGGTTGTAATTAGAATATGAAATAAAAAATGTAAGTTGGTAGATTATATATTCATGATTGATTTTAGATTTTTATATTATGATTATTAATTAAACTTCGATTGCCTGATTATGTCTATTAGTACGTGTGGTTGTACTGATATTACTCTTGTTATACCCTTTTGGGGTATAGTTTGATTGCAGAATTAGTTAATATTTTACATGATGAAGTTATAGATCTCCAATAGCTTCTATCTTTTTATTTCCTTGGTGGAATTTGGGTCTTCTATTATTTTTTATTTATATTAGAAGCTCTTGTACATGTAAAGACTAGGTCCTTGAGGAAAATATTTCCTTTGTTGTATTTTAAATGAGATTGTAATAAGTTTTATATGATTTAAAAGGGATAAATGAAATTTTTTTGTAACTTCGGCAAGTTTTTTAATGGGTGTAAGGGTTCACCCATTTTGATGGATTAGAATAGGTGCCTGCATGATCCAGTTAGTTGGGTTGTTACATAGTAGCATCATTCTTGTAGTGACTCTTAGAACTAATATGTCATGTCATGAGGTCTTATATGTTCATGCCTATTACCATGCTCATGTACCCTATATTCAAGTTCCAAGACAAATTGTGATTCGATTAAGTTCAACTTATGATATTTTTTTTATCCTAGACTTGGCCTTCATTCAAGGATGAATGACCCCCAAGGGGGAGATATTGTAACACCTTGAATTTTGAGCCTACAAATACTTAGTATGTGTATGGATAATAAAATCTTAAACTTAAAGTTTCAAGTTCATATGAGAGGGTTCACAAGTTGTGAACCCAGTTCATGAATTATGGATCAACTCGTGGAACCCATGATTCACTTCTTTAATTCCTAGGCTACATCGACTCAAAGTTAAAATCATGGACTAGAACCACAAATCATGCTATGAATCATAGGACCCTGTTAGAGGGTTGATGAGATCCCCTCAAATTCAACAATGATAGTATAACTTATAGATCAATCCATGAATCGTACTATCAAGTTGTGAAAGTTGTTTAGAAGTCTGACAAACTCACAACAAACCACAATCAAGACCATGATTCATAGAGTTATCCATGAGTCATGAGATGACTCATGAGACCAGATCATGAATTGTGGAATGGACCATTAGATCATGAATTGTGGAATGGACCATAATTCGTGAGCTGACCGTGGGACCCTTTTCAAAAAATTTTAGCAACATTATAAAAAAGGATAATTCTACTTTTTGGTTATCCTAATACCCCATCCTATCATATTTTGACTACCAAAATGTAAAATTATAAAATTCTAAATTTTATTATTCCTTTATACTCTTAAGAACAAGTCTAAGGCAAAGCAAGGAAGTTACAGTTTCAGTTTAAGCAAGCATTAACAAGTTCTTCTTCAAGTTTGGTTATCTTCTTAAGGTACACAAGATTTTTTTGATGAATTTCTTTCATCCTCATGCCTGAGTGATTTCAATATTATATGAAAGTATGTTCAAATCTTGGGTTTATGTCCAAAACCATTAAAGTTATTTTCTTCACATATTAAATTTGATTTAAATGACGGGTTTTCCATGGTCTTATGATATTTTATGCAAACTTCTTATTTGCTTATTAAAACTCTTACTTTAAGGTTTCTTTATTAATTATGAATTATATATCTAAAGCATATTCTTTTACAAACATGATTTACTACATATAATTTATGACATGAAACTAAGCATAGGCTCATTACTGTACAAATTCAAAAACATGTAGAACACAAACTCAAAATTATGTGTAGTACTCCATGCTTTTCCAAGCTTAACTTCATTCCTAGAACGTTAAGGTATAACTTCCAAAATGAATAACTCAAACGCTGCTACTAAATCACGCTACAATACATTATGCTCGATACCTCTAAATTAGGTGTAGAAAATAAACAAGAGTAAGTATCAATCCATATGTACTCAACAACACCATCAATGACCCTGGTTTAAAGAGATGGCGATAAACATTCTAAAAGTACTCAAGTTTGATGCAATCTACATATACCATGTTAATTTCAATTAGAGAGACAATACTAGTAGCAAAGTCAGTCTTTCATTCCAAATGATTAAAGTTACCATCAAATCAAAGTAAGGGTAGTAAAGCCACTTAATTATCTTTCATGTCATATATTCATACAAGTCAAGAAAAATGTCATATGATGCATATATCATACTGTTCTAGAGACAAACACCCTCTAACTCGACTTTCTTGAAACTATGAGAGACTTACAAGGTCCATATATCTCTTCTAAATCCTTATTCTTTGGGCTCTAGGAGATACCCCAATCTAGATCTTGCCCGAAGACCATCATAGATTATTTCATCTAGATCTTGATCGTATGCTATTAGATAGTATTTTCAAAGAAGGTAACATGTCTCATTTACGTCTCACACCCTTTGAATCCTTTTCAAAGGCCATTGGATAAGAACCATATGATTCAACAAATAACATGCATGTGAACTCATATGAAATATAATAAGATGTCTTAGATACAAAAAATATAATATCACAATGACTAAATATAAGAATGTCTTTCAATCATGAATATCACGGCGTACGTAGAAATACCATATCTAGTATTTCAAGCAAATCATGTCATTAAACAACAATTATCCAACTCATTTACCATGATCCCAACATATATAGAAGCCAAAATTAGTGAGACAATCAATATCTAATTCTTACTTATATAATGATACATATGTTAGGTGTCAAAGTATTAGTCCAAATAAGTCAATTTATTACTTTAACTCTTCACGGAATATCAATGTCTGATTCGATGCTTGTCAGCTCACTTATATGGGACCTTTATAGCCTAACTACCGTCTTTTACAATCAATTAACACATGAACACCTTGAAATATTTTTAAAGAAAGTCTCAATTTGCCTTAAATAAAGTTCAAAAATTAAATCAAAGTCTTTTCCTTTCATAATGCTTCAAAATGAGCCCAATAATATTCAGTATGTGTTCTATATATGATTTGGTACAAATATGAAATTTTATCTAAATAGACCTTAAATCAATCTTGAAATTATCAAAATATAATTTCATAACTTTTTCCCTAGATTTATCAATCGATGTCACAACCCAAATCTGTCATTAGTGGCACTCACACTTCTCACCAGGTACGAGAACCAGCTACCCCAAAAAATATCATCTCAAAATCAATAGTTAAAAGAATACTTATGTAACACCTCACAAACTCCAAGCTAAGTTTCTACTCATTCGTCACATGTCTAAAGGTCAAAAAGTGATTATTTTAAATTATAGACAAGTTTCATGATCATTCATGAAGTGTGTAAAGTGCTTTCAATTTGAATTATGGTCATAAAATGATTTACAGCAAAGTTGAGTAGAGAGTATTTGTTATCGATTGTGTTTTAGTATTTGATCCTACAAGGGTTGAGTTTAAATTAGTATAACATCTAGAATGTATAGATTTTTGAATCCCAAGACCCACCAAATGAAATATATTTGATTCCTCTTTCCGACACATCTAATTTTACCTCAATCAGATATCCAAGTAGAAAATTATGCTCATTTTACCTAAGGGTATCTGTCTGCCAAAGATTGATGACCTGAGTTGTTGAGGCGTTATCTAAAGTTGTCAACCTTAAATAGTAAATCTAAAAATTGCCCAAAGATTGACAACATGAGTTGATAAGCCACCAACAAGTTGATGGGCCATCAACCCAAGTCATTAGACGAAAAATTCTGAAATTTTCTTAACTTTCTTAAGGGTAGTTTTGTCTTTTCTTACTTCAAAATCCTTCCTCGTGACTTAAATCACTCCTTAAATATTATTTACTCAGAATTTATTAAGTTTTCATCATTGGTTCTCCTCTACATTCTATAGAGAAACAAAATTAGGGTTTTTTCTTAAAGTTTAACTTTTAAGGCCCCAAGCTCAAGTTTTTCTTCCAAAAATCAAGAAGTTCAGGTATGTGATGTTCAAACAATGAGTACCTTCATTCTTGTACTGAAAACTTACTTTCTATTGTGTGAGAAATTGAATAAGCTTTCCATTGATACCAAATTCGCCCAAATCCAACACTCAGTTGAGAAGTTAGTGAATTTTTAAGTTGACAGTGTGTGACCTGGACTCTCAGCGCATCACGGAGAAGTCAAAAATGGTACTTGTCGATTCCAGTGGACCTCTACAATATCGAAGCATCACAGAATGGTCCATTTTCTCATTTGTCAAAATCCAATAGTCCAATGTGATCTTACCGCATCGCGTTGGTGGGCAAAAATGACATTTTAAAAGGGCACCACAATTCCCCTGTATCGCGCCAAGCCCTCAATTTTGAGTTGTCTATTTCTAGTGGCCCGATGTGATCACGGTGTATCGCTCCAGATGCCTATTTTGAAATTTTTTGACAAAAATTAAAAGCTTCGTTCAGGGTTAAATTGGCCTTTTCCCATAATTTTATTTCATCCAATTATGGGATTTAGTCCCTAAAATCATTCTCAAGTCATTCTTTATTGAATTTTCCTTAAATCAAAGCATTCTCTCTGAAGGAAAACAAAATCCTAGATCATCAAAGCTTTTCCCCCAAGGAAATCCCATTTTCCTCCATTAATTCTCCAAGGTAATTCAAGATTAAGGATTTCCAACTCAAGAACTCTAAGAATTCAACTTTAAAGCATCAGTAGGGATCCAAGATTCAAGCCATAACATCTAGTTCATCAATTGAGGTATGTGGGGTTATGAACAAGGATAATCCTTTCCTCTTTGAGCCCAAAACTTATTTTACTTATTAATTTACTGAAATTTAATGTGGTTTTTTATGAAATTAAAGTTAGGATTTATGCCCATTATTGTTATTTACGAGTTTATGAGATTCCCAATGATTTAGAAGTTGAATTACATGATTGGATTCATACTTTCATGCATATTGCAGAAATTTTCAAATTTTGAGTTGATTTATCAATGTTTACATTACAAAGCATTAATGTTATGATGTTTTAACATGAAATTGATGCATGGGTCACTAAGCCCTAATTAAAGATTGCTATTTCAAGATTGTTTATGCTATGAGCACCCTATGATAAGACTATTCTCAGATTTTTAATAAAGATTTGACCTTTTGGTCCTAAGCTAAGATAAAGAATCCACTTTGTTAATATGACTTGAGATTTAAAGAAAAGAAATAGCATAATTGGTTTTCTTGTAAACCCTTGTACTATTTTTGAAGTGGATTTCTTAAGCTTTTGAGCATAAGAATGGGAGTAGTATTTAGCACTGAGATAGAAATGTTACCAAGGTTTCATGCCCCAGAACTGCGTGCCACCATAGGATTAAGATTATTTCCACTTCTATGTGGATGACTAAGATTGTGATCACTTAAAATAAGAAGTTCTATTCGGATGACAAGGGTAGAGCATCCCTACCTAATGGGGGCAAGACATGGGACTCCATGGATGCTCACATGGTGTATGTCGGTTAAAGCCTTAAGATAAAAGCATATGTTTTGAAGTCTATGGTTTTAAGATTCTTAAAGTCTTGAGATGAAGTATTTCCTTTTTCAGAATATTTTTTAAAGAGTTTCCTTTCAGACTACAAATCTTAGAACAAAAAGAGTAATAGAAAAGCTTTTAGAAAATTAAGAGTAAAGGCTCACAAGTTTACTCAAATTATATTTTAAAGAAAGATAGTAACTGCAGATTTTAGCTTTTAGAATTTAGATTTTAGAGTGAGTCCTTTCTACACTTAGGCATGATGATTTAAAGAGAGAATACAAGCTTAGACTTTAGAACTAAATGTTATGGGTCACAAGATTTATAAAGTATGTTTTGTTTCCTATTGCTGCATATTTCAGTATTTCAGATATTTCAGCTCATGTGAGTCATTTACATTTAGCATGCATTGTTTTACAAATTATGATGATTGATATTATATTTTACTTATGTATTCACCCCCATATACTCAGTACATCCTTAAAGTACTGATCCACATATATGTCTATGTGCTACATTATCTCATAATATAGGTACGAGTTGTAGCAAACATCCATATTTAGAAAGTTTGCAGATTCCAGCCAGCAGATGATGAGTCCTCCTACTTTGTGGACTTTAGTTAAATTTTATTTATGTACTTTACTTATTTAATATCACATATTGATTAGTGATAGTTGGGGCCGCGTCCTTGCTATCTATAGTCAGTATAGTAGAGGCTTCATAGATGTCAATTAGAGTCAGTTATGTATTTTCAGTCTCTTTTTTAGACCTTATTAGAATGTAAAAGTTGTATCAGTATTATATTTTCACATATTCCACCATTATTATGTTTTCGCGTTGTAAACTCAGTCATTTTTTACATATTATTCAGTTGCTAAAGAATTATGCCAGTAGAGGGTTAGCTTGGGATCACTTGTAGTCCTAAACACCATGTGACATCTCGAGATATATTTTTGGGTTGTTACATTATGATTCAGCCATGATTATAGAGCACTAGTATATTTTGGAAGGATATTTAGCATCGAGAGGTTAAGGTTTCAGATAAACCGTGTCCTATAAATTCATTGCTATCATAGGTTTTTCCCAAGAGACATGATTATAGAATTTTTATGTACACAATTTTGTATTTTGGCTTGTCAGAACAACTTTTCAAGTATGGGCGTAAGATACTACACATCAAAGTATTACGGTGTTTGTTAGTTCTAAGAAACTCCACAATTGCATGGACTTTGTGAAATTTAATATTTATATACTCATGAATCACTTTTATGCACACTTTGTCTTATGATTTTCAATAGTTTTTAGCTACTCTCTATGTTTTTATGATACATCATTTATTTTATACTATATATTTATATTCTTCCATACCAATACATTCCATTGTGTTGACTATGTTTTGCACTATATTTTCATATAGTGTAGATTCAGGTACTCAAGTTTTAGATTTGCCATTAGATGTTTGGTAGAACCTAAGATTCAATTGATTGGTGAGCACTCCTATCATTCAGGAGGCACAAATTTACTTTTAGTCTTCTTCCTAGTTTGGATTATATTTTAATATAATAAAGATTATGGGGTTTTGTCCTGATTGACTATTATATTAGTAGTAGAGACTTCACTAGACAGATAGCATTTAGTAGTTAACAGTCATTCTATTATTCCATTCATTTCTTAATAAAGATCATATTTTTAGATTTAGCCCATTGTCATTGTTTATATTTCCACTTCAGTTTTCATTATTATTATTTCTCCACAGATGTGCTATGCCAAGGGTTCCTCTAGACCACCGGTGAGAAACTAGATATGACTCATGACTAGGGTGCAGACTCGATTGTTGACAAGTAGGTATAGCTAGGGAATGAACAACTAATCATTGTACTATAAAAATTGGATAGATTCTATTACACTTGTAGGGCCAGTGCTTATTTTTTATATTTTCTATATTTCTCTTGTGCGTGTGTGTTAATTTGACAACCAAGTTATTTTAACATATTGTGATCTTGCACTCAGAATTATAATTCTAAGTTTATTCCGGTGAACCTCTCACTTAAAATCTATGTTTTTAATTCATGTTGGTGAGCCATGTGCTCAATAATCGTAATAAACTTATCAAAATTAAGTTTTAAGACAAAACTACATTATTTTTTTAAGGGGAAAATTCATAAATTTGTAAGAATTCATGAAGTATGGAACATTCTAAAAACTAAACACTTTCATGAAAGATTCATGGGATATTATCAAGAATCAAAAGAATCAGAACTTAAGAATATGATATTGTCCTAATCTTTTTAAGAAGATACTAGGATTTATGAGAAATATATTCTTGGAAAAGAATTGGTATAACCACATTTCAAGGTTAGCCTTACATATCTAGCCACCGAAGAACTCTAGAACACTAAAGAAGAAACCTGAGTGATTTCTCTTTTCTGAGCATCGTTGAGCGTGCTTTTCTTGAAACCTTTATGGTTATGGTTAGTGAGGGATGGTAGGAAAAGTTTACAATAAGTTATAAGTTTTTTCTATGATAAAAAAAGTTTTTTAAATGTGTATACTAAGTATCTAAAAAATGAAAATGCCCTTAAATAAATAAAGTGTAAAAGTTATTTTCAAAATTGGCCAAGAGTGCCACCCTGCCCATAGCCCTGAAGGGTTATGGGAATAGATAGGGCACTGGGAGGCCAAGGTGATGAGATGATGATTTTAAACTCTTTTTGGGCCTTAGGGCAGGCTCAGTGTTGATAGAACTTTCATAAAAGACATTTCTATGTGCGACACCTTGGACTCCAAACATGCCTAAAAAAATTGTGTAATTCTGGAATGAGTTTAAAACTAATTTCTAATCAATCTCTAAATCAACTAACATGATTTTGAAGCTCCAACATAAGTTCGAGACTTTATTAAACATGATTCAAGGCTCAAGTTTCTACAAAGGCATCACGATTATGGGTACTATAAGTGTATAGAGGTTGAGAAGGTTAAGGGTGTTATTAGTAGGATGCGTAGGGTTATAGAGATTGAGTCACATGAGATTCCAGTGGAGTTTTCTAACAGCATATGTGGGATAGGTATGGAATAGCTGAAAAAGTATTTTATTATTGTTTTAAGATAATGAAAATGCCCAAAGCATGAAGATAGAGTATGATGATTCTGTTGTACAAGAACAAGGGTGATATTTAAAGGTGCAACAACTATAAGGATATCAAGTTTCTAATCCACACTATGAAGGTTTGAGAAATGGTGGTGGAGATGAGGGTATGAAGGAATGCTACTATTTTTAAGAACCAATTCAGATTTATACAAGGATGCTTGACTATAGAGGTCATTCATCTCATTAAAAGACTGTTGAAGACTATTGGAAGACAATAAAGTATTACAAATAGTGTCAACCGACTTAGAAAAGGCTTATAATAAAGTCCATAGGGAGGTTCTATAGAGGAGCTTCGATGCCAAAGGTGTACATGTGGAGTATACTAGGACAATTAAGGATATGTATGATGGAACAAGACCCAAGTATGAAAGTGAGAGGAAAGTCAAAAAAATTTCCATTATAATGGTGTTTCACCAAGAATCTATCCCTAGCTCCTTTTTATTTGTCTTGGTGATGAATTTATTAACTCAACATATTTAAGATGTGGTTTAATTATGTATGTTATTTGTAGATAATGTAGTTTTGATGTAACAAACTCACAACGAAGCTAAGACTCTCGACTCAATCTAAACGTTGGGAAAGATTAAAGGCTGCCTGTTCCAAGCCAAACCGGTCACATCCCCTACCTCTTGAATGGTGGATTGGAAGGGGTAAGCCCCTCAATCCCTATTTAAAGGGAAAGATAGTGTATTATTTTCGGAGGGAATTAAAACCCAAAAATATACATCTTTTCCCAGAAGAGATTGTGTTTGATAAGGAACGTGATATTCTTGAGCATACAGTGATACTCAATTGGGTAAAACTGTGGCTTAAGTAGTGTCACTGGTACTATACGGTTGCATTTTCTGAGAAAGTATCTATTGATGAGATGATGGATGTTCCTGACGATGATTGAACACTTGGAGAGCAATTTTGGTTATGTGGCGGATGAGGCTGGTGTGAGTCTTGCTATATTGTCCATCCAAAAATAGGTAGTTTTCATGTATCTTGGGTAAATTATATAGGGAAATAGAGAAACTGGTAGGGCTATCACCCATCGTATTCATATAGGTGTAGGGTGGGTGGACGAAATAGAGGTTTGTATTCAGCTTGATTGTGTGATAAGAGGGTTCCACCTAAACTTAAACATGAGTCAATTCTATAGAGTGGTAGCTAGACCAGTTATGTCGTATGGGATGAAGTATTTTCTAGTCAAGAGATCTTATATTTTGAAGATGAAAGTGGTAGAAATAAGGGTGTTATGAAAGATGTGTGGGTGTATTAGGAGATATAGTCTTTAAGTTAATCGTATTCGAGATAAGGTGAGATGACTTTGGTGGAAAACTATGTGGGAAGTGATGTTGAGATAGTTCGGAAACGTGATAAGGGGCTACACAGATGCCCCAATGTGGAGGTATTAGACGTTGGCCATGCATGGCTTCTGATAAAGTAGAGGTAGACCTAAGAAATACTAGGGAAAGATGATTTGTTAGGACATGTCACAGTTGCAACTTATCGAGGATATGAACTTTGATAGAAAGGTGTGGAGGATACAAATAAGGTTATACGCTTAAGGAATGCATCTATACTAGTAGGCGGGAGTGTATTATGTTTTTGCCCTTACTAGTGGTCGTAGGACCACTCTTATTGTTTCTTGTTCTTTGATCTTTGTTACTAAATATTATTTCACATAGTTTGATTATAGTATTATTTTGCAGTAGCTCGATTCAATCATTACTTGTTGTTTTTGTTACTATTTATTGTCTATTGTACTTCCATCACAACTTGTTCTAAACTATTTTTATTTTTAGCCAAGGGTCTATTTGGAAAGGCATCTATGACCCATCTTTGGTGCAAAGGTAAAATCTACATGTACTCTATTATTTCTTGACCCAACTTTAATGCAGGATCAGCTTAACCACTAGGCCACTAAAGCAGCCGTTTACGACACCCAAAAAATTAGGTCTCCATTTTTATTAAAAGAATATATTTATACATGTTTATTTAAAATATTATATTTACTGATAAACTTAAAAGAAAATTTCTAATATGGATGTAAAATATTTAATGTGGCAACTGTTGTTTTTTAGGAGAATGAAGCATCATATGGGAAACAATCTGGAACTAAATTTTCTTAATTATCTCCTCTAACTTAAGCTACACTATTAGCAGCTTATATTCAACAATTCTATAAATTGTATTCTATGTTTAGTTATTTTTATTATAAATACTGAGCGCACTCTCTCCCCCCACCCCCCACCCCCCACCCCTACTCCAAAAAAAAACATACTGACAACTTAATTATTGTTCATCTTTACAATTGTAAAAGAATTAAAATTATTTTTTAGTGTGTTCTTCAAAATTACAACAAGCAATTGAAGGACGACAATATTATTTTAATATCGTTTTATTATTCTAACTTTATTTTATAGTTTTTCTTGAAAATTTGTTATTGTTAATATTGTTTTAGCTGTTATTATAATTTATTTAATTAAATATGTCGACCATAAAATATGTTTTTGACTTTATAAAAAGAGAGAGAAAGAGAAAATTTGAAGATATTGAATGGATTGGCTATATTATCAATTTAAAAGAAACTATTCGAACAATTCGATTATAAAAAAATAATCAACGACTTCACATAAAATAATCTTAAAGAGTAGATTTTAAATAAAATGTATATGACGATTCATTAATAAAGTTAATTTAGTAAACTACTCCCTCCATTTTATTTTAGTTGGTCCTCATTGACTTGACACTCTTTTTAAGAAAATAATTATTAAAGATTCATTTTACTAAATTAGCCTTATTAATTATGCTTTTAAAATTTAAATTTGAGTATTATACACTTTATATAGTCACATAATGGAAGGGATAGTATTGGAAGAACGTGATAATTTTTTCTTGAATCGATAAATTGGACAACTAAATTTAAATGGGTATTTTAGTACGAGGGTCAGCTAAAATGAAATAGTGAGAGTATATATCTATAATATATTAAAAGTGTGAAGACCTTGGAAAAGTGATTTGAACTTTTTACCCTTCATTAAAGTCTGTACTTCAAACGAAATCATTTTTTTACTATTTTTGTTCATTTATTATATCATTATATTATAATATTTAAATTACGAATTTCTATAACATATGGTAAAAGAAAAATATCCTTTGAAAATTTTTCCTTAAAAAACACAAAAACCAAAAAATACCATAAAGTTCCAAGAAAAAACAAAAAAAAAAAAAGAAAGAAAACAAGTTATTTAATTTTTTTAAGACAAAAAATAAAAACACGTTATTAAATTTTTGAGGAAAAAAATTCAATTTAATAAAGTTGTTTTATAGTATTAATTTGATATCATAATTATTTTTTTTCCTTTTCACAACATAAAAATAAAAATCTAAGAACACAAAAACCAAAAAAAATACCATATCCAAAAAAGAAAACAAGTTATTTAATTTTTTCAAGGAAAAAAAATAAAAATATGTTAAAGTTCAAAAAAAAAAAGTTATTTAATTTTTTTAAGGAAAAAAATAAAAATACGTTAGTATTTTTGAGGAAAAAAATTTCAGTTTAATTAAGTAGTTTTATAGTATTAATTTGATACCATAATTATTTTTTTTTCCTTTTCTCAACATAAAAGAAAAAATCTTTCATATTTAGATAATTCTTCTTTGTAGGAAAAGGTGTTGGAATTTTTTTTATACCATAATTAATTTTTTCCATTTCACAAAATAAAAATAAAAATCTTTCATATTTTAATTTGATACCAAGATTAATTTTTCCTTTTCACAACATAAAAATAAAAATCTTTCATACTTAGATGATTATTTTTTGTAGGAAAAGGTATTGGAGATTTTTTTTTCTACAATAATATAATAACATTCACAACGTAAAATTTGTTGGCGGAGATATTCTAATAATTGTTTTTTTATGAGATTTAAAGGTGCCATCTACAATCACAAAAGGTTAGGTTTTATTGTATTATTCTAATATTTCAATTATCGTATTATTTTGTTGTAGTTTCTGTTATGTTCAAGTCTATGTTGTAAATGAATGTTTGGTCGAACTTTTAAAATTTAGCATTAAGGTTATGTTGGATGATATTGTTGTAATATTCTCGAATACAGTAGTTTCCGTTATGTTATTATTTATTATTTTTTCAAGTGACACATTAATGTGTGATCGAACTTTGAGGATTTTTGTTAAGGTTAGGATTTAATCGCATTGTTATGATATCTCAATTATCGTATTATTTTATTGAGTTTACAGTGGTAGATGAATGTTCAGTCAGTCTTTGAGGAATTTTTGTATAAAGGTTAGATTTAATCAATTTATTTTGTTGTAGTTTCTGATCTATTGCTATCTGTTGTTTTTGTTATTATCCGTGATGTGATATTTCACATCATAGGAGACGATCAAGATATTAATACTTCGCATATGGCTTGACATGAAGCACACGTGCAAAGTACATAATAATAATAGTAATAATAAAAGTGTAAAAGGTTTAAGAAATATTATTTGAACTTTTTGCTCTTTATTAAAAGTCTCCGATTTAGATAAAGTTATTTTTTCACAATTTTTCTTATATTTAAGAGTAAAAATCTAATTAAATATTTATAATAATAAAAAAATCTTATTTGAAGTGATCAGAATTAATAACAACTAATACTTTTTCATTATTTTAAGAATTCTAAAACAACTAAAGTTGATTTTAAGTAGATTTAGAAAATTTAGGAATAAATATGAAAGAAACAAATATGGTTCAAATCGATGTGTGTCTCTTAGCCTTTAGCAACAACAAAAAGAGGTACTGCATGACAAACGCAAAAGTGATGATCCGTTAACCATGTGAAACTTCTGGTGGTAAAATAAAATATATGTCATGTTTACTTTATCTATATCTATAATCTATAATATATTAAAAGTGTGAAGACCATTAAAAAAGTGATTTGAACTTTTTGTCCTTCATTAAATGACTCTTCTTTAGATAAAATTATTTTTTCGCTATTTTCTTTAATTTATTATTTAATTATTTTATTATATTAACTAAACCTCCTAAATTATATGTAACTCCTAAATATTAATTGATATTTTCTTTCTACCGTTCAACTAGAAAAATACTCCTAAAATAGAATTCTATTAAAAAAATACTTTTATAAATATTGGTTATAACATGTTACAACCGTGATGATATTATACTTTTTAAAATTATTTTTATTTTCTCTATATTTAGTAATTAAAAATTAGCAAATATGAAATAGGAAAAGTACTACAAACAAATCCCCATCCTTTTACGTTTAGGGTATTAATATCTACGCTTATAAATTAATTAGAAGTTTACCATATTATACCTGTTAAAAATATTTTTGTTTCCTTCATATTTAATAACCAAAATTAGTAAATACAAAACAGGAAAAGTACTACAAACGGTTTAGGGCAATAATATTTACTCTTATAAATCAATTAGAAGTTTACCACATATATATATATTATTTAATTATTTTTATTATATTAATTAAACCTCCTAAAATATATGGGACTTCTAAACATTAATTAATATTTTTTTTCTACTGTACAACTAGAAAAATACTCCTAAAATAAGACTCTTTTTTAAAAAATACTTCGATAAATATACGTAATAAGATATATACCTCTTGAATTTGTAAGTCGGTCTTCTTTCTTTTTTTCCTTATGAAATTATTCTATGAATTGTTACATATGGTAAAGATAAATTCGTCCATGGACAAATGGGATTTGGGTTCAATTTGCATCCTTATTACTTTTTTTTTTTCAAGTTAATTAATATAATTCTCAATATTTGTATGGTCTATATCACATTTATGTATGTTCGTTTGTTTTTGCTTTGTTACGGAAGTTGAGGTTGATGCTTCCTTATATGCATCTTGACGTTGTTGTAAGTACGTCATGCTAATATTTATATTCATTGAATTATGTATGTTTTTATGGAGTATTTTGTCAATTTGATGCTCTCTCGAGTATCTTCACTGTTTTTGTCAACATAATAGAATTCAATGTATGTATATATGTATCTTCTTTGTTTTCATTCAAGTCATCTTTAGGGTCAAAGTTTTCGTTCAGATGAGAATTATTTTCATCAAAATCGAAACTTTGTGATCACTACTGTATTGTTTGATTTTAGTTTACAAGTCATAGATGAATGCTGGTTGGCTTTGAAGAATTTCTTGTATAAAGGTTATGTTTAATAAATAAATTCTCCATATTTACATACCCAAAAGATATTGAATTTAATTATTTTATTCATATTTATTATTTGACAAATATCCTATTTAGTGTAATGTTTGAACTCATTAAAGTAATATTCACGCGCGAGGCACGTACACCTAAACTAGTTTAATTAAAATCTTTTAAAGTGCGTGTCAAGTCAACAAAGGTCAAGTCAAATGAAACGGTGGGAGTAGTTCTTTTTGAGTAACTGAATTCTATATAAATAATTTATACATATTAAATAAATTTCTTAAAATAAATACAAAAATTGAAATAAAATTATTGGATTCTATTAAACCCACCTCCTACCCTCAAAAAACACCCCTTGGGCATAAGACTCTATGCAGTGCAAAATCATGAAAAATATGGCGAATCCGTAATGTTTTTTGTCATTTCAATTAATTATAGGCAGAGGCGGATCCAGAATTTTGAGGTTTCGGGTGCCATGTCCTATGAACAGTAGCACCATATTTACATAGGAGAAAAGACTAATAGCCCATTGCCCCTAAAAATTCTTATTTCTAAAAAATAAGGAGATGTTTGACCAAGTTTTTTTAAGAAAAAATAAGTGTTTTGGAGAGTAACAAATACAATTTTCAGAAATTAAAAAAATAATTTTTTCCCTAGAAAAATACTTTTGACAAAAATATACTTAAAAATACTTGATTTACACTAATTGTTGCTCAAAAGTGTTTTTAATATTTATTAATTAAAAAGATATTTCTCATAAAAAATTTTAAAGGTACTTTTGAAAAAATAAGTTGAAAAATAAGTGGATTAACAAACCACATATTGATTATTTGTCAAAGTACTAGTCTTGGCTCACTAGTATATTTTAATGCTTATAGAGAAAGATGTCTAGGGTTCAAATCCATGGAGCCACAATGTTTTTTGAAATTTTTTAAAATGTCTTCTAAAATAATTGAAATGTCTTCTAAAACAACTGTACAAAATATCGTCATATGCCGGAGTCGAACTCATGACTTCGAAAGAAAATGCTAGGCCCTTTTTCATCTACACTACATCCCACTTGTTATTGCGGGTGGCATTCATTAAACCTATACTAAATCTGACATATATATACCTATATATAGCGAGTTTCTACCGAGAAGTCCGGATGTCGTGGCACCCTCAAGTTACTATATAGATCCGCCGTTGATTAAAGGCAACATAACATGTAATAAGGATAAATGAGAAATTACGTATTTTGTAAGAAAAGATTTATTTCATGTCAGATGACTGTTTGCTCTCAAATGTAGCTAACATTGCATGATCACACATTGTGTTCTTTATTCCCAAAACTTCTTTCAGATTTTTATGCATGCAAGCTGTTGTTTTGTTTTCTCCATTAAACTAGGAAATTGGGGCAAATCTATGAATCTTATGGCACAATTCCATAAGGCGTAATGGCCTTTATTTAGTAATAACAAATCATAACGTCTTCTAACAACTTAATTAGTAGCTCTTCACAGTATAAATTAAAATTGGGAAAAAATATCTATTTGTCACGACCCGAACCAGGGCCTGGCCGTGACGAGCATTTCGAACCATGGAGGCCCGAAACACCCCTATCTGTTTGGTAATCATGCACCTAATTCATATGATCAAAGTAATGCGGAAGAAACACAATAATTCGAAAACATGGTCATAAATATGAAAAGAAACAATAACGGGGAGATAAGGTTCCCCCAACATAAATCAACCTCTAAACAACTGTCTGCGAACATCTCTAACAAATGACTGAGTTAAGTAACCATATATAAACTGGGACAAGGCCCCCAGTAGACCCCAAAACTGAATATAAGATAAAAGGACCGCAGGACATAAGACCTTCTGAAACATAGAAGGCTCACCACTTGTCTCTGCAACTCTGTCTGAATGATCTACTGATTCTCTTGACCCCTAGACTGGGCCTCTGAACCTGAGAGGTTGGAGAGGGGAGGGGGTCAGTACAAAAGTAATAGCACGCAGAGATATCAAAACAAAACATAATATTTTTTTTTACAATATATAGTTGAGAGTCATTATAAAGCAATTTTGTATCAAATCATTTGAAAACATATGGGTGTAATGTAATAGTTTTCTCAACAACCAATGAAATGCAACTGAGCTAGGTGGAATACCCTACATAATTTACACCAACTTTCTAACCTCGGTTGCCACCGAGATTAGAGTATAAGTGAGGGAGAGACACTCAAGACCACAAAACATGGTGTCTCGACCCACTGGTAGTGCCCAAGATCACTTAGCCCAGGCTCCTACCTATAGTCCCAATTTGGGAATGACATGAAGTCAAGTACACAAGATCATTTAGCCTGTTACCAATATCCCGTGTCGGCAAACACGTTTTCCAGCGATGAGCCCTTACTCTCAAACGCCTTCTTCGGGCATCCACTTTTCTCATGTAAAATCAATGCATTCAAATTTCATCTGATTCAATCACATATCATGTTCTGTAGGGTATCGTCATACCCGACTTGCAAGTCCTCAATATCACTTCCACATATGCATAACCATGTAAAAACCAAGGTGCTTCATCATTTACAAGTGGTGAACAATATTTATTTCAAATTCATGCTCTCTTTTGTTGATCACAATATGATATGGGGTATCGAGACATTATCATGGGAATTTGAAAGCAATTTATCATTCATATTTATCAAACTTCCATGGAAAATCTCAAATCACATATGTATGGTTTCAACCATTGAAGTATATAAGCAAACAAGTACCATGACATAAAGAAAGATGACTTAGAAATCATATTGAAAGCAAGTTATTAGCATTTGATTGAAAAACCCCATTTAAAAGCATGCATGTTCATAAAAATTACACCCATGAGATTTTAGGATAACCCCACGTACCTCTATTTCCAAGGATAATAGATGTTTCTTGAAGCTTGCGGATTGGTGATTCCAAATATATAATTATCTTTGAAAACCTACGGTCGAATCTTGAACTATTTGGGTTTTTATTTTGAAACCCTAAGGAGAATCTTTGAGCATTTTTGATGAATGAAGATGTATTTTGGGGTCCTTGGAACTGAATTTCGTGTTTTAGGGCTAAGTAAGGGTGGAAAAGGACCACTTTGTCCCAAAACAGAGTGTTTAAATCACTAGAATTCTTTACATAGGCTCCGCCCATCCCATTGCCTATGTTCACATAGGCTCCTCCTAGTCTATCGCCTATGCTTTCCAATGGCCATGGGCGATTGGTTACGCGACGCATATCATTTTGAAAGGCCATAACTTCTTGCTCGGGTGTCGAATTTTAGCCAAATTGGTATCGTTGGAAAGCTAACTCAAATACCTATCATTTGACACATATTAGGCTTCCTAATTTGACATATACAGAGAGTTTTCATCGATGGAAGCTGACACACTTTACAACGTCCACTAAAACTTAGTCGATCGAAATAGTTTCAACTCGTCCATGAGTTGAAAGACCTCTATGGTCTAAATTCAAGCTTGAATGGATTCACATGCTACACAAATAATTAACATGCCGTACTGGCATAGGATTTTATGGCTTCGGAATTTACAACGCATCGAAATCATGGTCTATATTATAGCCCGAAATGCGGGGCGTTACACTAATGTAGCTTGAAGTTGTTCTGAATTGTCGACTGCATACTCAAACAAATCCAGTGACCTTTACAACTCTAACCTTGTTTAGAGTAATATTAATATCCCCTTCCTAAAAAAATTCCATCAGATTTTATGTGGAGTGATGTTATACACATGCTTGACATGAGTGTAGTTAGTATTATTTTTTATTTTTATCTTTTTCCTTTTATAACTTTTTTTTTCAAATAACTATTCTCTTTTTGGGTTCTTCCTCCTCTTCCATAACAAATCTTTCTCTTTTAAGTCCCTTCTTCTTCTTTCTCTATCGTTGATAAATTGATTGAAAAAAAGAAATCTAAAGAGAGAAACAAGGAGCAGTAAGATGACCATGGAGTATAGAAACTACTGGCGGTGGAGCATGATAGGTGTCGGTACACCATTGCCACTGGTGAAATAAATGAAAATTTTCACTTATATAAAATTGCTAAAATTCTTCAAAAATCTTGATAATTAAGGATGAAAATTTAGCAGTTCATTGGTATTCATTGTGTAATGAAAAATTAAAATTTATTACCGATGACTTGGGATTGAAATGGCATTGTGGTAGAAGTGGGGTGGTGCTGGTCCTGTAGAAAATAGAACAGACAAAGAGAGAGTAATCATTATCATTGATGAATTTTCAATAAGTTTGAACAAAAAAATCATGGACTTTATGCATTAATGTCATGCAATTTTCAGAAGGAGTTGGTATTTCTCAACAAACTTCTTGGGTGTCTTCTCTAGTAGGTTTCCAATGATCTTGAGCAGAAAATCATGAACTTTATGCAGAGAAATCACGAAATTTTTGAATGAAGTCATCATCTTTTCCATTCCTTTTTATTTTTTCTTTAGAATTTCTCTTTCAAAGTTTCAAGGGTGAGGGATGGGAGAAACTTTCATAGGGATGAAGTGTAAAAATGATGGGGACAGTGAATTTTTCACGATATGATATTTAATAAATTAATGGCACCCATCTAAACCCCATGATAGGTTAATCAATCGAAATATAGCTCAATATAAAGGCAATTATGTGGAAAAGAGAAACCAAATACCATGAGTCTCAAATACTTTCTTATAATCACTAGTAAATTTGATCGCGCTTCGCGCGATTACGAAAGATTTCATTAGATTTACAAACTAATATTTTTTATTTTATTCAAAATTTAAAAAAAAAATTAAAATATTTTATTTGATCCTTAAATTGAAATAGATTAGTTTTTTTTTTTTTTTTATTAATACTCTTTTTTTATATTTTTTCTCCCTCTAACCTTTCATCACCTAATTAGCTGTTAGGAATTCACGGAGATTACAATATTTACAACGTAAACATAGATATTGAATTTATGAGTTAAAGAAAACACAACATAATTTCTTATCAGTGATAAGTAAAATAAAAATATATCACTTATCCCTACTTTTTAGTTAAAAGCAATTGTTTCTATTATGAAATGTTATTTTATAAATTAAAGTAAAACTAAATTAATGGTCATAATATTTTGTTGATGTTGAATACAAAGAAATAGAAGTAAAATATCATATTTTTTTAGCCTTGACTTTTAGTCCGCTTAGATTATTTCCTACTTAATTTTTTTCGAGAATGTTTAAATTCTTTCATACTTGATTTTGTCACAGATCAATCTCTACTATATTTACTAATCAAAATGACAACATATAATTCATTTTGTCTCTCCGTATATGTTGCTGTTGAGAATAATAGTACCACAAAATTAATTTTTATTTAGCACTATTCATTGACGAATCTATTATTACTATTCCCAGTTTATCTAATTCAGTACATTCACGTGAAATATAATTTTATAAGTAAAAATTTAATAAAATAATAATAAATAATAAATATTAAAAACTCATAATTTTAAAAATATACCAGATTATTACTGAGAACATTAACTATAAATTAAGTTTAGATTATGAATTTTTCTCCATCTTTTCATATAATATACCACTTCAACCCAAAAAAATGATAAATATTTACTGGCAATATCCGTGAGGCTTAAACCAAAGAAGTAACATTAAACCAAAGAAGTAACAATTGACTTCTTTCATTTTGATTAAAGCATGTAAGATAATTGAAGAAAAACATATAAGGTAAAAATGAAAAGAATCTTAATTAGTTTAGGAGATAAAAGAGATGTATACAACTGAAAAGTTAAGAGTAATTAGCTTTGAATATATAAAAAAGCGTTGGTAATTTAAAGGCTAAGGTAATTAACATAATTAAAAGAGTTTTACTAAGTGATTTTGATTTCTTTTTTTAAATATAGCACATTGATAAGAAAAAATAGAGAAGAATTCAAAAAAAAAAAATAAAAAAAATTAAATGCTATTGGAGGTCATAAAAATTTGTCAGATCACCTTGCCTATGTTTTTTTTTATACTGTTATATATTGATTCTCAAAGCTTAAGTATTGCATGATATGTCTCATACTTGTTTTGTGTTTGCTAACATGAAAAAATAGGTGCCAAAAAATAATATTAAAAAAACAACGCATTGCATATTAAAAAAATTACCCAACAAAATTATTATACAATAAAAATTTTAATTTTAATTTTAATTTAATCTTGTTTTATTTTGTAAATATACATATGTAACTCTTCCTTAGTTTATGAATTAAAAAATAATAAAAGTAAATTGAAAAGAAATAAAATAAGAAAAATGGTAATGAATACTACTTACAAATTAAACATAAATCTTGGCCAAATAAATGTAAATGATGAATACAAGGTAAAAAATTATTTCGTTCCTTTTTTAGTATGCAATTCTTCCTTAGTTTATGAATTAAAAAATAAAAAAGTAAATTGAAAAGTAATAAAATAAGGAAAATTGTAATGGATAGTACTTACTAATTAAACATAAATTTTGGCCAAATAAATGTAAATGATGAATACAAGGTAAGAAAAAAATTTCGTTCCTTTTTTACTCCTTTTTTCACATTTCTATTTTTCATTTAGCCTTATTTTTCTCTTGAGATTCATAAAATCTCCATTTTCCTCTCAAATTTTTGCAATTTTTTCTCCTTTTATATTATTAGTGTCATTCCATATACAATTTATAAATTTATTGTAGGAAATAATATAAAGTAATCCTAATAAAAGAAGAAGAGGAGGAAGAGAAGTATCCCAGAGTTTTTCATTAACTTTATTATATATACAGGTATAGAGAAAAAGTTAAATACGTCTCCTCATTGTCTATCCACCAAACTCATAATATTCAATTTATCATCATACCTTCTATCATGAATACTTTTTTTTCCATTCTCGTACTATTTGTTTGCCGCTATGAAAAATCATGGTGAACTTCTTATACAATATTCATTTTCTATCTTCTTGAAAATCCTTTGAAGAGTACTATGTGTGCGAAATCATATGTTATTGACTTTCATAGCAAATTTCTTGGATGAACTTCTAAAAAACGATGGAGAATCTTTTGTACAACATTCTTTTTTATCTTTTTGTAAATCCTTTGAAAAGGATTATATGCTTGAAATCACAGACAGACTTTTGAAAAATAACGATAAATGTTGTGCACAACAATCTATTTTTCTCTTCTTGTAAATCTTCTGAAGGGGATTGTGTGCTCGAAACAAATTCTATTATCTTTATTTATAGGTTAGAATTTGCGTTTTTTTGTTATTCAATTATTGCCACTAATTTTTACATTATAACTTATAATGATCAATTTAATGTAATTTTATGAAAAAGAAAAAGTGAGTATTAAATAGATTAATGGTATATTCATTTGAGTAAATGGGTAGAGATTACGTTTTTTTTTCCTTCTTGGTAAAACTGAAGGCAGACTAACAAAGAATATATCAAAAACCATTATAATTAGCATTTGTTTTGTGAGACTTTAAAGTGATTTAGTAAATATATTATGTATTAAGAAAACCTGAAAAATCCTCAAAAAAGGAAGAAAAGGGATAAATAGAAATAATGGTCATAGAGATGTGCCACATCATCCTCGTCTTGTTTTTATTGCAACAGAAATAACGTACATAATTGTAGTAATATTCATAATTGTCTAGTATCTTCACTTGTAACCACAATCATCCTGACCCTTTATCTTCAATAGTTTGTTGACGAATTTAAAATCTTAATTATACTATATTGAGAGTTTAATTGATAAGGGGAAGACAAAGAATCACATTAATTAGATATTTTTAATAGCACATAAAATACTTACAAAAATCCAAAAATAGGAGGAAAAAATAAATATATTTCTTGGCCTATGAGACATGCTACACGGCATGTCTATAATTCTCCTTTATATATGTTCCGAAGAATGATTAAGGTGGATTTGTTGTATGATGACTTGTTTGCAGAGGCGAACCTGGAATTTGAACTTGACGGGTGCACCTTTATATTTAACATAGTAATTGATAGTGTCAAAGTTCGACATGCAGTTCTTTGAAAACTTATTGATTATAGTATTTTATCAGCAAACTTTTAATATTATTGAATATCATTAATTAGATTTAATATGAAAAAAGTGTGTTATCCATTATACTTAGTGTGTTATCTATCATACTTGAATTCAATGCACTTTTATATTTTAAATAATAATAATTTTTTTTTTTAAATATGAAATTCGAGAGATTTGTTTGCTAGATTGTTGTATGGAAAATATTTGGTTTAAGCCTATCTCAAACTTTAAATTACTAATTTTTTAAATAAAAAATAAGTCAATGATCAAAAGATAAAAGAAATAAACATTTACCGTACAAGATGGGGAGAATATCTACATTTTTAAGTTGGAGGGGAGCTTGTATTTTGAAATAAAATTAAAAATACGTTAACAATATCCACAATACACAAAAGAAAAAAGAAAAAGTGTAAAATAAATGATTACTAAGTAAAAATTTTTTTTTAATCAATTGATAGATATATATATATGTGTGTGTGTGTGTGTGTTTGCACTTAAAATTCCAAACAGAAAAAGACAAATGATAGTGTATTTGGAAGAAAGAGCAATAAGAAAATATTATTGTTGGGCTTTGAACCCGAGTCATCACGCAATAAAAAAGACTTTAATTGGCTTGCCTAACCATCTTACCAATCAAGTAAATTGTTTTTGGGGGTGCACAACATATATTTAACATAACACCCTGATATATATAGATATACAAACTATATATACAGAGTTTTTCTCGAGGCTAGCGGGTGTACGTGCACCCTCTACTGCCAAGGTAGGCCCGCCTCTGCTTGTTTGTCAAAATAAAATTATTTAGAAATTGCCTAAACCTAAAAAGAACCTTCAAGGTTTAGATTTAGAGTTAGCAGTATTCTTTTTCTAGTTCAATCCGATCAAGTAGAAAAAATTTATCACACAAGTTAAACTTTTAGCTCTATAAGTTCCTATTGATCATATTATTTCATATGAACGTCTTACCCTTTTTGGGATAATAACAAAACAAAAAGTGATCCCCAAGTTCTAAAATGTAAAAAAATAGAAAACAAAAACCATTTACTAAATTAAAGTTTTAGTGTTGGATTGAGCACAACAAATAATTTAAAAGTGAGGATATATATAAGAGTGAAAAGTGAAACTGCGTCTCATATTAGCAGGCTAAAAGCAAATGATACAAAGTTAAGATATGACACACTTGCTGCAGCTTATAGAGAAATGACTGACCCTAGACAAGAAAGTATGAAGAGGAACCTAAATAGGTTGATATGGAGGGTGAGGATTAGAGTAGAAAGATTAGTAGGTATTCGAACACCGACTTTATTGATTTTATATTTTACCTAAACCAAAATAACCTCTCCGGCTCGTGGAGGTAGGGTAACGCTCCTTACACACTACCCTCCCCTGACTCCACCTATGAAATTACCCTAAATTTATTATTATATGCAAATACAACGCACTCTCAACTTTAAACCCGATGCACTCTCTCAACTTTGAACCCATAGCATCTAAAATTTGAGCCCTTAACCATATGCAAATAGCATGCATGTCCAAGTAATATAAGAAGGTGAAAGCACACCAACTTATAAATATCAATCTACGATTAAAACGGACATAGGAAAGGACCAACTTATAAAAAAATATCAGTCATTTCTGGTAATATGATTAAAATGAACATAGACAAGTCATAATTTTTCTTATCACATATAAGCTAAGACATCAAGCAAAGCCATCTACATCCTTGCTTCAGTTGCACTATGTTAGTATTTCTACAAACAAAGAGAAGTATCTAAAACTAAGTGCTGACAAATTAAAGTTGATAGCCTTAGATGTATACATGGATCAGAGCTGGGAAGTCCCTTTATTCATGTTAGTGGATGCAGATGGATCATTTCTTGCAGGACAAAGCAGCTACAATTCCACCAGCCAGGAGTCCAACAACAGTAACTGTAGCAGCAACAATGCCAATGCCAATTACGTACTCCATCTTCTTAGACAATGCAATATACATAATTCAAAAGCTTATTCTTTGACCCCATATAGAATATGATAAATAACTGAAGATGAAGATTGCAACACCCCGCATTTCGGGCTAGAACGTAAATCATCATTTCCTTCGTATAAAGGTTTGAAAAGCCATAAATCCGATGCAAATATAGTGTGTTGATCAATCATGTAGTGTGAAAATCTATTTGAGCATGAATTGAGATCATAGAGGTCCCTTAACCCAGAGAAAAGTTGGAAGCTTTCCTATCGTTTTAATTTTAGTGAGCGTTGAAACTTGGGTCAACTTCAATTAACCATAACTTCTTGTATATAATGAATTAAAGGGTCTAATGTATATAAAATGAAATGTCTTTGAAGTATGTTTCCAATGATACTAATTTTGCATTAATCCAACACCCGAGCAAAAGTTATGCTCATTTTCGTGAGAGGCAGTAAGGGTGCATAATTAGTTACGCGCCGCCCAACCAAACTTAGGCGATTGAAAAGGTCTCGCCCACCCTAGATAGTGCAATCGACTGGGCGCCGCCTAAGTCATTGCCAAGTGCTAAAAAATACTCTATTTTGACTTATATCAAGGGTGTTAAAGTCATTTTACACCGCTACATCGTCTCTAATTATCCTTAAAAAAATTTAGGCTTATTAGTAATATCTAAACTCTCATAAGATCCCTAGTTCATCCTTCAAGAACACAAGAGAAGAAAACAACTAGGGTTTGAGCAATCAAGCTTAAAGGTCCAATCTTTTCGAAACTTCTTCACGAATTCTTCGCAACTACGGTACGTGGGTTTTATCCTAAAACTACATGGGCTTGTTGAAACACTTAAATATGATTTAAAGTTTATCAAGCATGAAATTATAAAAAGGTTTTGGTGTCTATGTTTTAAAATATGCATCCTGAATGTTTCAATGCTATTATTATTTTGGCCTTGAGGCCTTTTCCCTTAAACTGATTTATACTCATATGTATATGTATGAAATTGAGTTTTGAAGATTGATTGTGAGCATAATTACGAATTCCTTCTCTTGTGATGAATTAAAGTTTATGATCTTATCGGGAATGATTTGAAATGCATGTTTTATGATTTGAAAGTGGGTTTCTTAATATCGTAGTATTTGAACATGATTTAGAGATGATGAGAGAGAGTTTTCTTGATATAACTATATCCTTTTTTAATGATAAAGAATTTCATGTGATTTGAGTAAATTGACATGACCACCTTATGTTATTGAAATGTGAAAAAGAGAGGGTTTCTTGCATGTATTTACATGAGTTCTTTGAATTGATTTATTTATATGGTGGTCCCAAATCATATGTTTTGAAAGAGGATATTATATTATGCTACTAATGGCTTAGAGATGCGACTTGCAAGCCAATGGTATGACGACACCATATAAATATATTCCATAATAGAGCTAGAGTTTTCAGAGTTTAATTTCAGAGAATGCATGTTTTAAAGAGTTAAAAATAAGCTTAAAGAGGGTTAGGTGGTTACCCAAAGAAGGCATGAGTCAATCGACTCATTGCCTGAAACTGTGACTTACCGACTCGAGTTTATGACACCCGAAAAGAAACTTGTATGCTGGCGACGACCCTATGGCATAGTACAGAAATAGAGACTCCAACCCTTATGGCAAACTCGAGTTGGGGGATTGGCTTTCGAGTTAAGGGCAGATTTCATATAGCCTGTGAAATTTTAGAGTTGTAGGGTAGACCACCTAGCACAAAAGTAAAATAAAGAGCATGTTACAGAGTTTAGATAAATTTTTAGAGTCTTTTAAAAATGCCCATGTGTTTTCATATCATATGTTATATTTATGAATTATTTTTAAACTGCTCTTACCTATGTTGAATAAAAATTATTAATTTGGATTTTGTCTGTGTACTAGTACGATTGTATTGACCCCCTACCTTTCAGGGTCTAAGTCTCAGTGTAGCGGTCCTGCTAAGCCGTAGAGTTTTCAGATAGAAGTAAAGTGTTCAGTTGGTGAGCCTTCTTTATTTCGAAAGGACTATGTTTTTCAGACTTTGACATTTACTTTGTTTAGGTCCATTGGGGGCCTTATCCCAATTTCAAATAGTTGTTATTTTTATACGTAGTAGAGATTTTGTAGACTGATTTAGGTATTATTTAGATATTATTGGATTTCTTTCTTTATTGTTAATTGAACTCAGAGTATGACCATGTCTCCATCATGATTTATTTTCTGTATCTTTTCTTTATTGCATGAATATTGTGCATGATTACCAGACAGAGAAGAGCGTTCGAACCTTCGTGGTTTGGGATGCTCGTTACGGCCAGTGCCCCAGCTCAGGTTGTGACAAACTTGGTATCAGAGCACGATTCATTATCCCAGGGTATCTACCAAATCACGTCGGGTTGAGTCTTATTTATGGGTGTCTAGCGCACCACACTTATAAGCAGGAGGCTACAAGGTATTTAGAAATGTCTCAATTTCTTCATGTTCTAGTTCGTGCTATGGAGTCAGAATATTCCTCTTTCATACCTAGTTCATGCTATGGTGTCGCCTATATGAAAGTAAAGTTTTCCCAAATCCTACTCTGATGTTCTTAGATATGTCTCATTTTTTGAGGTGATTAAATACAAAAGCTTAAAATTCAAATAATGTGATCCTTTTCTTATTGAGTTATAAAAGATTATAAAATTGTGCAAGGACTTTAGAGGAGTCCATTAGCACTTCAAGGTATATTTATTCTAGTGTGAACTTTGATGCTGATAAAATCGTGCTTTTCAGCCTGAGGTATTAGTGTATTCAGTCCTTTTCAAAATTTATATTGCAGATATTATGCATAAGGGGAATGATGTGTAGCAGAATGTTGGAACTGTATTTCCACCCGAGTAGTAGTATAAGTTAAAATGACAGTGTCATGATCCATTGGTAACGAGATTGGACCAAGATGTTGGTGATATAAAGTCACAAGGTTAGAAGTAAGAGTGAGGGTGACTTTTGTGTAAATAATTGTTTTCAATTGTATAACCGTTGATTGAGGGATGATTTGTCATTTTATAGTGATAGACTAATATGGTGGTAATATTTGTAGATTGTATGGTTTAGATAAAGGAAGTGTTTAGCTGTGATTATTATCTATTCAAAAATAAGGAAAGATCTCAGAGTGGATAGTTATGGTGGTTATATAAATCCTTTATAGGTTGTGAACAAAAATGTTTAGATTTGCCAATAAGTTATAAGTATAGACTCATTGTTGTTTGTGGAATTTGAAGGTAGTATAAATGTATGCTTGGATAAGTAAGTATGATGTGAGAAAGTAGAATATGTAGATAAGATCGTATTGGGTTATACTATAAGATTAAGGTTGACCATGTCTATTATGTGACTTTACCCCCTTGACCTTTTTTTCTTTAGTGGTTGTAAACTAGTACTACTTGTGAGAAGGTATGTAATTGATTTTGAGGTGTAGTAGTAATGTCATCGAGGTGATTTGGTGGTAGGTATTATCTTAGTGAAATGAGGTATTTGGGTTGAATTTCCCTATTTAATGGACTATTATCATATGTTGCATGTTTCATTGGTGGCACGTGATTGTTGCTAGACTATAGGCTTGAACTTTTGATGTAGAATATGGTGGTAAGAATAGTAGCTTAAGATTAATAATGTATGTTTTATGGGAATGAATTAGTAGGCTTGTATGATGTGTGAAAGAGATTAGATTGATAATTTATGAAGAGTTTAAGTGGTAATTTTGAGGTATATATGTATATAACGACTAGTGTTAAAATGATGAATGATGGGTGAGTCATTAAGTGGATAAGGGAGTAATTTTATAAGAATGAGTTTCACCTCCCTTAGTATGATGTTAGGTAAGATTTTATGCTATAAGTTATGTAATTAACGGTCTAATGTTAGAAAGTTAAGTAGTGGAGAGAGGTTTTTTTATGTGATAAGGAGTGAGGTTGTGTATGCTCATAGGACTGCGAGTTGAAAGTTGATGATGATAGAGAATAACAAAAAAAAATTAAGAGCTGCATTCTTGGAAAGCAATGCCTTTAGAGTATACTTAAAAAAGAAAAGTTCAGCATTTACGTGTATAAGTGTTTTGCATACCTAGTTTGTGTTCCTGAAATTATGGTATGGAGAAGTTTGGGGAGTTGTTGTATTGCGTTATTTAGAGTTGAATTGAGAAAATATGAGTGGGCAATGTGCGCCTTTCGTATAGTTTTACAAATATTGTTAAGGTGCAAGTTATGTGATTAGAGGTGTAATGCTAAGTATTCTAAGGAGTTGAAGATGAAGTGTTGTGTTCCTAGAAGTGTGGTTGTCTATGCCTCTGATAAAGTTAGCCATAAATAGATGACTTTGGAGTTTGGAGGATGTTAGGATTCATGCACCTGAAGGGGATATTCTAGAATACGAATGAATTTAGTGTCCTTGTAAAAAAATCTATGGAGGGGAGTTTGTGTTCATGTGTATGTTGGTACCCTTTTATGATTAGGTGTGTGGATATCGGGAGGCTCAGTACTTCAACTAGTCTCCATGTTCCTCGAATGGTATCTTATTTACATGAGTATGGGTTATAGGATGATGGCTGTAGAGGCTAGTGAAAGTAAGAGTAGTTTTTCCAAAAAACAAGACCTATAAAGTATAGTTTATCCGGGAGAGATTAGCGGTAATGTGTATGGTGGTATATCTCTTGTGTTGAGAGTTGTGAATATATATTTGATGGGAGGTTATGTCTGCAAGTCTAGGATTATTACTTTGATCTAAGAGGGAGATGATGAGTTAAAGTAGTTCTTAAATTTTCTTATGGTGTCAAGTTTCAAGTAAGATTCATGATAAATCTATTACAATTCAAGCAAACTCCTCCTACTCAGTCTACGAGGTCACTTTGCTAATGCTTTATGTTATGTATCCAAGTCCTACCTATGTCTAAGGTTTGAGTACTCTATGTAACTCATGACATGTCCCGACTTCCAAACTAGAAGAAATAATGTCCTTCGATGATCCAATATTCTAAGTATCCAAGCTCTATGTTATGATGCTCATTAACAACAAATCTATGTCCCAAAATATGATTGGTTCTAAGAAACTATGTTTTTGTATGTTAACAATTCATTTTATATCGGGATTAGCCAAAATAATAAAGTTGTGTGAACTCATGACTATTTCAGTTTTAAAAATGAGAAGCAATAGCTTCGAGTAGAAGTCCTTTCCTAAATCGTTGACGTCATGAGTTTCACACTCATGTTATAAGACTCATAATGTAAGCTCTCATGTTTCTCACTGTGGTTGTCCTAAGAACTCATTCTACGTTGAGTTTATGCCAGAACGGCTTCCACTTGTGATCCAAACACTTGATAAATGAAACACTCTGTGATTGTATCGTATCTTCAACTCATATCCCACCTTGAGTATGCAATAAGTTTATGTTATATCCAAATAGTTTTACTCCCTTTCATGATACTCTTGCTCAGGTCCTTTAATGACCCTCTGTACGCTAGTATGATAGTGGTTGCGGAAGCGTAGAAGTGTGTTAGGTGGGGGAGTAGGTGTCGTTGTAGGTGAAAATTTCGATGTGATTTCTTGAGCTAAGGTTAGAAGAGCAGGGGAAGGAAAAAGATGAATATTCTTTACGTGAAATAGTTAGAAGGGAAGTACATGGCGAGAATCTTGGTGAATATGATTGAATTTACAGGTCTTAGTGGAGATGTCCATAAAGTGGGGTGTGGTAGCGGTAGGCTGAAATTTTGTGATTGATGAAAACACAAACTAATGTGCCACGCGGTTAGTATTCTTTGAATTAAGACTTGAGTTTGTTGGATTATAGTGATGAGGTGAGATGATTTCTTAATGTGATGTAGAGTACAGGGTCCCATAGTTTAAATTAGCACCTCTTTCCTCCAAGTTAGGCTTCAGCATAGAAGTATTATACGATGGGACACAAATTCTTGTGGTTAGATGTGTTACGGAAGAATTGTAAGTTGGAAATGATGAAGTATGTTGATTTATGTTGGGGTATAGACAAGTAATGTTGTTAAGTTTAAGTCTTTTCGTTGTAGCTTGTAAGGAGAATGCTAATATTTATATGTTCCATGAGAAGCTTATCTCATCTCTTGTACCAATATTAATCAGGCCGAGAACTGTTAGGAAAAGTTATGTCTTACAATGTTTTGATTGTGTGCCATAAAACACATGCCAAGATTCATGCCGATGTCAAGTTTCTCTATCTCGGGTTTCGTGCCTACCAATTTCCCTAGGGGTTATCATAAAGATCGTATGATTCCTTTGCAATTTTTTTGTTGTGGCAAAAAGTTTGAATCAATATTACGTTCTTAATTTACACTTTTAGAGCTTCAAGAAGTCCCTAACCATCATTCGGGGACGAATGATCCCAAGGGGGAGATAATGTAACACCCCGTATTTCAGGCTAGAATGTAAATCGTCATTTCCTTTGCGTAAAGGTTCCAAGAGCTATAAATCCGATGAAAATATAGTGTGTTGATCAATCATGTAGTGTGGGAATCTAGTTGATTGTGAATTGAGATTATAGAGGTCCCTTAACTGAAGGACGAGTTGGAAGCTTTCCTATCGTTTTATTTTTAGTGAGCGTAGAAACTTTGATCAACTTTAACTGACAATAACTTCTTGTATATAAAGAATTAGAGGGTCTACTATATATCAAATGAAAGGTCTTCGAAGTATCTTTCCAATGATACTAATTTTACATTAATCCAACATTCAAGCAAAAAGTTATGCTCATTTTCTTGAGAGGCAGTAAGGGTGTGCGATTGGTTAGGCACCGCCCAACCAAACTTAGGCGATTGAAAAAGTGTCGCCTACCCTGCTGGACACCGCCTAAGTCATTTCCAAGTGCCAAAAACACTCCGTTTTGAGTTATATCAATGTTGTTGAAATCATTTCACACCCCTAAACTGTCCCTAATCATCCTTAAACGAATTTAGTCTTATTAGTAACATATAAACTCTCCTAAGATTACTAGTTCATTCTTCAAGAACACAAGAGGACAAAACAACTAGGGTTTGAGCAATCAAGCTTAAAGGTCCAATCTTTTCGAAACTTCTTCATGAATTCTTCGCAATTAAGGTATGTGGGGTTTATCCTAAAAATACATGGGCTTGTTGAAACACTTGAATATGATTTAAAGTTTATCAAGCATGAAATTATAAAGGGATTTTGGAATCTATGTTTTAAATTATGCATCCTGAATGTTTCAATGCTATTATTATTTTAGCCTTGAGGTCTTTCCCCTTACACTAATTTATACTCATATGTATATGTATGAAATTAAGTTTTGAAGATTGATTGAGAGCATAATTACGAAGTCCCTCTCTTGTGATGAATTGAAGTTTATGATCTTATCGGGAATGATTTGAAATGCATGTTTTATGATTTTAAAGTGGGTTTCTTAATATAGTAGTATTTGAACATGATTTAGAGATGATGAGAGAGAGTTTTCTTGATGTAACTATATCCTTGTTTTAAAGAGAAAGAATTTCATATGATTTGAGTCAATTGACATGACCACCTTATGTTATTAAAATGTTGAAAAAGAGAGGTTTACATGAGTTCTTTGAATTGATATGGTGGTCCCAAAACTTATGTTTTGAAAGAGGAGATTATATTACGCTATTAATGGCTCAGAGATGCAACTTGCAAGTCAATGGTATGATGATACCATATAAATGTATGCCATAACAGAGCTAGAGTTTCAGAGTTTAATTTCAGAGAATGCATGTTTTAAAGAGTTAAAAATGGGCTTAAAATGGGTTAGGTGGTTTCCCGAATAAGGCATGAGTCAATCGACTCATTGCCCAAAACCATGATTTTTCGACACTGGTTTATGATACCCGAAAGGGAAATTGTACGTTGGCGACAATCCTGTGGCGTAGTAGAGAAACAGAGACTCCAACCCTTACAGCAAACTTGAGTTGGACGCTTGGCTACTGAGTTAAGGGCAGATTCCATACAGCCCATGGAATTCCAGAGTTGTAGGGTATACCACCTAGCACAAAAGTAAAATAAAGAGCATGCCACAGACTTTAGATGATTTTTCAGAGTCTTTTAAAAATGCCCATGTGTTTTCATATATATGTTATATTTATGAACTATTTTTTAACTGCTCTCACCTATGTTGAATAAAAATTATTATTTTGGATTTACTCTGCATACCAGTACGATTGTATTGAGCCCCCTACCTTTCAGAGTCTGAGGCTCAGTCTAGCGGTCCTGCTAAGCAGTAGAGTTTTCAGACAGAAGTAAAGTGTGCAGTTGGTGAGCGTTCTTTATTTCGGAAGGCCTATCTTTTTCAGACTTTGTCATTTACTTTGGTTTAGGTCCACTGGGGGCCTTTTCCAAGTCTCATACTATTGTTATTTTCGTACATAGTATAGATTTCACAAACTGATTCAGATATTGTTTAGATGTTGTTGGATTTCTTTCTTTATTGTCAATTGAACTCAGAGTATGACCATGGCTCTATCATGATTTATTTTCCGCATCTTTTGTTTATTGCATGAATGTTATGCATGATTACAAGACAGAGAAGGACGTCCAAGCCTTTGTTGTTCAGGATGCTTGTTACAGCAAGGGCACCGGCTCGGGTCGTGACAAAGATTCGGCTCAAGGCATGTCTCCATTGTGGTACATAATTTTAGTAATATATATAATTGTCTATTAATTTCACTTGTAACCACAATCATCTTGACCTTTTGTCTGTAGTCATTTATTGTCGAATTAAAATCTTAATTACACTATATTGGGAGTTTAATTGATAAGTGGAAGACAAAGAATCAAATTAATTAGATATTTTTAATAGCACATAATATGCTAAAAAAAGTAAAAAATAGGATTAAAAAGATAAATACCTTTCTTGGCCTATGAGACATGCCATATCATCATGTCTATAAATCTCTTTTATATTTATATATAATGATTACTTACTAATAATATGCAAAAATAACAATAATCCATTAATAATTTGGAAGGCACTAGTACAAGCTTCTACGAGTATCAAATAAAATTGAAGAGTCTCAAGTATCTCTAGATAAAAATGAAATACAATAAGATAGAAAAGAACCAATAGAGCCACAAATCAATCAGCAGATACCTTAGGATCTCTTGATCAAGGCTTCGAACACCACTACTAAATCACGCTACAATAAATTATGCTTGATACCTCCAAATAAGGTGTAGAAAATAAAAAAGAGTGAGTATCAATCCACATGTACTCAACAATGCCACTAATGACCCTAGTTTAAAGAGCTGGCGGGAAACAGTGTAAAAGTACTTAAGTTCGATGCTATCCATAAATACCATGTTAATTTCAATTAGAGAGACGAAACTAGTAGCCAAGTCAGCCTTTCATTCCAAATGATTCAAGTTACCATCAAATCAAAATAAGGGTAGTAAAGCCATTTAATCACCTTTCATGTCATATATTCGTACAAGTCAAGAAAAATGAGTGTATATGATGCATGTATCATACCTTTCAAGCGACAAACACCCACTACCTCAACTTTCTTGAACCTATGAGAGACTCACAAGGTCCATATATCTCTTCTAAATCCTGATTCTTTGGGATCTAGGAGATACCCCAATCTAGATCTTGCTCGAAGGCCATCATAGATTATTTCATCTAGATTTGCTCGTAGGCTATTAGAGAGTATTTTCAAAGAAGGTACCATGTCTCATCTATATCTCATACCCTCCGAATCCTTTTCAAAGGCCATTAGAGAAGAACCATATAATTCAAATAATAACATGCATGTGAACTCATATGAAAAGTAATAAAATGTCTCAGATACAAAAAATATAATATCACAATGACTAAATATAAGAATGTCTTTCAATCATGAATATCACGGAGTACATAGAAATACAATATCTTGTCTTTAAAGCAAATTATGTCATTAAACAACAATTATCAAACACAGTTACCATCATCCCAACATATATAGAAACCATAATTAGTGATACAATCAATATCTAATTCTTACTTACATAATGATACATATGTTAGGTTTCAAAGAATTAGTCCAAATAAGTCAATTTATTACTTTAACTCTTCATGGAACATTAATGCCTGATTAGATTCTTGTCATCTTACTTATATGGGACCTTTATAGCCTGACTACCGACTTTTACAATCAATTAATACATGAATACCTTGAAATATTTTTAAAGAAAGTCTCAATTTGCCTTAAATAAATCACAAAAATTAAATCAAAGCCGTTTCCTTTCATAATACTTCAAAATGAGCCCAATAATATTCAGTATGTGTTCTATATATGATTTGGCTCCAATAAGAAATTTTATCTAAATGGACCTTAAATCAATCTTGAAATCATCAAAATATAATTTCATAACTTTATCCCTAGATTTATCAATTGATGTCATAAACCAAATCTATAAGTAGTGACACTCACACTTCTCACTAGGTACGAGAACCAACTACCCCAAAAAATATCATCTCAAAATCAATAGTTAAAAGAATACTTATGTAACACCCCATAAACTCCCAGCTAAGTTTCTACTTGTTCGTCATATGTCTAAAGGTAAAAAAGTGATTATTTTAAATCATAGATAACTTTCATGATCATTCACATAGTGTGTAAAGTGCTTTCAATTTGAATTATGGTCATAAAATGATTTAGAGCAAAGTTGAGTAGAGAGTATTTGTTATCGATTGTGTTTTAGTATTTGATCCCACAAGGGTCGAGTTTAAATTAGTATAACATCTAGAATGTATAAATTTTTGAATCTCAAGACCCTCCAAATGAAATATATTTGATTCCTCTTTTCGACACATCTAATTTCACCTCAATCTAATATCAAAGGTGAAAATTATGCTTATTTTACCTAAGGGTATCTGTCTGCCAAATATTGACGACCTGAGTAGTTGAGGCATTATCTAAAGCTGTCAACCTTAAATAGTAAATCTAAAAATTTAACAAAGATTGACGACATGAGTTGATGAGCCACCAGGGGGTTGATGGGCCATCAACCCAAGTCATTAGACGAAAAATTTTAAAATTTTCTTGGTTTTCTTAAGGGTTGTTTTGTCCTTTTCTTACCTCAAAATGCTTTCGCACGACTTAAATCACTCAATAAATATTATTTACTCAGCATTTATCAAGTTTTCATCATTGTTTATCCTTTACAATCTATAGAGAAATAAATTAGGATTTTTTCTCAAAGTTCAACTTTCAAGGCTCCAAGCTCAATTTTTTCTTCCAAAAATCAAGAATTTTAGGAATGTGAGGTTAGAACAATGATTACGTTCATCCTTGTGCCAAAAAAATTACTTGATATTGTGTGGAAAATTGAATAAGCTTTCCATCGATACCAAATTCACCAAAATTCAACACTTGGTTGAGAAGTTAGAGCATTTTTAAGTTGGCAGTGTGCCACCTGGTCTCTCAGCGCATTGTGGAGAAGACAAAAATAGCAATTATCAATTCCAAAGGACCTCCACAATATTGGCACATCACGAAATGGTCCATTTTCCCATTTGTCAAAATCCTGTAGGCCAACGCGATCTTACCACGTCATATTGGTTGTCAAAATGACATTTCAAAAGGGCACCACAATTTTTTTGCGTCGCCTCAAGCCCTCAGTTCCTAGTTGTCTATTTATAGTGGCCCGACGCGATCACGGCATGTAGCGTCAGGTGCCTATTTCAGAAAATTTTGACAGAAATTAAAAGCTTCGTTTATGGTTACATTGGCCTTTTTTCGTAATTTTATTTCATCCAGATATGGGATTTAATCCTTAAAATCATTCTCAAGTCATTCTTTATTGAATTTTTCCCAAATCAAAGCATTCTCTCTCAAGGAAAATAAAACCCTAGATCGTTAAAGCTCTCCCCAAGGAAATCCCATTTTCCTCCATTAATTATCCAAGGTAATTCAATATTAAGGATTTCCAACTCAAGAACTCCAAGAATTCAAATTTAAAGCATCAATAGGGATCCAAGATTTAAGCCCTAGCATCTAGTTCATCAATTGAGATATGTGGGGTTATGAACAGTATAATTCTTTCATTCTTGTGCCCAAAACTTATTTTAATTATAAATTTACTGAAATTTTATGTAGTTTCTCATGAAATTGAAGTTAGGATTTATACCCATTATTGTTATTTACAAGCTAATGAGATTTCCAATGATTTAGAAGTTGAATTACATGATTATGTTCATACTTTCATGCATATTGCAGAAATTTCCAGATTTTGGGTTGATTTATCAATGTTTACATTACAAAGCATGAATGTTATGAAGGTTTAACATAAAATTGATGCATGGGTCACTAAGCCCTAATTAAATATTGCTATTTCAAGATTATTTATGCTATGAGCACCCTATGATAAGATTATTCTCAGATTTATTTATAAAGATTTGACCTTTTGATCCTAAGCTAAGATAAAGAATCCACTTTGTTAATATGACTTGAGATTTAAAGAAAAGAAAGAGCATAATTGATTTTCTTGTAAATCCTTGTGCTATTTTTGAAGTGGATTTCTTAAGATTTTGAGCATAAGAATTGGAGTAGTATTTAGCACTGAGATGGGAATGTTACCAAGGTTTCATGCCCCAGAACTACGTACTACCGTAGGATTAATATTATTTCCATTTCCACGTGGATGACTAAGGTTGTGATCACTTAAGAGAAGAAGTTCTATTCGGATGGAAAGGGTAGAACAACCCTACCTAATGGGGTCAAGACATGAGATTCCTTGAATGCTCACATGGTGTATGTTGGTTAGTAGAACCTCCCCAAAAAAAAGATGTCCCCTACTCTTAAAACAGTCTATTGGCTTAAAGCCTTAGGATAAAAGAATATGTTTTGAAAGCTATGGTTTTAAGATTCTTAAAGTCTTGAGATAAAGTATTTCCTTTTTTAGAACATTTTTTAAAGAGTTTCCTTTCAGGCTACAGATCTTAGAATAGAAAGAGTAATAGAAAAGATTTTAGAAAACTAAGGGTAAAGGCTCACAAGTTTTACTCAGATTATGTTTTAAAGAAAGATAGTAACTTCAGATTTCAGCTGTTAGAATTCACATTTTAGAGTGAGTCCTTTCTATACTTAGTTTTTTTAAGTCCTTTCAACACTTAAAAGAGAGATCAACCTTTAGAATATATTATGGCTCATAGGATTTATAAAGTATGTTTTGCTTCCTATTGCTACATATTTCAGTATTTCAGATATTTCAGTATTTCATATATTTCAGCTTATGTGAGTCATTTACATTTAGCATGCATTATTTTACAAATTATAATGATTGATATTATGTTTTACTTATGCATTCACTCCCATATACTCAGTACATCCTCAAAGTACCGAACCACATATATGTCTGTGTACTATATTGTCTCATAATATAGGTACGAGTTGTAGCAAGCATACCAATTCAGAAAGCTTGCAGATTCTAGCCAGTAGATGATGAGTCCTCCTACTTTCGGGACTTTAGTTACATGTTATTTATGTACTTTACTTCCGTACTCTCATTATTGATTAATGATAGTTGGGGTCGCATCCTAGCTATCTATAGTCAGTATAGTAGAGGCTTCAGAGATTTCAGATAGAGTCAGTTATGTATTTTCAATGTCTTTCTCAGACCTTATCAGAATGTAAAATTTGTATCAGTATTTTATTTTCATAGATTCCACCATTATTATATTTCTGCGCTGTAAACTCAGTTATTTTATTCATATTATTCAGTTGCTTTTGAGTTCTGCCAATAGAAGGGTTAGCTTGGGATCACTTGTGGTCCTAAGCACCATGTGATATCTCGAGATAGATTTTCGGACATTATGATTCAGCCATGATTATAGAGCACTAGTATATTTTGGAAGGATATTTAGCATCGAGAGGTCAAGGTTTCAGATAAACCGTGTCCTATAAATTCATTGCTATCGTAGGTTTTTCCCAAGAGACATGATTATAGAATCCTTATGTACACAGTTTTGTACTTTGGCTTGTCAGAACAACTTTTCTAGTATGGGCGTAAGATACTAGGCATCAAAGCATTCTGGTGTTTGTTAGTTATAAGAGACTCTACAATTGCATGGACTTTGTGAAATTTAATATTTATATACTCATGAATCACTTTTATGCACACTTTATCTTATGATTTTCAATTGTTTTAAGGTACTCTCTATGTGTTTTTATGATACATAATTTATTTTATACTATATATTTATATTCTTTCATACCAATACATTCCATTGTATTGACTATGTTTTGCACTATATTTTCATATAGTGTAGATTCAGGTACTCAAGCTTAAGGTTTGCCATTAGATGTTTGGTAGCACCTAACATTCTATTGATTGGTGAGCACTCCTATCATCCAGGAGGCGCAAATTTACTTTTAGTCTTCTTCCTAGTTTGGATTGTATTTTAATGTAATAAAGATTATTGGGTCTTGTCTTGGTTGACTATTATATTAGTAGTAGAGATTTCACTAGAAAGATAGTATTTAGTAGTTAACAATCATTCTATTATTCCAGTCATGTCTTAATAAAGATAATCTTTTTAGATTTAGCCTATTATTATTGTTTATATTTCCACTTCAGTTTTTATTATTATTATTTCTCTACAGATGTGCTATGCCAAGGGTACCTCTAGACCACCAGTGAGATTTTAGATATGACTCATGACTAGGGTACAGACTCGATTGTTGACAGGTAGGTATAGTTAGGGCATGAAAAACTAGCCATTGTACTATTAAAATTGGATAGATTCTATTACACTTATAGGGCCAATGCTTATTTATTCTATTTCCTATATGTCTCTTGTGTGGGTATGATAATTTGACAACCAAGTTATTTTAACATATTGTGGTCTTGCACTCAGAATTATAATTCTAAGTTTATTCCAGTGAACCTCTCACTTAAAATGTTGGTTTTTAATTCATATTGGTGAGCCATGTTCTCAATAATTGTAATAAACTTATCAAAATTATGTTCTTAAGACAAAACTACATTATTTTTATTAAAAGGTAAAATTCGTAAATTTGAAAGAATTCATGAAGTATGGAACATTCTAAAAATTAAACACTTTCATGAAAGATTCATGGGATATTATCAAGAATCAAAAGAATCAGAACATAACAATATGATCTTGCCCTAATCTTTTTAAGAAAATACTAAGATTCTTGAGAAATATATTCGTGGAAAAGAATTGGTGTTACCAAATTTGAAGGTTAGCCTTACATATCTAGCCACCGAAGAACTCTAGAACACTGAAGAAGAAACCTGAGTGATTTCTTTTTCCTGAGCATCGTTGAGCATGATTTTATTGAAACCTTTGTGGTTATGGTTAGTGAGGGATGATAGGAAAAGCTTATAATAAGTTATAAGTGTTTTCTTTGCTAAAAAAAGGTTTTTAAATGTGTATATTGAGTATCTAAAAAATGAAAATGCCCTTAAATAAATGAAGTGTAAAAGTTTTTTTTCAAAATTGGCCAAGAGTGCCCTGCCCATAACCCTGAAGGGTTATGGGAATGGACAAGGCACTGGGTGGCCAAGTTACTGAGATGCTGATTTTAAACTCTTTTTGGGCCTTAGGGCAGGCTCTGTGGTCATAGAACTTTCATGCAAGGCATTGCAATGGGTGACATCTTGGCCTCCAAATATGCCTAAAAAAATTGTGTAGTTCTGGAATGAGTCAAAACTAATTTCTAATCAATATCTAGATCAACTCACATGATTTTTAAGCTCCAACATAATTGCGAGACATTATTAAACATGATTCAAGGCTCAAGGTACTACAAAGGCATCACGATTATGGGTACTATAAGTGTATAAAGGTTGAGAAGGTTAAGGGCACTATTAGTAGGATGCGTAGGGTTATAGAGATTGAGTCACATGAGATTCTAGTGGAGTTTTCTAAGAGAATATGTGGGATAGGTATGGACTAGCTGAAAAGGTATTTTATTATTATTATTTTAAGATAATGAAAATACCCAAAGCATGAAGGTAAAGTATGATGATTCTGTTGTACAAGAACAAGGGTGATATTTAAAGGTGCAACAAATATAGGGGTATCAAGTTTCTAATCCACACTATGAAGGTTTGAGAAATGGTCGTGGAGATGAGGGTATGAAAGAATGCCACTATTTTTAAGAACCAATTCAGATTTATACAAGGATGCTTGACTATAGAGGACATTCATCTAAATAAAAGACTAGTGAAGACTATTGGAAGACAATAAAGTATTACAAATAGTGTCAACCGACTTAGAAAAGGCTTAAGATAAAGTCCATAGGGAGGTTCTATAGAAGAGCTTCGAGGCAAATGTGTACATGTGGAGTGTACTAGGCCAATTAAGGATATGTATGATGGTGCAAGACCCAAGTATGAAAGTGAGAGGAAACTCACAAAAATTTTCCATGTTGATAGAGATTCACTAAGAATCTATCTCTAACTCCTTTTTATTTGCCTTGGTGATAAATTTATTAACTCAACATATTTAAGGTGTGGTTCCATTATGTATGTTATTTAAAAATAATATAGTTTTGATGTAACAAACTCACAACAAAGCTAAGACTAATCTTGAGGTTTGGAGACAAACGTTGGTGTCAAAAGGGTTCAGGTTGAGTAGGACAATGATTGAACACTTGGAGAGCAATTTTAGTTATGTGGCGGATGAGGCTAGTGTGAGGCTTGCTATATATTCCATTCATAAATAGGTAGTTTTCATGTATCTTGGGTCAATTATATAGGGAAATAGAGAAAGTGGTAGAGATATCACCCACCGTATATTATAGGTGTAGGGTGGATGAAATAGAGGTTTGCATTCAGCTTGATTATGTGATAAGAAGGTGCCACCTAAACTTAAACATGAGTCAATTCTATAGAGTGGTAGCTAGACCAGTTATGTCGTATGGGATGAAGTGTTTTCCAGTCAAGAACTCTTATATTTAGAAGATGAAAGTGGTAGAAATAAGGATGTTATGAAAGATGTGTGGGTGTACTAGGAGATATAGTCTTAAGCTAATCGTATTTGAGATAAGGTGAGATGACTTTGGTGGAAAACTATATGGAAAGTGAGGTTGAGATAGTTTGGACATGTGATAAGGAGCCACACGGATTCGCCAATGTGGAGGTATTAGACGTTGGCCATGCATGGCTTCTCATAAAGTAGAGGTAGATCTAAGAAATACTAGGGAGAGATGATTCATCAGGACATGTATAGTTGCAACTTATTGAGGATATGAACTTTGATAAAAAGATATGGAGGACACGAATTAGGGTATAAGATTAAGAAATTAATCTATACTAGTAGGTGGGAGTGCATTATGTTTTTGCCCTTACTAGTGGTCGTAGGACAATCTTATTTTTTCTTGTTCTTTGATTTTTCTTACTACATATTATTTCACATAGTTTGATTATAGTATTATTTTGTTGTAGATCGATTCAATAATTACTTGTTGTTTTTGTTATTATTTGTTGTCTATTGTACTTCCATTACAACTTGTTCTAAACTATTTTTATTTTTAGCCAAGGGTCTATTTGAAAAGGCATCTATGACCCACCTTTGGTGCTAAGGTAAAATCTACACATACTCTATTATCTCTAGACCCAACTTTAATGCAGGATCAGCTTAACCACTAGGCCACTAAAGCAACCGTTTACGACACCAAAAAAATTAGGGCTCCATTTTTCTTAAAAGAATATATTTATACAAGTTTATTTAAAATATTATATTTACTGATAAATTTAAAAGGAAAATTCTAATAAGGAAGTAAAATATTTAATGTGGCAACTGTTATTTTTTAGGAGAATGAAGCATCATATGGGAAACAATCTGGAATTAAATTTTCTTAATTATTTCCTCTATGTTAAGTTACACTATTAGCAGCTTATATTCAACAATTCTATAAATTGTATTCTCTGTTTAGTTATTTTTATTATAAATACTGAGCGCACTCTCCACTCCCCCCCCCCAAAAAAAAAAATACTGACAACTTAATTATTGTTCATCATTACAATTGTAAAAGAATTTAAATTATTTTTTAGTGTCTTCTTCAAAATTACAAGAAGCAATTGAAGGAGGACAATATTATTTCAATATCGTTTTATTATTCTAACTTTATTTTATAATTTTTTCTTGAAAATTTGTTATTGTTAATATTGATTTAGCTATTATTATAATTTATTTAATTAAATATGTCGACCATAAAATATTTTTTTGACTTTATAAAAAGAGAGAAAGAGAAAATTTGAAGATATTGAATGGATTAGCTATATTATCAATTTAAAATAAACTATTAGAACAATTCGATTATAAAAAATAATTAACGACTTCACATAAAACAATCTTAAAAAGTAGATTTTAAATAAAATGTATATGACGATTCATTAATAAAGTTAATTTAGTAAACTACTCCCTCCATTTTATTTTAGTTGGTCCTAATTGACTTGGCACTCCTCTTAAGCAAATAATTATTAGAGATTCATTTTACTAAATTAGCCTTATTAATCATGCTTTTAAAATTTAAATTTGAGTATTATACACTTTATATAGTCACATAATGACAGGGATAGTATTGGAAGAACGTGATAATTTTTTCTTGAATCGATAAATTGGACAACTCAATTTAAATGGGTCATGGGGTACGTAGAGATACTATATCTTGTCTTTCAAGAAAATCATGTCATTAAACAGCAATTATCCAACTCATTTACCATGATCTCAACATATATAGAAGCCAAATCACTGAGACAATCAATATCTAACTCTTACTTACATAATGATACATATGTTAGGTTTCAAAGAATTAGACCAAATAAGTCAATTTATTACTTTAACTCTTCACAAAACATCAATGCCTGATTAGATGCTTGTCATCTCACTTATATGGGACCTTTATAGCCTGACTATCGACTTTTACAACCAATTAACACATGAACACCTTGAAATATTTTTAAAGAAAGTCTCAATTTACCTTAAATAAATCACAAAAATTAAATCAAAGTCTTTTCCTTTCATAATTGTTTGAAATAAGCCCAATAATATTCAGTTTATGTTCTATATATGATTTGGCTCAAATATGAAACTTTATCTAAATGGACCTCAAATCAATCTTGAAATCATCAAAATATAATATCATAACTTTATCCCTAGATTTATCAATCGGTGTCACAGCCTAAATCTATCATTAGTGGCACTCACACTTCTCACCAGGTACGAGAACCAGCTACACCAAAAAATATCATCTCAAAATCAATAGTTAAAAGAATACTTATGTAACACCTTACAAACTCCAAGCCAAGTTTCTACTCATTCGTCACATGTCTAAAGGTCAAAAAGTGATTATTTTAAATTATAGGCAAGTTTCATGATCATTCACGAAGTGTGTAAAGTGCTTTCAATTTGAATTATGGTCATAAAATGATTTAGAGCAAAGTTGAGTAGAGAGTATTTGTTATCGATTGTGTTTTAGTATTTGATCCTATAAGGGTTGAGTTTAAATTAGTATAACATCTAGAATGTATAGATTTTTGAATCCCAAGACTCACCAAATGAAATATATTTGATTCCTCTTTCCGACACATCTAATTTTACCTCAATCCGATATCAAAGTAGCAAATTATGCTCATTTTACCTAAGGGTATCTGTCTGCCAAAGATTGATGACCTGAGTTGTTGAGGCGTTATCTAAAGTTGTCAACCTTAAATAGTAAATCTAAAAATTTACCAAAGATTGACGACATGAGTTGATGAGCCACCAACGGGTTGATGGGCCATCAACCCAAGTCATTAGACGAAAAATTCTGAAATTTTCTTAACTTTCTTAAGGGTAGTTTTGTCCTTTTCTTACCTCAAAATCCTTTCTCTTAAATCTCTCAATAAATATTATTTACTCAGCATTTATCAAGTTTTTATCATTGTTTCTTCTCTACAATCTATAGAGAAATAAAATTAGGGTTTTTTTCTCAAAGTTCAACTTTCAAGGCTCCAAGCTCAAGTTTTCTTCCAAAAATCAAGAAGTTTAGCTATGTGAGGCTCGAACAATGATTACCTTTATCCTTGCACTGAAAAACTTAATTTTTCATATGAAATTATAGAGTTAATGATTAGGGTTCGTTCTCACTTTACATAATTTTGAAGTTATGATGTTCCTTTATAAAAATTGGAGTATATTTGGCATGAAAATTCATGGTTTGCTCATATTTTTACTCACATTGTAACACCACCAGATCCCATCCCGAGACGTCACACTGTGCTTATGGACCCGAAGGACCATAAGCTAACCCTTTTTGATATTTGTACCTGTACACTGCATAATATCTGGAAAAAAATGCGGAAACTTGCCATAAGGTTCAACACATCTATACATACTCAAAGTTGAAAACTGGATGCTAATACATCCATCTGAAAATCCTCTAACTGTCTGAACTGTGGAGTTGATGGGATATGTCCCGAACTAACTCCGTTAATAGAAAATAAACAAAGTCTAAAACAATAGTAGTAAACTGAGTCTCGTCCTTGAAAAAAGAGGACTCACTGCTATTGCTGCTGACTGGGACCAAACTGTTGAGGATAAACTGGATCCTGTGCCTCTGAACCTATGGTGTCAAATAAAATATCATAGCACAAAAGGGTCAGTATAAAAATATACCGAGTATGTAGACGGGGTAGGCTAATGCAAGGGTTCATACATGCGCAATATCTAAACTGAATAATCATGAAAATACAACATGAGAACACATACATGAATGCACAGAACATGAACACAATTATCGCAACTCTAGATACTAAAACTCAGATACCACTTTACTGCAGACTGAACTCACTACTGACACTGAGATACTGAATCACTAACTCATCTGATACTAATAACTGAGGATCTAGATGTGCTTACATCAATGACTGAATTCTTTGACTTATTGCTTTCGACTGACAGAATTAGAGATTAACCTTTCTAACAGATGATTTCGGAAGCTTTATCAATGATAAGAAATATGATTATATCTGAATCTGACAACAAGAATACTCAATAGAAATTTGATACTGTGATCAAGCCTTCCTAACGGTATATCTCTGAATATGATATCAAATAACTGTATGTGAGACCAAGTCTATTTGATGGGATGGTCCATAAATCAATGGAACTATATGAGTTCCTCACAATGATAGATGACTGTATCTAACAGTCCTGATTTCTGAAGACTGATTCTGAAACTGAGACTGAATCTGAAACCAAAACTGTGGAAAGTAGTCACTTAACCGATATGCCCCGACCTACCACAGGTGGGGTTCAACCTGTGCCCTAGTTGAAAGGGTGTCATTACCGCGCCACTGGTAAAGACAACTCTATGTGACCCTCATCTAACAGGTCCTCAAACAAGAATGGTGGAGCCCTCATCTAGCAGGTCAAGCCACCTCATCTACCCTCATCTACCAGGTATGATGTCTCTTATCTACCCTCAACTAACAGGTGTGATGTCTCAACCTATAATGGCTACGTATTTCTGGAGCACAAGGATTGCTTCTAAGAATCACACCCTCTACTAGTAGGTGAGATCCCATCCTTGAGCTCGCTCGATGCTAGTTTTTACTCCCAACTGAAAGACTCAGAACTGAATTCTCAACTGAACACTGCTAAACTAAATCTGACACTGATCATATTACTCAAAAGTTTTGACTGAGTTACACTGAGATCACTTGGTTTCATATCTGACGGAAAAGATATCGAATCATGGTATCTGACTGACGATACAGAGCTTGAATAGATTACTCGAATTATTTCTGAAATTAGGATTGAATGACTTGAATACTATTAGAACAGAGCTGATTATAGGTCTAAGGCTAGATTACTAGCGATCCAGATATTACAGAGATAATTTAGATTACTAAGCTTTATTAGGCTTCACACTTGTCTGAGGATACAGAGTTTTATAGTTCACTGAGTTTTGAGAGTCTTGGCTTGATTGGAATTATCGAGAAACTGACACGGGCTCTAGACAACAGCTCTATTTTTGGGTATAAATACCCCCAGGACTCGACAACATAAAAGTAAGACATAATCATTCTTCATCACAAATCATTCATGCATTATCAAGGTCATCCATTCATCACTACAATTATTTATTCATCATTACAAGCACTTATTCATCATTACAATCATTCATGTATTATCACAATCGTTACAGAATCACTTCAAGTAGTTGGGCATCATAACATACTTTCCCTCTGAAGATCCTTAGGACATCACATTAAACATTTAGGAAACATAGACCTCTATTCAGCATCACAACTACCAAAGGGTCACTCCAAACCTTTAAGGATCATTAACATCGGTTCACTATCATATACTAGCCGAGGGAATACATGCTATTAGATTATACCCCATTCAATGAGATCTTACATCAAGTACTTCACACCTATATCGGTCTTGTCATGTATTTGGATATCACTTGATTTAGGGGAAACTTCATACTAACACATCACTATTTACTTGCTAACCATTTCACATGTATTAAAAGCTTAGCATATATTGAAGAGCATAAAATCGGGGAATTTACAACCATCATATCTCGACTTGTTCACTAGGGTCTTTCAACAACCATTAGACACGACCGATTTTACCTTACTAGGGGATTTCATGCACGGACAAGCTCACAATTTGGGGTTTCCTATTCAACATACTATAGTGGACCTTATTCTTCACCTAAGCTCTTTATCAAACCAATGGGGAACGTTCTTCACTTATTCAACCATTTCTACACCAAAAGTCATGAACACATCACATGGAAAAACAACTTCAAGAGGGTCTATCACAAATATCACATGAATTCTACATACTAGGGTCAAAGCTCATAAATTTTGTAGGAAAACATAAATCAAAACTCAACAACACATTATACATCCATTTCAACTCATACAAATCATTAACAACTCATAAACATAAAAATCTTTTAGTTTTAAAAAGGCTTCTTGAACTTCTTGGATGAAAGAGACCCAAGAATCAACATCTACATACCTTAACCTTTGAAATTGAATGAACTTTAGTGCTTAAAACTTTATCCACACTTGAAATAAATAAATTCTTGAAGCCCACACTATGAGGAACTTGATTCTCGAAGAAAGCTTGAAGATTTATGGATGAATTTTTGGAGGATTAAGGTTCTTGAATTGAAACCCTAAATATTCTCTCTTTAGAGAATTGGAAGAGAAATGGAGAAATTAGGGTTTGAATGAGGGTTCCTCACATTTATTGAGGCTCAAAAAAGTGGAAAATGACCAAAATACCTTTGCAAAAATGCCCTTGATTTGCTGGAAAAAATGTTCTTGACACCATCCATGACAGGCCATCAGGTCCGTGATAGGCCGTCATGAATGGTCATGACAAAAGGGGTCCGATTCTTGATTTTCTGCCCAGGGCTGATGATGTCATCAGAAATGTCGTCAAAATGTGACGACATCATCAAAAAGGTAGTCAGAAACGTGATAGCCCATCAGAAACGTCATCACCGTTTTCCAGCTAGACATGCTGGAGTAAAATGGGCATAACTCTTTCCTACAATATTGGATTTAGGCAAAATTGGTATCGTTGGAAAGCTAATTCAAAGATATTTCATTTTATATAAGAAAGACACCCATTTATTCATATTCAACAATTTATGGTCGATTGAAGTTGACCCAAATTTTGACGGTCACTAAAACTTGAATTATAGGAAAGTTTCCAACTCGTCCATAAGTTAGGGGACCTCTATGATCTTAATTCATGCTAAAATAGATTCCCAAATGATTCAAAGTATTTCATACTTGGGAGGATATTTTTGAAACATTTTGACTCAAATTTTTGCTTTACCAAATACGCTCTAAGGCTCAGACTGGAAGAGGATTTTATGGGGCATTACATTATCTCCCCCCTCAGAACATTTGTCCTCGAATGTCACTTGATAGACTGAGAATACGGATCAACAAAACTTACTCAAGAAATGGAAATATCTCAGATCAGGACTACGCAACTGGAACGACTGACATATAGAGTTCTCATACTGGCATACAGATATGATGCATGGAATACTCGACTGATGATAATCATAGATGAATTCTCATAATACACATGCATATCTGATGCATGGACTCATAACTGGGATGATCTCATGAATATACGACTGAAAATGCAATAATGATTGACAATACAGTGAAAACTGATGCTAATTTCATAAAGAAGATCTGAACATGCATCTGGATGAATCTAATGGCTTGCAACATCATAATACTATAGAGTATCTCCCTCTTGGGGCTCTATGTCCCACTAAACACACTTTGCTAAAATACTGGGGCGGTACACGGGGCACCAACAACTGGGTCATAATTGGCCGATCAAGATCTGAAACTTATGCATGAATCATGCTAACATATAAGTTCAAAATGGAAGCAAAAGACCTAACAATGAATATCATAAAGAAGAAGGGTTCATAACTTACCTGGGTCTATTTCAGGGAATTCTTCTCGATCAAGGCGAGTCTGAAGCGCCTAAAGTCTACCCCTTTGAGTCAGCACTCTACATTCTCGCATTCTATGGCCTGATTCACCACACCCAAAACACACATCGCTACTGGCTCTACACACACGTTGGTGGCTCCTGCCACACTCTCTATAATGCGGATGGGTATAAACACCACTAGTAGTATTGGAAGTGGCTTCTTGCTGGCACGAATCTCCACCCCTCTGAGCTAGTATTCTATACTCTCGCAACTTATGGCCTAGCCTACCACATCCAAAAAACCTTCTACTGTCGGCTCTACATACACCCCTATGCTTCCTACCACACTTTACGCAACACGAGTTGGTAAGAACACTCTTCCCACGAACTAGGGACTTAGAGCTTAATGCTCCTTCTTGAGTAACATTCTTAGGTGTAGGTACCAGTACCTAGACTGATAGCGAAACTGGTGCTGAGGATCTCAGATAAAATTGGGAGAGGTTACTACTCCTTAATCTTGGCGTAGAGTTATTGGTTTTAGTCCTATGATCCATCCTACGATCTCTCCCCTCATTCTGCTGAGTGTCAGCTAAAAGCCTAGATAGGACAATGTTCTACAAACTATTCTAAGCAGCTATTGCCTGGGCTAAGGTAGTGAATGTAACTCTGAACTCTGCATGCGACACACTCTCATTCTCAGGATCTACTGAATATGGGGGCTGGTCATCTACCCCAAGGACAAAATCTCTGCGAGGAGGCATACTCTGTAATTGGAAGAAACAACTGTATTAGACTGAGGATCAACTTGAGCTCATGCTCACTCGCACGATCTGAATACTGAAAGAAGGGAAACTACTCCTAAGTACATCTTGTAGCCTCTTGTACATAAATGTGGCGCGCTATACACCCATGCACAAAACTCTACTAGATACGGCTTTTCAGACTCCCTAGGACACTATTAAACCTTAGGCTCTGATACCAAGTTTGTAATGCCCCTAGATCCCATCCTGAGATGTCACATGGTGCTTATGGACCGGAACGACCACAAGCTAACCCTTTTTGATATCTGTACCTGTACACTGCATAATATCTTGAAACAAAATGCAGAAACTTGCCATAAGGTTCAACACATCTATACATACTCAAAGTTGAAAACTGAATACGAATACATCCGTCTGAAAAGTCTCTAACTATCTAAACTATGGATTTGATGAGACATGTCCCCAGCTAACTTCATCAACAGAAAATAAATAAAGTCTAAAATAGTAGTAGTAAAATGAGACTCGTCCTCAAAAGAAGAGGACTCACTGCTACTGCTGCTGACTGGGACCAAACTGCTGAGGATAAACTGAATCCTGTGCCTATGAACGTATGGTGTCAAATAAAACACCATAGAGCAAATGCGTTATTACAAAAATATACCGAGTATGTAGACAGGGTAGGCTAATACAAGGGTTCATGCATGCACACTATCTAAACTGAATAATCATGAAAATGCCACAGAGAACACATACATGAATGTATAGAACATGAACACAATTATTGCAACACTAGCTACTGAAACTCAGATACAACTTAACTACAGACTGAACTCACTACTGACACTTAGATACTAAATTACTGACTTATCTGATATTGATAACTGAGGATCTGGATGTGCTTACATCAATGACTGAATTCTTAAACTTACTGCTTTCGACTGACAGGATTAAAGATCAACCTTTCTAATAGATGATTTTGGAAGCTTTATCAATGATAAGAAATATGGTTATATCAGAATCTGACAACAAGAATACTCAATAGAAATTTGATATTGTGATCAAGCCTGTCTGACAGCATATCTTTGAATATGATATCAAATAACTGTATGTGAGACCAAGTTTATCTGATGGGATGGTCCATAAATCAATGGAACTAACTGAGTTCCTCACAATGATAGATGACTGTATCTGACAGTCCTGATTTCTAAAGACTAATTCTGAAACTGAGACTGAATCAAAAATTGAAATTATGGGAAGTAGTCACTTAAATGACATACTTCGACCTACCACAGGTGGGATCCAACCTGTGCCCCAGTTGGAAGGGTGTCATTACTGCACCATTGGTAAAGACAACTCTATGTGACCCTTATCTAGTAGGTCCTCAAATGAGAATGGTGGAGCCCTCATCTAGCAGGTCAAGCCACCTTATCTACCCTCATCTACCAGGTATGATGTCACTCATCCACCCTCAACTAACAGGTGTGATGTCTCAACCTATGCTGGCTACGTAGTTTTGAAGCATAAGGATTTCTTCTAATAATCATACCCTCTACTAGTAGGTGAGATCCCATCCTTGAGCTCACTCGGTGCTAGTTTCTACTCCCAACTGAAAGACTCAGAATTAAATTCTCAATTGAACACTATCTGAACTAAATCTGACACTGATCATATTACTCAAAAGGTCTGACTGAGTTACACTGAGATCACTTGGTTCCGTATCTGATGAAAAAGATATCGAATCATGGTATTTGACTGATGATATAGAGCTTGAATAGATTACTCAAATCGCTTTTGAGATTAGGATTGAATGACTTGAATACTATTAGAACTGAGCTGATTACAGGTCTGAGGTTAGATTACTAGTGATACAGAGATTAAGAGATAACTGACATTACTGAGCTTTATTAAGCTTCACACTTGTCTGAGGATACAAAGTTCTATAGTTCACTGAGTTTTGAGTATCATGGCTCAATTGGAATTATCAAGAAACTGACACGGGCTCTCGACAACAGCTCTATTTCCGGCTATAAATACCCCTAGGACTCGACAACATAAAAGTAAGACATAATCATTCTTTATCACAAATCATTCATGCATTATCACAGTCATCCATTCATCACTACAATCATTTATTCATCATTACAAGCATTTATTCATCATTACAATCATTCATGTATTATCACAATCGTTAAAGAATCACTTCAAGTAGTTGGGCATCATAACATACTTTTCCTTTCAAGATCCTTAGGACATCGCATTAAGCATTTAGGAAACATATACCTCTATTCATCATCACAACCATCAAAGGGTCACTACAAACCTTTAAGGATCATCAATATTAGTTCACTATCATATACTAGCCAAGGGAATACATGTTATTAGATTATACCCTATTCAATGAGATCGTACATCAAGTACTTCATACCTATATCGGTCTTGTCATGTATTTGGATATCACTTGATTTGGGGGAAATTTCATACTAATATGTCACTATTTACTTGCTAACCACTTGACATGTATTAAAAGCTTAGCATTTATCAAAGAGTACAAAATCGAGGAATTTACAACCATCATATCTCGACTTGTTCACTAGGGTCTTTCATCAACCATTAGACACGGCCGATTTTACACCTACTTGGGGATTTCATGCTATCTTGGCACATTTCACTCACTAAGGCATGCATGGACTAGCTCACAATTTGGGGTTTCCTATTCAACATACTATAGTGGACCTTATTCTTCACCTAAGCTATTTATCAAACCTATGGGGAACGTTCTTCACTTATTCAACCATTTCTACACCCAAAAGTCATGAACACATCACATGGAAAAACAACTTCAAGTGGGTCTATCACAAACATCACATGAATCCACATACTAGGGTCAAAGATCATAAAATTTGTAGGCAAACATAAATTAAAACTCAACAACACATTAAACATCCATTTCAACTCATTCAAATCATTAACAACTCATAAACATAAAAATCTTTTTGTTTTAAAAAGGCTTCTTGAGCTTCTTGGATGAAAGGGACCCAAGAATCAACATCTACATACCTTAACCTTTGAAATTGGATGAAATTTAGTTCTTGAAACTTTATCCACACTTGAAATAAATAAATTCTTGAAGCCCACACTATGAGGAACTTGATTCTTGAAGAAAGCTTGAAGATTTATGGATGAATTTTTGGAGGATTAAGGTTCTTGAATTGAAAACCTAGATATTCTCTCTTTAGAGAATTGGAAGAGAAATGGAGAAATTAGGGTTTGAATGAGGGTTCCTCATATTTATAGAGGCTCAAAAATAGTGAGAAATGACCAAAATACCCTTGAAAAAATGCCCTTGAATTGCTGAAAAAAATGTTCTTGATGCCATCCATGACAGGCCGTTAGGTCCGTGATAGGCCGTCACGAATGGTCATCACAAAAGGGGTCTAATTGTTGATTTCTGCCCAGGGCTGACGACGTCATCAGAAATGTTGTAAAAATGTGATGACATCATCAAAAAGGTCGTAAAAAACGTGATAACCTGTCAGAAACGTCATCACAGTTTTCCAGCTTGATATGCGGGAGTAAAATGGGTATAACTCTTTGCTCCGATATCAAATTTAGGCAAAATTGGTATGGTTGGAAAGATAATTCAAAGATATTTCATTTGATACATATAAATCCACCCATTTATTCATATACATTGAGTTATGATCGATTGAATTTGACCTAAATTTTGATGATCACTAAATTTTGAACGATAGAAAAGTTTTCAACTCATCCATAAGTTAGGGGACTTCTATGATCTTAATTCATTCTAAAATAGATTCCCACCCGATTCAAAGTATTTCATACTTAGGAGGATATTTTTGAAATATTTTGACTCGAAGTTTTGCTTTACCAAATACGCTCTAAGGCTCAGACTGGAAAAGGATTTTGTGGGGCATTACACTCATTATCATTCTCATGAAGTGAATTTTAGTGTTCTTGACATGAATTATGATAAATTGGTTAAAGCGTGTGATTTTAGCATGATTCACTAAGTTTTCAATAAATTCAGACTTATGATTTCTGATCTAGAGTGAAATTCACATATGTATTTAATGATTATGAGATAGAAATAAAAACATGTTGTGTTTTTAGACTTATCAGCTCATGTTCTTACTTTATGTTGAATTTCATATATTTTATATGAAATAGTATGATTTTGAGAGAAGTACCTAGCACCGAGGAGCGAGGATTCAGCGTACGCTAGTTCAATAAATGACATGTCATCGTAGGTATTTATTATTCAGGTTGTCCAAATGGACATGCACATTCATTATTTAGTTTGTCCAAATAGAAATGTATAGGTGATCACCTTACGAAACCTTTATACCATGACAAGGTATATCAGGTCTTTTCAATGTTTTTTTTTTCAAACTCCATATTGTTCGCAGGGTTTATGTTAGTTAAGAGAATCTCTTATAGAAATGATGATTTTCAAACCTAAGTGTAATGACTCACTGAGTTTACTAGATTTTTCTTTATTGCCTATTATTTATGATATTTCATCTTTTAGTTTTACTCATGAGTATGTTGAATCTATATACACTAAACATGCATGTTTTAAGCTTATAATTTATATTAGTTTTACTTATTGTTTTAACCCCTATGTACTCAATACGATCCAGAAGTACTAACCACATATAAGTCTATGTGGTTATATTATTTCATAATATAGGTATCAATTGTAGCTTACAAAATTATGATCAGGTAGTTCACAACTTCCAGCCAACAAGTGATGAGTTCTCTTTATTTGAGGACTCAAGACAGTTATAGTTTTAGTATTTTATTTTGTTTCCTTTATATTAATTAGGGATAGGTAGGGGTCATGTCCCGACTACCTATAGTAAGTATTAGTAGAGTCTTCACAGACAATTAGACAGATTTGATGTATTCAATTTTAGTTTCTTTTTTGTATAATCGTTGTTGTAAACTCTTAACATCAATGTATTTAAATAGACTATCTCTTGATTATGCTTTCGCTTAGTATGTTTAGATCTTATATATATTTAATCAGTTACTCATGCATATGCCATGTTATACATCTCAAGATCCTATACAAGCGCTATACGTCGCATGTTTAATGGTCCCAAAGCAATTATTTCACAATAAGTACAAGTGACATGGCTATTTTAACACCCCAAGATCTTGAGCATTTTATTTTTGATCTTACTAAGTTTGAAACATTGATTTAAGAGTTTAAATATGTTTAGGAATGTCAAAAGGGTCATCTAGGAGAGTTTTAGAATTTTTGGGAGAGTTTAGAATGGTTTTGGGCTACGAAGGCAGTAAGCCTCTGCGATTTTAGCATGTCACGGAGGATAGTCTTTGTGATACACAATGTTTAACGAAGACTAGTCCACACAACATGCAGGATGTAACAGAGTTTAGCCTTCCTAATAGACAATGTGTCATGGAGCCTGGCCTCCATGATAGTTACCGTGCTACGCTGTAGTGTAAAATCGTGCGGCCATCATTAAGGGGTGAGAGGAATTTTAATCTTTTTACTCTCCGTAAATACCTAATCCATGACTTAAAACCCAAGAGGGACATTATTTTCCCCATTCATCACTAGTTAACGACATTCATTCTCCTATCATTCTCAAGAACACAAAAAAAATCAAAAGCTTCTTCAAAGAATTCATCCATCCAAGGTCTCAATTCTAATTTTCCTTCAAGAATTCAAGGAAACTCAGGTATGTGGAATATTCATCAATTGGTTCCTTTCACTCATTGAGTACCCAAAATTCCTTATTTTTAAAGTATAAACCCTTTTCCCTCTATTTAAGAAATTTCAAATGTCAAGTATGAGTTTACTAAATATTCTCTTAATGATTCTAAATACAAACCATGAAAATGAGTTTTCCCATGTGAATTATGTTATTAAATGCTTTATAATCTCGGTCAACGATATGATGTTTAGTTAACCCCATGTTACTTATCAATTTATGGATTAAAACATGTGAGAATGTTTTCCTCATAAGTTTAACATCTTTCTATACTCATAATCATTATGGATTTCATCAGTTTATTGAAATATACTATGTTTTGGGTCTAGAAATCATGAATTTACTTATAGTATTGTGATGATGTTATTATATTTAATATATTATTCAGTGCTGTGGGTTATGAACACCCAGAACATATATGTTTATGGGTGTTTTCAATTGCAAGTAAGAAGTCAGTTAGATCATGTTTTTATTATCATATTCATGTTGAGCAATTATTAATTTTGAGTCTTGTTAAGTTTAATCAATACCAGTGTCAGTTCAGTTGAGAGTAGGATTTAGCACCGAGCGAACCTAGGAATTAAGGCTCACTCGCTAGTAGAGGACTAAGACTTTTAGTAGCTATTTGTAAGTTCTAGAACTACGTAGCTAGTGTAGGTTATGAGATGTCACCCGCTAGTACAAGGCTGACACTCTCTTAGGGGTCACCCGCCAGTAGAGGACTGACTCCATAGTCCTTCGGGACATTGACATAGTAGATCGAAACAGCCAGTGTTAGTACCCGTGGCAAGGTACTGACACCATTCTAACTAGCGTTATAGGATGGATGCCAATCAACTCAGATTGGGGCATGTCAATTATTTGATAGCTCCAATAGTTTTAGTTCAGAATTCAGATTATATAAGTTTAGGCTTGCATGACCAAGTGTCAAGTTTATCAGTTTTATAGGTTATTTTAGTACATGCTTTACTTGGCCCTACATTCATTTTACATTTTCATGCATTTACGCTCGATGCGTATGTGTAATTCAGTTAGTCCCATCTCACATACAAGTACATTCTAAGTACTGACCGCATACTTTATTTTGTGCTTTATGATTTCACAATATAGGTTAGAACGCTCTATTCCCTGATTTCCCTTAGTGAGTTCAGTATAACTCAACAACAGTTGTGGTTAGTCCTTATCCATTGAGGACAAACTATTTGATTTTATTTTTTAAACTTTCTTTATTTTGGTCAGTCGAAGTTATTTGGGAATTTGTCCTATCAACTCCTCATATTTTAGAGGCTTTCAGATAGTCATACTTATTTTTAGTTTAATCAGTAGTTTAGACATATTAGGTATTATTTCAGTATTACATATTAACAAAATTTCTTATTAGTTTAGCTTTTGCATATGATATTTTATTATTACTTTATTCAGTGCTCATATCAGATACCTAATCATGGGTTAGCTTGAGGTCACTTGTGGCCTTAAGCACCATGTTATGACTAGGGGGTAGTTTGGGCCGTGACAAACTTGATATCAGAGCCTAAGGTTTTAAAGCATCCTAGGGTATCTGAAATCCTCCGTTGAGTAGAGTCTTGTGCATAGGTATAAAGAGCGCCAAACCTATGGGAAAGAGGCTACGAGGTATTTTAGGAAAGTTTCCGTTCTTTTAGTATTCATGTCATGCAAAATAGCGTAAGCTCTTTTGAATTCCTTTTTCTAACTCATCCTTCATCCATTTATAGAAAATGCCTCCCATAATAAATAATAGAAGAAGTAATGACGATCAGCCTGCACCACCTATTTCAAAAGACCCTTTGAATGAACATGTTTCCATGCCGAATTCAGGATCACTTTCACCATTTTGGCCCAAACTATGGCAGCTTAGAATAACCAGTAAACTATTGCCCTAGCCAATTTAGTAGTGAGCACGACAATAGCTAAGATTCGAGAATTCACTCAGATGAATCCTCCATTATTTTTTAGATCCAAGTTCGAGAAGGATCCACAAGATTTTCTAGATGGTGTGCAGAAAGTGACAGATATCATGCATGTTACTATTAGTGAGAGTGCTAACTTAGCCGCTTACCAATTATAATAAGTAGCTCATACTTAGTTTAAGTAGTGGAAGGAGGACATAGGTGTTAAAGCAGGACCTATAGAGTAGGATGAGTTTGCCACAACCTTCATAGATAGATTCTTCCCAATCAAGTTAAGAGAATTCAAGGTAAAGGATTTTATAAATCTAAAGAAGGCTAACATAAGTGCAAAGGAGTACTCACTCCAGGTACCCAGTGGGCGAGGTATGCTCCGACTATGGTCACTGATTCTAGGGCCAAAATAAGTAAGTTTATGTTTGGTCTGCTAGATGATGTAGCTAAGGAGTGTAAAATAGATATGTTTATTTAAGAGATAGACCTTTATAGGTTAATGGTTCATACTCAACAAATTGAGGAGGAGAAGCTCAAGGATAAGGAAAGAGAGAATAAGAGGGACAAGATTGGTAACTTTAACTTTTATAGCAAAGGTCCAATTGTGGGAATCTTCTTAGTTCCACTAGAAATTTTCATCTCTAGCCCAACTTTAACCAGTGCTCCAGTGCCTAAGTTCATATAGGATAATCGAGATATAGCACCAGGATCTATGTTCTAGGGTAGCATAAATAGTGGTCGCACCAATTCATTTTGTAGGAGATGTGGTAAGAACCATCTGAGAAAGTGCAAGGCAGGCAGTGATGCGTGTTTTAGATATGGAAAACCAGTCTATAGGATCAGGGATTGCCTAGTGGTTTCCCAAAAGGAAAATAAGTTTTGTTGTCAGGGTTCGTTTAATTTTTCATTAGCTCTAAAAGGTTGCCTGATTCAATAGGACACCACTACCAGTGCCACAAGTGGGTAGCTTCATAAAGTTCCCCTGATGTAATTATGGGTATACTACAAGTCTTCTACCTTCATGTTTATTCATTGTTAGACCCCAGAGCTTCACTTTATTTTGTGACTCCTTATATAGTTGTAGACTTCAGTGTCAATCCCGATATATTAGTAGATCCCTTCTTAGTGTCTACCCTTGTGGGAAGTTCAATTATAGCCAGAAAAGTATACAAAAATTTCTTGATTACAGTGTCTTAGAAAGTCACTTAAGTTGACCTCGTGGAGTTGGAGATGACTGATTTTGATGCCATTTTCAGCATGGATTTGATTTACTCGTGCTATACCCAAGTTGACTATAGAAATAGAATAGTCCAGTTCTAGTTTCCTAGTGAGCTTGTTATTGAATGAAGGGGTGGTACTTCAGTTTCTATAGGTTAGTTTGTCTCCTATATTAAGGCAACAAAAATGATATCCAAGGAATGTATTTACCAGTTCATCTGAGTAAAGGATTCAAGTTTCAAAACAATGAGTCTTGAGTCAATTCCAATAGTGAATGAGTTTCCAAATATGTTTCCTAAAGACCTTCTCAAAGCTACTCCCGAGCAGGAAATTGACTTTAGAATAGATCTCTACCCAAATACCTAGCCTATCTCAATTCCACTTAAAAGAATGGCTCCAACTGGGCTTAAGAAATTGAAGGAATAGTTGAAAGACCTCTTAGATAAGGTTTTCATTAGGCCGAGCATTTCTTTGTAGGTGCTCCAATTCTCTTCATATGCAAGAAAGATGGTTCCCTCAAAATGTGCACCGACTACCATCAGTTGAATAAAGTCACAATCAAGAATAAGTATCCTCTTCCCAAAATTGATAACTTGTTCGACCAACTTCAGGGTTCAAGCTATTTCTCTAAGATAGACCTCCAATTTGGCTATCATCATCTTAGAGTCAAGGAATGTAACATCCTGAAGACAACATTCAAAACTTGTTATGGTTACTTTGAATTTCTAGTTATGACTTTTGGACAAACGAATGCTCCTACGAATTTTATGGACTTGGTGAACAGGATGTTCCAGACATCTGCATCATAGTCTTCATAGATGACATCCTTATCTATTCTCATAGTGAAGGTGATCATGCATACAAATTGAGGATTGCATTAAAGAACCTTACAGATCAGCAGTTATTCACTAAGTTTAGTAAGTGTGAATTCTGGTTAAGATTAGTAGCTTTCCTTGGTCACATTATTTTCATTGATCCTCAAAAGACTGAAGTAGTGAGAAACTAACCTAGGCCAGTTTCTTCATCTCATATTAGGATTGTCTTGGGTTTAGCTAGTTACTAGAGATGGATTATTGAGGGATTTTCTTTTTTTCCCCCATGTCTTATCTAACCCAAAATAAAATCAAATTTTAGTGGTCAAATTCCTACGACAAGAGTTTTCAAGAGTTAAAGGCTCGACTAATTTTTCTCCAACATTGACTCTATCAAAGAGTTTAGATAGGTTTTTAGTTTATTGTAATGCTTCTAGAGTTGGTGTTAGTTGTGTTTAATGGAGTGAGGTAACGTCATAGCCTATGCCTTTATGTAGCTAAAACCCCATGAATAGAATTTCCCAACATAGGATTTTGAATTGTCAGCAGTTGTCTTTGCCTTAAAGATTTGGAGGCATTATATGTATGGGGTTCATGTTGTTATATTTACGAATCATAAGATCTTACAATATGTGTTTACTGAGAATGATCTAAATCTTCATCAGAGAAAGTGGCTTAAATTATTGACATATTATGATATGAGTGTGCTGTATCACCTTGGTAAGGCCAATGTAGTAGCCGATGCCCTTAATAGATTGTTTATGGTAAGTGCTGCGTGTGTTGCGGAGAATAATAAGGAGTTAGTTTATGAGGTGCATTATCTTGCTAGATTAGGTGTCCGATCTATTGATTCGCTGAAGGTAGTATATGGGTTCATATTGGTTTGTATTCTTTATTGATGGCCAAAGTGAAATAAAAGCAAGATAGAGATCCTATACTAGTTATGTTAAAAGAGGTAGTTTAAGATTAAAAAGTTAAAGGTTTCTTCTAAGGGGGAGATAGTGTGCTTCCCTGTTAGGGTAGGTTATATGTTTCGAGTGTGAATGATTTGAGGTAGAGCATATTAGCTATAGAACATGGTTCATGATATTCTTTTCACCTAGGAACCACTAAGATGTACCGTGACTTGCGGGAAGTTTATTTCTGGAATGGTATGATGAAAGATATTATAGAATTGGTGTCTAAGTGCTCGAATTGTGAATAGGTTAAGGTTGAGCACCAAAGGCCTAGTGGTATACTTCAGGAGTTCAGCATCCCTCCTTAAAAGGGGGAGGAGGTGAATATAGATTTTACTATAGAATTACTTCATACGCATCATCAGCATGATTCGATTTGGGTCATTAAAGATAGAATGACCAAGTAAGCCCATTTCTTGCTAGTTCATACTTTATATTCAGCCAAGGATTATGCTAGACTCTATCTCGGAGAATTGGTTAACTTTCATGGAGTTCCGCTGACCATCATTTAGGATAGAGGTACTCAGTTTACCTCTTATTTTTGGAAAGCTTTCCAGAAGAGTCATGGTACCCAAGTTTATGTCAATGTAGCTTTTCATCCCCAAATAGATGGTCAGGAAGAGAGGACCATTTAGACATTAGAATATATATTGAGGGCTTATGTTATCGACTTCAAAGGTAGTTTTATTACCACTTACCTTCGATTGTCTTTACTTATAACAATTGATATCACTCCAACATTGATATGGCTTTGTTTTAGGCTTCTATGGAAGGTGTACATATCCTATTGGTTGGTTTAAAGTGGGTAAGGTTACTTTTACAGGGCCATATTCAGTGTATGAGGCGATGGAGAAAGCTCTGTTGATTTGAGAAAGGTTGAAGATAGCCCAGAGCAAACAAAAATCCTATGCTTATGTGAGGAGAAGAGATCTTGAGTTAAATATCGGTGACGGTGTTTATTTGAAAATTTCACTAATGAAAGGGGTGAAGATGTTTGGGAAAAAAGGGAAGCTCAGTCCCTGCTATGTTGGCCCATATAGGGTTTTGAGCCATTTTGGGAAGGTAAATTACGCGTTAGAGTTGCCCGAAGAATTGACATCAATGCATTCCATCTTTCATGTCTCTTTGATAAAGAAATGCATTGGCGACCTAGCTTATGTCACCCCTTTAGAGTGTGTGGGCGTGAAAGATAGAATTTCCTATAAAGAAGTGCTAGTTCAAATCTTTGACCGTCAGATTCATAGGTTGAGAAATAAAGAAATTTCCTTGGTAAAGGTTTTATGGAGAAATCAATTCATAGAGGGATATACTAGGAAGTGGAAGTCGATATGTGAGTGATGTATCCCTATCATTTCTCTACGAAGTTAGATTCAGCTTGTGGTAATGGTTTCCCTTAAATTAACTCTCTCCTTTTCTATCTTAGCTATCCAACCATTCATAGGTCATAGCATACATTCGTAAATTCAATTCAGTCCGTGTATCATATTTCATATTCAGTTATTTAATCATGATTCTACTCATAAGTATTCTGTATATAGTCTCAGTCTTCCTAGTATCTCAACTTAGACAGTTTCATACGGGGACAAATGATCCTAAGGAAGAGCTATTGTAATATCCCACATGATCATAGACAAGCTTCTAACTATACATCGCACGTTTAAAGGACCCAAAGCAATTATTTCACACTAATTATAAGTGACATAGCCATTTTAACACCCCAAGATTTTGAACATTTTATTTTTGGCCTTCCCGAGTTTGAACCGTTGATTTATAAGTTGAAATATGTTTAGGAATGTTAAAAGGGTCATTCGGGAGAGGTTAAATTTTTTGAAAGAGGTTCAAAATGGTTTTGGACCATGGAGACAGTAAGCCTCCGCGATTTCAATATATCATGGAGGATAGTCTCTGTGATATGCAACGTGTAATGGAGGTTAGTCTTTGCAAGATGCAGCGTGTCATGGAGGTTAGACTCTGTGATAGGAAGTATGTCACGAAGGCTGACCTCCACAATAGTCAATGTGCCACACTGACGTGTAAAATTGTACAATCTTCATTAAGGGGTGAGAGGTATTTTGGTCCTTTTTCTCTCCCTAAATACCTAATCCATGACTTAAAAACAAAGAAGGGAATTATTTTCCCTATTCATCAGTATTTAACGACATTTATTCTCCTCTCATTCTCAAGAACACAAAAAAATCAAAATCTTCCGCTAAGAATTCGCCCATCCAAGGTCTCAATTCTGAGTTTCCTTCAAGAATTCAATCAAACTCAGGTATGTGGGATATTCATCAACGGGTTCCTTTCACCCATTGTGTCCAAAAAATCCCTTAATTTTCAAGTATAAACCTTATTTTCTCTCTTTATAAAATTTCAAATGTCAAGTGTGAATTTACTAAATTTTCTCTTAATGATTTTTAATACAAACCACGACAATGTGTTTTCCCATGTAATTATGTTCTTACATGCTTTATAATCTCAGTCACCTATATCATGTTTAGTTGATACCATGTTAATTATCAATTGATGAATTAAATCGTGTGAGCATGTTGTCCGCATCAGTTTAACATCTTCCAATACTCATAATTGTAGATTTCATAAGTTTAGTGAAATATACTACATTTTGGGTCTATGAATCATGAATTTCCTTACAACATTGTGATTATGTTATTGTATTTATGAACACCCTATACCTATACGTTTATACATGTTTCTAATTTCAAGCAACAAGTTAGTTAGATCATGCTTCTATTATTATATTCACGTTTAGTAATTATCAGTTGTTAGTCTTGCTAACTTTAATCAATACCAGTTTTAGTTCAGTTGGGGTAGGATTTATCACTAAGCGAACCTAGGGATGAAGGTTCACCTTCCAGTAGAGGACTAAGACCTTTAGTAGCAGTCTCTAAGTTTTTGAACTACGTTGCTGGCATAGTTTATGAGATGTCACCCGCTAGTAGAGGACTGAAACTCTCTTAGGGGTCACTGACTAGTAGAGGACTAACTCCCTTGTCCTTCGAGATATCAGCATAGTGGATCCACATAAATAGTGTTACTACCCGTGGCAAGGTACATGCACCCTTTCAACTGGGGTTACATGTTGGACCCCGATCAGCCTAGATTGGGGCATGTCAGTTACATAATAGCTCCCACAATTTCATTTTAGAATTTTAATTACATCAGTTCAAGTTTGCATGACCAAGTGTTTAGTTTATTAGTTTTTCAGTTTTACATAATATTTTAGTACATGTTTTACTTGGTCCTATATTTATTTTACATGTTCATGTATTCATGCTCAGTGCTTATGTGTCATTCAGTTAGTCCCATCTTACATACCGATACATTCTACGTACTTACCAGATACACTCTTTTGCATTATATTTATTTTACAATATAGGTTTGGATGCTCATTTCCTCGATTGCCCTTAGTCAGTTCAGTATTACTCATCAATAGTTGTGGTGAGTCCTCATCCATCGAGGAAAAATGGTTTGTAGTTATTTTTAGTACTACCTTTATTTTAGTTAGTTGAAGTTAGTTGGGGTTTTTCCCATCAACTCCTCATGTTTTAGAGTCTTTCAAATAGTTGGACTTATTTTTAGTTTTATCAGCAATTCAGACATGTTGGGTATTGTTTTAGTTTTACATATTAACAAAACTTCTCATCACTTTAGCTTCCGCATATGATATTTGATTATTATTTTATTCAGTGCTCATAGAGAATACCAGATCATGAGTTAGGTTGGGGTCACTTATGGCCTTAAGCACTGTGTTACGACTAGGGGGCAGTCTTAGGTTGTGACATGCCAGTACTATGGGTTACCTTAGTATCACTTGTGGTTCTAAGCAATGTGTGACATCCAGGGGTATTCTCAAGGTGTTAGAAATTTTTTGACAGACCAGCGAGTTCAAGTGTCCTTGGGTTTCTGTGAAGTTATGTCTAATAGATTCATGCAAAATAGTACAGAGACATCTGCACTTTCTTTCAAGAGGCTATAAGATATTTACAAAATATTTCCTTCTTTCATATTCCATATTGTGCAGTAAAGTGGTCCTTTTAGAAAATTACATCGATTCGTATGTTACTCTAAAATCCTCCAAGTACAACTTATCTTAGAGTTAATGTAAGTAGTAAATTTTAATTCCTCTTGATATGATTTTTTGAGATTAGATATGAGAAGCTTTATAAATCGCACAAAGGGCTTGAGAGGAACCCATTACTATGTTGTAAGTCCTTAATTAGAAAGCTTACGCCCACATCTATATGAGTTGTTTGGTTAAGACATAATAGATATGTATTAAGATTCCTCTTTAACCCTTGGAATTTATTTTCCTTACCTTAAAGAGGGAGACAAATTGACCTATAGGTACTAAGTTACTACCCTTATATTCTATGATTGGTTCCTTTGGAAATTGAATTTGAACTATTCTATTTCTACAATTAACTGAGGAATAGCAAGAGTGGAGACAATCCATACAAAGAATGACATCAAAATCGGTCATTTCTAATTCTACAAGATCAATTGAGGTGACTTTTTAGGATACTTTGATTTAAAAATTTCTATATACCTCTCTACCTATAATGGAACTACCGACTGGAGTGGACAATGAGAATGATTCTGCGAGAATTTCAGGACTAATACCAAAATTCACTACTATATAGGGAATCACAACGAGAAGTGTAGCTCCAAGATCTAATAATACATATACATGAATATCAAAGATCGGCAACGTACTAGTCACCATTTCAAGTGAACCCTTCAGATCTTGTCAAGTCTGAATGGCGTAAAGTCAATTTTGCCACTGTTTGATAGTTGTACGAGAAGTGGCACCATGCTGAATAGAGCGACATGCTGGAGCTGATGAAGAGTTAGATTGTCCTTTCTACTGAAGACCCTTACTCCTCTACATAACCACAGGACAACCCCTTATTTTTTGGACTAGCTTACCACACCTAAAAGATGCATCACTACCTTCCATGCACTCACTCTTCTGGTTCTTACCGCATCTTCGGCAAGTTAGGTTGGTGCGACCACTATTCATATTACCCTAGGAATTACATCTTGGTGCTCTATCATAAGTATCTTTCCAAAACCTAAGCACTGGAGCACTAGCAGATAATTAGGCTGGGGCTGATTATCTCTAGCAAAACTAAGAGTGATTCCGACCATCTGACCTTTACTATGAGAAATTAAAACTATCGGTCTTGGTCTTCTTTTTTCTCTTTCCTTATCCTTGGGCTTTTCTTTCCTAATATAATGAGCATGAGCCATCAATCTAGAGAGGTCCATAATCTTAATCAACATAGTTATCCTGCACTCCTTGACTACATCCTCTGAAACACCTGATACGAACTTACTTATTTGGGCCCTAGAATCAGCCACCATATTAGGAGCATACCTCGCTAACTGAGTAAACTTGAATGAATATTCCTTAACACTTATACTACCTTACTTTAGGTTAATAATATCTTGCACCTTGGATTCCCTCAACTCAAGTGGGAAAAACCTATCCAGAAAATTAGCAGCAAACTTATCCCACTCTATAGGCCATGTATTATCACCTTTATCCTTCTTCCACTACTTAACCCAGGTGTGAGCCACCCTTTTAATTGATTTATAGCTAGGTTAGTAGTCTAACTTAGAGTAACTCCCATAATATCAATCACCTTCTGCACATAATCTTGAAACTTTTGCGGATCTTCCTCAAACTTTGATCCAAAGAACACCAAGGAATTCATTTGAGTGAAGTCTTAGATATTTGTTGCTGTCATATTGACTAATGGGTTGGCTGGGTAAATAGCTTGTTGGTTATTTTGAGCATCCATGGATTGTTCTAGCACTATAAAGGCAACCTCAAATTCAGAATGGGAGACCTGCTCATTCAGAGGGTATTTCAAAATAGGTAGTGGTGCTGGCTGATCCCTATTTTTTTTCTGTTATCCCTTCTGGGAGGCATTTTTTGTAAACTGGAAAATAAAAAGTTAGAAGATCAAACCTAAGGGAGCTCACACTTCATAGCACGACATGAACAATGAAAGTAGTGAAACTTTCCTAAAATGTTTCATAGCATCTCGCTCATAAGTGTGGTGTGGTTCACACCCATGAACAAGACTCTTCTTAATGTGACTTTCAAACACCCAAGGACACTTTAAACCTTATGCTCTGATACCAAGTTTCAAACACCCTAGGACACTTTAAACCTTGTGCTCTAATACCAAGTTTGTCATGACCCGAGACTTCTCCCTAATCGTAACACGGTGCTTAGAGTCACAAATGACCCCAAGCTAACCCATGGTTTGGTACCTACTATGAACACTAAGAAAATAACAATACTACTAGGTAGAAGTGATACTAGAAAACCTTAAAAAAGAAATAATGGAAATAATATCAATCATTTCTGAATATTTGATGAAACTAAAAACATGTTTGACTATCAAAAAGCCTCGAAAATATGGGGAGTTGATAGGACAAACCCTTAACTAACTCTAACTGACTGGAATAAAATAAAGTACTAAAACAATATCTGATAACCAGTCCTTGAAGGATGATGACTCACCATAACTGCTGCTAAGTGGCATAGAAATTAACAAGAGTGTTTTGGGAACTGAGCGTCCGAACCTATATTATAAGAAAATATTGTGAAAAAGAGAGTATGCAATCATCACTTTGAATGAACTAAATATGCGGGATGGGAAAGGCTAAGTGGTATAACTAAGCATGAATGCATGAACATGTAAACTAAATGCAAAACCTAGTATAAACATATGATGAATAATATAACTACAATCGACATACCCCAATCTAAGCAAAATTGGGGTCCAACTTTTAATACCCATTGGGCGGGTGTTAATACCTTACCAAGGGCACCAGTACTAGCTGATATGCATCTACTAAACTAATGTCCCAGAGGACTAGTGTGTTAGTCCTCTACTAGAAGGTGACTCCTCATACCTATGGTTGTGCCTTAGTTCTGGAACTTAGGGACGTTTACTAAAGGTCTCAGACCTCAAATTGCGGGTGAGATTTGATCCTGACATTCACTTGGTGCTAAGTACTACTTCTAACTGAACTGACACTAAATTATAACTGAGATGTAAACTAGTCACTAATATGTTTAATCATGGTGTTTTGGATATATAATACATGCATAATCTAAAGAAAATCATCAGTATGTAAATGTTGCATGTTTAATCTCCTAGGTATCGAAAGTTCATAATCCACTATCACAAACAAATACAATGGAACATGATAAGGATGAAACTGTCTATAGCATGGAAAATCATAAATAGTACTCAATATTTCAATAACTGATCATATTTTAGACAAGTGAAATTATCAAACATATGGAAACATAATTCTCATGGAGAAACATATTTTCATGATGCCTAACCAAAATAACTAGGATAGAGTTGATAAATCTCATATTTGACTTGGAACCTAATTCAAAGGAGAAAAGAGTTTGTACTTGTACAATAAGGAAGTTTTTGGGACTCAATGGGCTGAAGGGACCGATTGATAAGGTCCCAAATACCTAAAAACAACCCCGCAGAGAACCTTCTTGAAACTTGAGCTTCCTTTGGAAGGACCCTAGTGTGGATTTTGGGAGAAGAAATCATTTCTTTTGGTATGTGTTGCTAAATTTATGAGTTTTGAGATGTTGGGGTAATGTTTACCCTTGATAAATGATATTTTAAGGGGATTAAATGACATGGATTGGGGTTATATGGATGGGTATTTACCGAAAATCCCCCTTTTAAAATATTCAAGAATTTTTGGTTCTAGTCGTTATGACTTACCCTATGACTCATCCGTCTGGTAGAAGTCATAGTCAGAGTCGTAACCTGAGGTCCTATGATCTTAGGTCTATTCTATTATGACTACGGCTACCCTCCTAACAACTCGTTATGACTGGCTATGATTCATTGGGTGGAATCATAGTCTAAGACTTGGTTTTTGGATTCTTTACTATTCAGGCAATGGGTACACACAATGACTCATAATATCTGATAACGAGTCATGTGCTGGATTTTTTACCACTAAATTGTCTATTGAGAACCTTACTATTATGACAGCGACTTTTTCATAATGCCCTAGTAAACATTAGCACCACTTTTCTCTACGACATCAAATTAAGACGAGGCTTGTAACATTGGAAATCTAACATGATGGCCTATCATTTATAGGGTCTATAGTGTGAAAACTTGGGGTCTTACACTTCAGTGACCCTCCTTATGTTAAGATAGTAGTAATGAAAATGAATGAACACTTGTTAAGATTGGAAAGAGTAGATGTTCCTTATTAGGTAAAATTGTTGTATAATTATTTTATTAAAGGTTATAAATATTGAGTAAGATTAATACCATGCTTTGGTATATGCAATAGTTAGGTGAGAACTTTTAGTTTGCCTTTTGGAGAATATTTATGAAATTGTTATTGATATAGGTACTAGAGAATATGGTAAAAAAATTCCTAGATGGGTTGGATGTCTATAAGTTCATATGTTGTTATAATAATAGGCTTGAATGTTATATTGGTATACAAGTGGATCAATGCATTATGCACTAGTGAATTCCTAATTAAAGTTTAGAGTTAGTGTTGAAGTGGTAAGGAGTAATATTCTTGAGATGTTGGCTCAAAGAAGACATAGGATATTGAATCTCATAGTTTAGAATAGTGTGATTATGTCATGTGTAGTACCTTGTGACTTGTGTTACACTAGAATGTAGTCTAACTCAGACTTTGGTTGGGGTAGTCACATGTACCCATGTTAGGATTATACGTTGCTTCAAATGAAGTGTAGTATTTAAGAGGAAGAGTATAGTTGAGAAAAGTGTTTGAAAAGTCTGGTTAATCTTGAACATTAATAGTTGCATCACCTAAGGCATCATAATCCTGCTATTGCTTCTTCTCTATATGCCTATATTCCACGATACATAGTTTTAGCCCGAGGATGTCTCATGTTTAAGTCTATATAATCTCTAACACATGAACTTATATGAAAGATTAGACTAGTTAGAGTATGTTGCAATTCCTTAATCGAATTCCATATTCAAATGATGCCTAAAATTCTTTCCCTCGATTGTTACAAGAAATTATAATAAGAAGAGTTTGAGGAAACTCATATTACCTTCTTAGTAAATCTTGCAAATTTTATCACATTAGTTATCACTGTGTAGTTCTATGTGTACGATTGCGTCATGAATGTTTCAATTGAGTTATAAATTCATAGCATAAATTTTTTTTTTTATAGTCAATCAAGTAAACTCAAAAATCAATTTCATGTTAGGAGTTTTATATTTTTAGCCCAGCTATATCCTTAATTTGCAGAACTGATAGCCAAGTACCCTTATTTTTTTACACCTAAAAATGATCCAACAGGAGTAATAATTTCCCTCCTAGCATCATGCTCTTATAGTTTCATGTCTACATTGTTCTATATGACCTATGTATGTGTTCATGTTCCATATTCATCAGTTGAGTTAGTTCTCCATCAAAAGGTAATTCTAGTTACAAAACCTAATCAATTTTAGAAATTCAATTTTATATTAGTGAATATAGGTTTTTACCCCATTATCAGTCTTTATTCGAGGATGAATAATCCCAAGAGGGATATATTATAACACCCCACAAACTCCAGTTTATGTTTCTAAACATTTGTCACATGTTTAAAAGACCAAATGAGATTATTTTAAACAAACAATACATAAGTGTCATGAATATTCACCTAGTGTGTAAAGTGCTTTCGATGTGAATCATGGTCATAGGAAGCAGTTAGAGCAAAGTTGATTTGAGAGCATTTGTGATCGATTTTGTTTTAGTATTCGATCTATAATACCACAAGATTTTTAACTTTTAAATTTTTTCACAATAATTGTGCTTACTCTTTAGGTTACGATTAAGACCCTACGAGTCATGAAGACTCCTTACTATTTATATGGCTCCAATCATTCTCTAACCAGTGAGAGGGTCCATTGTTTCTATCTTGAGCATGACTAAGACACTAAAGATTATAAGCTCTGTTCATGAGTCATAGGGTGGGACTCATGACCAAAGAAGTAAGGTGGTTGTAACTCACTGCCTAGACTATGATTCCTGGTGATGACTCGCGACCAGTGACCACGAATCATTATCCGACCCATAGTGACTGGGACTTATTTTTTTGTACATTTCTTATGAAGGGAAATTCGGTCTTTTCCCTTCTTCTACACTATTCCCACGACATAAATAATTCTCTTATCCCTATTTCCACCTATTTAACATAACATAAACACTCTCTTTTTCCTAAATTTCCCAATAAAGAGCAACACTAGGGTTTTTAAAGGTTGGTCATCTAGGGATCAAAGTGTGGTTTTTTCTCCAAATTCTTGATGTTTTCAGGCACGTATCTCTTCCCCAAACTTTTATTTACTCGTGGCATGTAGTAGTTTGATATTCATGTAGTTTTAATGTTTGGTTTTGGAGTTTGGGTTGAGGTTTTGGATAGTTATTGTTTTAATGGTATTTTTTTGGTTTACATGCATTTGTTTGTGCTTTATTGTTGGAGTTTAGAACTCATTAGGTGCATAGGTATGGATCCCCCTAACTTATGAATTTGTTACCGGAATTGGTAATAACCTCAACCCACCTTATGAAATTGGCTTTGAAATATGACTATCTGCATAATTTAACAACTTTTGAAACTATTGCATTGTATAAAAAGGTTAATAAAATATAAATGGTTTTAAAGGGGCCTTTCTGGCCATGTATTTATTTCAAATTGAAGCTTTGGAGTCTCATGGCTATTTGGTTTGATTTGGAATAATGAAATTGTCTTACAATCATAATTAATTGGTATGCTGATACCATTTGGTAAATGCCTAAATTGATGACTCCTTGGTTAAATTAATGGGTTATGTAAAGGTTTTAATTTGGGCTTAAAGGGGGTTGTGTACCTCACTGTAGAAGGTGGAGGTCCCAAAGGGACCAATACTAGAAACCTTGTTTGCCGATGTAGGGACCTTTGTGGTTGTGTGCATACTGCACACTTTATACATATACATTATGGAATGGTTAGATCCTTGGTGGCTTTGGCCTTTTCTTGGATTTCTTTGAGTTGTGCAGCAAACACGCACTGGAGCCCTTTCATCAGAGGGAGCTTAACCCATATAGCCCATAGATGCTCTTAGGATTGTTAGAGCTATGCAGTCTAGGTTAATGGTTTTAAATCTTATGCTAATCTGTGTTCCCTACCTCAACATTATATATATATGTAAACATGTATGTTGAGTTTGGACTTGAATTTGAAATGAAATTATTTTATCTCTACCTTGAGTTACATGCTAGCGCTCACCCTGTTAACCATCCTAGGATGATAAATTGTTTCATAATGTAGGGTTTGAGGACACTTCTTTTACCCTTGTACAGCGTTAGGTGATTGGGTTCGTTGGTTGGTCTGCATTGAAGTGGTGAGCTTCTATCCTGTAGAAAGCTTATTCATTCCATCAGTTTTGTTCCATATTTATTAATTAAAAAGTTCACATTAATATTATCATTATCAATGTCACTGTCATGGTCGGGGGCATATCTCGACCTAGTTTGATATTCAGATTGGCTTAGAGGTTTTTGTGGAAATGTGTGGATTGGATGGTGTGATGACTCTTAGATCTAATTTTGAGTTAGATTAAATGTTTTATGTTTATTATCTAGTTCTCTTTTCTTTGTATATATCTGGATTATGGTTGGATTTGACATGCTATGGGGGTGGTCATTGGCCCACAGTTGGCTTGAGATACCCATCATGGCTAGGCTCAGGGCCGAGTCATGAAAAGCTTAGTATCAGAGCATAGGTTTAGTGTGTTTGAGTGTCAACAAAGCTGTGTCAAGTAGAGTCTCTTTTAAGGGTGTGTAGTGCGACACACTTATAAGGGAGAGGCTCCAAAACATTTAGGAGTATTTCCCTTTCTTGTGTTCTATTTTTGGGCTATAAAGTCTGGTGTCTTGAATTTCTCTAACCTCGGGATACATCTTAGTTGTACCAGGGTCAATAAAATATCTAGAGCTATGAGCCTAAAAACATATTAACTGAAAAAGTCTATATCTCTCAGAACATAAATGGAGCCATAAAATCTTAGAATACTCTCAAAATATACAGAGCCTCTTTGATGCACCACTCAACACTTGCTCATGGTTGGCACAAAGTCTCATATCCTCAATCTGGCAACTCTGAGTCTGCTCAAATAAGGTTGACCTTGCCTCAACACTAGCAAAAACCCTCCTAGGGTAAGAAATATCAAATCACAACATCAAGTTGGCTATGGACTCTATGTCCCATACCAACGGCCTCTAAGAAATTTAGATAAAACCAAGCAACAAATACTTATAGCCTTCTGACTTATGGCATCTACTAGCACGTTCTCCTTGCCTAGATGATACAAAAATAAATATGTCATAATCCTTAAGAAACTCCATTCATCTGTACTTCCTAGAACTAAGCTCTCTCTGGGTCATAAGATGCTATGGATTATGATGATCGGTGCGGAACTCACAATGTACACCTCAAAGATAATGCCTCCAAATCATAAGCACAAAAATACCACTGTATACTCCAAATTGTGAGTGGGGTATTTACGCTCGTGGATCTTCAGCTGCCTCAATTCATAAGCAATAACTCGCCCATATTACATCAACACACAACCAAAACCAATACCAGAAGCATCATAATATATGGTGAATCCCTCACCCTAAATAGAAAGATCCAATATCGAAGTTTAAGTGAGAAATCCCTTAAGATTCCAATAGATCGACTCACATTCCTCAGACCATTAAAAAGAAACCTTCTTCTAGGTCAATCTAGTTATTGCATTTCAATAGTAGAAAAAAACTCAATTAATTGCCTATAGTAACTGGCCAAACCAATGAGGCTTTGAACCTTAGACGAAGAGGTAGGCATATCTAAATCATGAGTAGCCTCAATCTTCCCTGGATACACCATAATCCTATGTTTAGATACCACATGTCCTAGGAATGTCACCAACTCAAAACAGAACTCATGCTTTTAGAATTTGTAAAAAAACTAATGATCTCTTAAAGTATAAAGCACAATCCTCAAATGCTACATATGATTCTCTCCACTCGTCGAATACACAAGGATATCATCAATGAACACAATCACGAAGAAATCCAAATAAGGGCTGATATGCAGTTCATCAAATCCATGAATACGATTGGGGAATTGGTTAACCCATAATATTATAATGACCATAATGAGTCCTGAAGGTTGTCTTTGGGATGTCCTCAGCCTGAATCCTTAACTGATGGTAACCGAACCTCAAGACAATCTTAGAGAACATTGCTACTCCTTAAAGCTAATCAAATAACTCATCAATGCGTGGTATCGGGTATTTGTTCTTCACTACCACCTTATTAAGATGCTTGTAGTTAATACACATATGCAAGGAACCAACCTTCTTCTTTAAGAACAAAACTGGATCACCCTACGGAGGCATACACAGTCTAATGAAACCCTTACCCAGAAAATCTAGAAACTGAGAAATAGCTTCTTAAGCTCGGCATGAGCCATTTTAAAGGTTCCATAGAAATAGGTTGGGCGCTTGGTTAAAGATAAATAGAAAACTTAATATCATACTTAGGAGGAAGACTTGGTAGATTTATAGAAAAAATATCAGAAAATTCATGAACTAGGTAAAGACTAGGACTCTTTACACTAACATTATTAATATAATGAGATTAGACTTACAATCCCTCAAAATAAATCTCTTAGACAGAACATAAGACATAATCTCAGTTGTCTCGCAGATAATAGATCTCTGCCACATAACTAGAGATATGCTAGACATAGCTAAGGTAACAGCTTTGGAAAAATAATCCAAGATTGCATAATAGGGGGGATAACTAGTCCATGTCTATAGTAACATCAAAATCTACCATTTCTAGTAAAATAAGATTATCCTGAGTATCAAACTCTCAAACAGCCACAACACATGATATACAAACCTAATCCACTACTAAAGAATCACTCATAAAAGTAGACACATATGATTGCACAGATAACAAATCCTAAGATAACTTTAACAGCGGGGCATAATAAGCAGATACATAAGAATAAGTGCACCACGAATCAAATAAATCAAAAGATGATCAATGGCATACTAAAATCATACCTGTAATAACAACATCAAAGAATCGACCTTAGGTCTAAAAGGTATGACATACAACTAACTACACCCGCCACTTGGCTGGGCTCTTGACTGATCTCCTATCCTACTTGACTGAGGACCTCCACAAGCGCCTTGAGGTCTACCCCAACGACCATGCATACAAACTCTAGCTGGGAGAGGTATTGCCCTAATTGGTGGAACACTCTGAGCTACATGAACCACCATTCCATGACTGCGACACTAACCATAACATGCCCCAGACACTATACTAAAACCAAAAGATTTGGTTAACCCAAAATAACCACCATAGTTAGAATACCCAAAAGATGAACCTCTCGGAGGCTGACCACTACTCTGGCCGAGATGATTGTCATAACTAGATTGGCCTCTATCAATAATATAAAGTGCAACATAAATAGGCTTATTAGCTTGACCCTAATGCTGGTAAGGATGACATAAAGAATACCTGCTCTAAAAACCACTGCCTCTAAACCGTGAGACACTACAACTCCCACTGGAAGTACCCTAATATCATAGCCTCTTATCCCTTCCCCCTTAAGCCTTGAAATACATATCCTATATAACCTGAGCATGAGTAAAAACCTCAATAAAAGATCTACCAGCAGTAGCCAAGCTCTATGTAGAAATTTAGAGAGGATGTCTTAATCCACAAATTAAGCTCTATACCATATCATACTTGATTGACAATATAGGTTTAGTATGACTAGACAACTCTTAAAATCAAGCCTTATACTCTACAATAGTCATGGAAACCTTCTCCAACATCGAGAACTGGTTTCTCAAGCAATATTTAATGCTATAAGGCATGTACTTCTCTAAGAAGACCTTAGAGAACTAAATCTATGTCAATGAGTGAAATCTAGCTATACAGGAATCAAGATAACTCTCAGCCATTATTGAGCTGACAAATCCAACTAAAAGATAATGTAATCATACCACGAATCTTAACTAGACCTAAATTATATAGCCTATCCTTGTATGCAACTAAGAACTCATAAATATCCTCACCTGGTGTGCTGAACAACCTAGGCTAAGTTAATCTCAAGAATCTACCCAATATTTTTTACTTCTCAACAAACATTATAGGTTGGGCAACTATCTGTTGAGCAAATACCGATTAAGCAATAACTAATGCAAGAGGGACCTTAACTCTGGGAGTCACTGTTATAGGCTGCGCCTCCAAATATTTACCACTATGATCCATTGAATATTCACCATTATATGGTGCAACACTAACTAATCCTAAGAGTTATATCAGTATATTCTTGAATAGTAAAGAAGAAATAAACCTCTGTAGGTCCTGGGCTGGTCCCTTGACCACAAATGGCTGGCATAGAGGAATCTCTAGCTTGGGAGCAGGATAGGGTCTGGTGAAGGCCCCCTATCCTGGTCTTTGGCTGGGTCCTCATCTTGGGTAGCGATAGCACGCATCATAATCATCTGTGAAAGAGTGAAGCCAAAGAAATCTTAGGAAACTAATGCAAGACTCTTAGCATGAAATGAGTAAAAGAAGTAATGATCTCTTAAGATTTCCTATAACCTCTTGAAGATATAAAATGGATGTCATTATTCTGGTGCGCAAGACTCTGCTAGACACTTTCTTTTAAACCAACAATACTGGCGAACCTAGCGCTCTGATATCAATTTATCATGACCCAATTTTAGAGTCATGATGACACCTAGTTTATCCCGCAATAGGTAAGCCGAACCATAGCCCAACACTATAAATAATGGGCTAATTTTGTGAAAAATAAAATAAATACTGAAAATAAGTAAGTAAAATCTTACAAGAATAAATGAAGGAGTAAAAATAATAATAAAGAAGAGAAATTACAACATCCCACAACCTAGTAGTCTCGGTATAAGAGCCACTAAATAAAAAAAGTACAAGTACTATCATAGTCAAAGTTACATCAATCTTAAAAAAAGAAAGACTAAGTAAAAATAGAAGAAGGAGAAAAGGGAATATCCATCTCCGAGAGGTCACCTTTTCTCTAAACTCTAATCAACATGATCGAAGCATCAAAGGTAGCTACTAGTGCTCAAATTCTGACCAAAAAGGTACAAAGTATAGTATCAGCACCAATGTCACAGGTACTCAGTAGGTATCATGATAGATTGATGTAAATTATTATATAAATATAATAAAAATATGGGATAAATAACTAAGTCAAGGTAAAAGGACAAACCTGGAATAAAGCTTCAAATATTGTAAATAAATAGGTGGAACAATAATAATAATAATAGAGTAAACGTAAATATCACTACAAAACTAGCCCCTATAAGCCAGTATATTTGGAAAAGTAAATAAATCAATACAGGCCTCCATAATCCCAGGGGGGTGCAATCAAGAGAAGAAATAATTGAAATTATGATGAGTAGCCATATCTTCAAATTATATCATGAATCCTTCCATACCAAAATCACCTAACTTAAATAGGTTCCATAACCATCATAAATAACTTGTCAATGCCAAACTTGAACAAAACTCATACCATCATTTGTCGGACATAAACTGGAACTCAATATCATCATTTGTTAGACTTGAACTAGAATTCAATATCATAAATCTCAAGACTCAAAATAGAACTTATATCATTACCCAAGTATTTATATAGAATAAAGCATTATATATCTAACTTCTCAGCTCTAGAGTATAAATTTAGAAAAAGTAGCATGCCTATATAGTCTACAAGGATCTAATAATAGTCTTGGCCTAAGGTAGGTCGGAGGGGTGCATTCTACATCCCGAATTCCATCGTAGGAAAAATACTACCCCTGAATAGGCTAAGCTATCTAAATTCACCACTAGATATTAAATAAATCATATTTTATTCCTAAGATAGCAATTCTACCTAAAGATTGAGAAACCAAATCAATTATGTCTAAATTTACGGTTACTAATCAGCTAAATAATTCATTTTATGTTAAAACTAACTTGAATTCCTAATTTCTACCCATATATAGCATCTTATTATAAGTATACTACAATATTGCCCATTCAATGAGAAAGATGAACCTAGCCTAATTGGACATTGAAGAAAGCCTAGTGAAATCTGCTAAATCATTGATTTTTCCTTCTGAAAAGCTTTCACATGATTCCATGAATCATTAATATGAGAACAATAGCACCCATATTTTATTTTATGCTTCGGGTAAGAAGTTATGTAAAAATCCCACTTGAGGCCCGCTTGCGAAATTGCACATTAAAAATTTTCAACACATCCCTCTATGCTCAAGGAAACAAAGGTAACCATATTGCATTTTTATGCTTTGGGTCAAAAATTATGTAAAAATTCCACTTGAGGCCCACTTTCAGAATTGCACTTTTAAAATGGTCAACATGCCCCTTTATGCTCAAGGAAAATTTACCCTCAAGAATGGGAAAATTTTGAGCTCAAATGATTAATCAATCTACTCAACAAGAAATTTGGGATTTGATAATACATTGAGAGATTAATTAAGAAATTAACAAAAAGTTACCTCGATTTTAATGAAGAAATGAGAAATCCAAGCTCAAAAACACCCTAAAAGCACTAATAATAATTCTCCTAATTTTCCACACTCTCTAGGGTTTTCACTCTTGAGACTTGTGAGAAAAATGGTAGAAAATCTGAACAATAATGGCATTTAGTGTCTCCCAGGTTCCGCTTAAGTGGACACTTGGATGCTTAAGCGATCACTGCCAGTTCATCCAAGTGTCGCTAAAGTAGTACTAGCTTATTGTATGGCTTAAAGCTTAACACCAAAGCGACGTGCACTTTAGAAGTTTTCTTGCTACTAAAGCAGCTTCCTGACATAGGCCAAGGTAACTAAGGTCCACTAAAGTGCCTAATAGTCTTCCTTAGTGGGTGCACCAGTTGAGTTCACTGACTGAGACTTGGAATTTTTCTAAGTTTTTACCGAACCCTCGGGATTCATTTGACATCTCGTATATGAAAAGGATCTATGATACCCAATTAAATTTGATGTTCCAGAATCAATGGAATGGTCAAAATTTACATCTGAGGTCTTATAAAAAAAGTAGGTCCCACAACCAAGTGCCACTTTTATCAATTTTTGGTGAATATCCCAATATGAGTTCAGACACCTTTGGAACCAAACCAAAGGTCCCCCTAGTCTAAATTTGATATTCAAGAATTGTTGGAGCTGTCAGAATTGGCATACTAGGTTATTTGACTTAAATTTTCACCCGATAACCAATTTTCACCAACGAAGAATTCAATACATGGAATAGGCTTTAAAATAAAATAAATTGCCCATTAATTGAATTGTCAGCTCTAGGAAGTCATAAATGTCTTGAGGCGGCTATAGGAAAGCTCTAAATGAAAAAAATAAGTGTAAATGAAGAAAATAACTTGGAGTTTCATTACACTCGAGGCAGATGATAGTGTATGAGTGTAACTACCCTGCTCATGATTTAAAGTTGGCGATGGTAGTTTTGTGGCTTAAGATTTAGAAATATTATTTGTATAGTGTTTGTTGCAAGGTATTTACTAACTATCGTAGTCTTCAGTACATTATGACTCATGGAGAGCTTAATTTGAGACAACAAAGATGGATTGAGTTATTGAAGAACTATGATATCTCTATTCTATACCATCCAAGCAAATAAGATATGGTGACAGATTCCTTGAGCTAGAAGGCATGGTGAGTAAGGGTATTTGTTTTAGTTTTAGAGCAACTACTGGCCTTGGTCATTCAATTAGTAGCCAACATGATGATTTTACTTGATAATTAAAACCCCAGGAGGATTTTTACTAGTGTTAAGGCTAGGAATACCTTGATAGAGTAGATTTGAGACCAACAGTTTGAGGATAAGAGGCTTTATATCATTCATGATTGGGTGTTGAGAGGTGAGTCAATAAGGGATAGCTTTGTAATGTCCTAATTTTTGATGATTTGTGTGAACATTTGTTCTTTGTGATTTATCCATTTTACACCTTTTCATGATTACATTATGGTGTTTTGGGGGGTATGGGGATGTTTGGCATAGTTACCAACATATTTTGATGTGATTTGTGCAAAATTATTATTTTTGATGGTCTTGAAGGCTTCTTAGTTGAATTTGGTCAGTATTATTTTATCTGCACAAGGGATGGAATAACAGACTGCTCCAGTAGATCCAAAATGTTGATTTTAAGTTTGTAATATTGTTGGTATGGTTTTATGGCTTTTATATCTCATTTTTACCCTCTATTTGGAAAGTTATAAGAATAGGTCCCGTGGGTCAATTATGTGAAAACAATGTTTTTTAAGGTTTTGATGTCACCATTAAGTTTGGAGTGTTAAATTTTATTGGATAGCATAGTTCATTTTCATTCTCAGGATTTCAAATGAATCTTGAGTGATCCTCGGAGACTTGAATTTTTCTAAGTCTCCACAGCTGGTGCACCACTCAGCTGGTGGAGTCTCTAAAGCCCCACTTTGGCCACTTTAGTGGCAGGCTCTAAAGTGCCACTTAACCGCTTTACTGGAGGGCTACTAGCTGAGCAAAAGAACTTTTGCGAACCTTGTTCTCTTTAGCAGGGGGCGCTAAAGTAGCCCTTGTCCACTTTAGCGGACTAGCATGCCAAGTGGGTATCGCTAAAGCGACACTTGACCGCTTTAGTGGTGTCCGCTAAATTGGCCACTTGATCTCTTTAGCAACACCTAGCACCTGGGTATAAATAATCTTTTTCTCTGTTTTTCTTCACCATTTTCGAGACTTAGAGTTTGGGGATCAAGTTTTTTTGGCATTTTATTCCATTTCTAAGCTTGGGTAAGCTCCAAACTCCTATTTCAACTAATTTTCTTTGATTTTATTATTTAAAATTTTTTTAACTTAGACTTAAAGGTGTAATTTGTAGATTTTGGCCCAGAAGGCCCAAATTATCATTTTTTCAATTCAAACCTAAATTTTACCCTATTTTTAGTAGTTTTTTTACCATGAATTCCTTTAATCTCTGGAAAAATGTTCTTGGTCAAAAATTTTTGTTTTACTTTTTTTTTTTCAAAAACTCATTTTGGGGGTCTGGTTTGACCCCAATTTAGAACTGAGAAATATGGACACCATTTCTTTATTTTGATGCTTCGATTCTATATTTATCTATTTTTGCTAATTTCCAGGTCCATGCATGAAATATTGGTACCACCATGGAAATATTAGAAACACTGGCTTTTTTTCTAATAGAAATGTGACATCTTTGAAAATCCTCTACCTATATGTGTGCCTTAGAGGAGTTATAGATAGTGGTATTAGATATAATTGTATATAGGTTGATGAACTCCCCTTTGGTCCTACTTCTAGAGCACAACTTGGTAGGTGTATGCGGAAATTGTACGATGTACTCATGCATCACATCATCACTATTATATTCCATATTTTATGCTTATTCTGTCATTGTATTTCTATTCTTGACTTGATATCTACCCATTTGTTCTATCTTTTTATAATTTTATTTTGTGTACGTGTATATTTGTTCTTCTTTTACCTACCTATATTTATTATATGTGTATATAGTAGAACTATTAGTGGAGATGATATGGGCTACTATTTGGGATATTTTTTGATTGCAGGTAAAGTGCCCATAGTTTGTGTTTTTATGCTTTATTTTCTACTTTACTCAGTAGGCCTATGATACCTATTGAGTAAAAGTGGACCGTACTCATCCTTACTACACCCTTTTAGTGCTGATCCAGGAACAAGTGTGCCATACAAATAGATGATTCAGGTGACATTTGTTGTAGATTCGATGTAGCAAACATCATATGTTTCAGGAGTTGGCCTACTACCTCTTCCTGTCTATTTTATGTCTTGTATAGTATTTGAGATAGATTTTGATTTTTTCAAGACTATTACTGTATTTTCACGTTTGAGATGTATTTAGTGGTTTATACACAGTGACACTAATTTTTCCTATTTGGTTTGGTATCTTTGATTTTATTTCCTCTATTAGCATGTTTGTGTGGATTGATTTCCATTGTCGTATCATGACCCTTGATTATTGGGTTATGACAAGCTTTGTTTTTGAGGGAATTTTGATATTTAAGTTTTCATCTATTTTTTGAGGTTTGGAGGCTTGATTCAGTTTATACTCTAAGAGGCTCATAGCGCTACATATTTTATTCACCATGAGATAGTTAAGATGTATAGAAACTTAAGACAACATTACTAGTGAAGTGGTATGAAGAAGGATGTAGCGAACTTTATAGCTTATTATTTGTATTATCAATAAGTAAATATTGAGCATCTAAGACCTGGTGGTTCGACTAAGACTACCCATTCCTGAGAGGAAGTGGTAGTGGATTACTATGGACTTTGTGGGTGGTTTGCCTTACTCTTCTCGTGGTTCTAATAACATTTGAGTCATTCTAGATCAGTTGAAAAAATTAGCTTATTTCATTTGTATTTTTACTACCTTCAGTATTTGAAAGATTAGCTAGTATCAAAATTTGAGAGGTGGTATCCCTTTATGGGGTAGCTGTGTCTATTATTTTAGATAGATGATCTGATTTCACTTGTAGATTTTAGAGGAGTTTTTAAGAAAAGTTAGTTAATTAGTTGAGCTTAGTACAAAACTTTAACCCTAGACCAATGGACAATCAAAGGGGACTATTTAGGTATTGGAGGATATGATCCGTACATGTGCTACCACCTTTGGAGGTTAGCAGGAGCAAAATTTATCTTAAGCGGAGTTTGCTTATAATAATAACTACCATTGGAGTATTGAGTTGGCACTACTTTAGGCATTATATAGTAGGTGTTTTCGATCCCCAGTTGGTTAGTTTGAATATCAAAGCTTAGACCCTATGGTACCAACTTGCTATGTGAGTCTTTAGATAGGGTTCAAGTGATTCAAGATAGTCTATAGGTAGCTCAGAGAAGGCAAAAGAGTTTTGCTAATTATAGACTTTGTGCTTTGAGGTCTAGTATTGATAATTGGGTTTTCCATCGAGTATCACCCAAGAAGGGTGTGATGAAGTTCAGGAAGAGGTGTAAGTTCAGCCCAAAGTATATCAAGCCATTTAAGATACTTTGGAAAATAGGGTAGGTAGTTTATGAGTGGGCCTGGCCCCTAGACTTTTCATTTGTTCATCCAATTTTCCATGTATATTTTTCTATGGTGCTAAAGTTTGGATGAGTCTCATGTGTTTCATTGTGATTCTATTCAAGTAGATGAGAGTTTGACCTTTGTGGAGGAGCCAGTTGCTATTTTAGTCACATATGTTAAATGACTATGTTCTAGAGATATTCTAGTTATTTAATATTGAGTAGAGACATCATCTATTCAAGGATCTACCTGGAAGATTGAGAGTGGCCCAGTATCCCCACTTGTTTAAGCCATTAAGTACATCTTGATCCTTTACTTTCACAAATGAATGTCCTTTTAGTAGTGGATATTGTAATGACCCTCCACGTCACTTCTCTACATTTTTGATCATTTTCTACATTTAGAACTTTCCCATAGTTGCCCCTAGTCTTTTATGACTTGATGGGACTAATGGGCAGTTAATTTGGTTGTTATAACCATTTTTCTAATTTGGATATTTTGTTATTAAGAATAGGGTATCAGTCTTGAACTTCATCCAAACACCCTCGGATGCCAATTCTAACAATTCTATTAGCTTTGAATGTCAATTTTAGGCTAGAGGACCCTTGGTTTGGTTCGTGAGGCTTCCAGACTCATTTTGTGCCTTTGGGTGGGTTTTGGTTTTAAAAAAACCCTTTAGGTGTGGCCCTACTTTTGATTGAAACAACCTCGAATGAAAATTTTCATGGCGCCTTTGAGTCTTAAATGATAATTTTTGTAGTGCAGCATAGTTCATTTATGATGGTAGAATTCCAAACAAATACCGAGGGTTTGATTAGAAACTTGGAAACTTAGCCAAATTGATAATGATGGTGCATTTGGAGCAGACTAGAAATGGCCTTCGCAATTGCAAGGCCTTGGTTATATATGCAATGGTTAAGAATTCTTAGCCTCCACGATCATAAACCAGCCTTCGCATTTGCAAAGGGTAATTTGGTTGATTGGTCTAAGCCTCTTCTTTATGATCATAGGTACACCGTCTGCGTTCATAAAGACCTATTTGGTTCAATCACCTCGGTTGCAGCAGGGGTCCCACCTTTGTAATGAAGGACCCCTCGATGTATTTAATATTGGTTTCATTGATTTTTAGCCATTTTCTTAAGTTCAAGCAACATTAAGTCCCTAGGAATCTTTTAAATCGGGATAGATTTATAATTGTGTGTTGGGAGAGTGTCAGAGACATCATTGTGGTCATTTCCTTGTCTTTATTACCACAAGTTTCCATTTAATTTCTAGTTTAATTCTCTGATTTAACTTTAAAAATGTTTACTCATGGGTTGTTTTTGGGATGGCTTTTGCTCATATTTCACCCAATTTTAGGGTAATGATCCTTGAACTTAGTGGGACACATTGTCAGTTTTGATGGGCCCTATGGGGTATTTTTACTTTGATTTTTAACTCAGGTCATTTGTATGCAATATGGGTATTGATGTTCTTGTCTTAATATATAGATTATTATTTTGATAGCATGGCGGAATTCAAAAGATTTTTGAAAGGGAAAAGCTCTGGAATAGTGGACTTGAAAAGCTTCCAGCAGTGTCCAGGTAGGCTAGGCTTGCTTTTCTTCTATAATGAGCATTATTATGGTATTAGTGTAGTATTATAATAACTATTGGTGGGTATTTTCTACTCGATATATGATTTAGTTATAATTGGATATATATAAGGACTTGAAATTTTGATAAACACTAGTAATATTTAGATTTATGATATAGGAGGAGATTCAAGTATATGGTTGCTCAATGTCTTATGTTATGTTTAATATTGTTGATAATTCCATCTTCTTGCTAGTGTACTCCTTGTTTGCATGCACCGGACTTGTAGGGGCTCGATTGGGTTATTCCTTTCTTGTTTGTGCCTTTTGGGATTATGGGGCCCAGTTAGGTTGTAGATATACTTATTTACTTTTGAGTTGTTTAATAATGTGTATTCATCATATTCATGTGATTTGGAGGATTATTTCTATTAATACCATTATTTCTGACTTTAGTTTACATTGTTCACATTTTATTATACTTTTACTGTAATAGCTCGATTAGCATATGTTGTCCACTAAGTACTTTTTTTCGGTAATCATACTATAATTCTTCATCTTTATTGTGATGCAAATTTGAGTATGAGCCACTGTCATAGACATTATCCTTAGGCTTGATGCTGCTCTGGAGATATGGTGATCTTTTAGAGGCTAGAGCTGCTCTTCTCTCCTTCTGCTATTTGTGAATATTCTTTTGTGTATTTTGAAACTATATGTATAGTTGACACAATCTAGTACTCTATCTTTTATCAGTGACTTTTGTGCCGACCTTACCAGTTCATGGGGATACTCCTTTGCACCTTTACTTTTATTTCATTGATTTTTAGTATGATCATATTTATATATTTCGCCACTTAGTTGGAAAGACCCAAACGATCATTTCATGTGAAAACTTCCCAAAAATAATTTACAATAAATAATAGGTTAAAAATGGACGGGAAAAAATTAAAATCGCAAAGAAAATCAGGGCTTAAAGTAATTGGGCTAAAAGTCCCAATAATAAAGGACTGAGCGATACTACAAGTAAATAGTGCAATAGTACCACTGCAGCAGTAAAAAGTAGTGTTGTAACTGCGCAATTTTTAAAGACCATCTATGTTGAAAGCAGTGTCCTAAAAATGCTATATACCCAACCATGAGATTTTAAAGGCCAAGGTTAATAAGAGAAGTTTTAAGACAGACCTAGAGGAAACCCAATAAGAGAATACATCCAGCATGCACTGAACAACTTACTCCTCTCTATAGCTGCATGTTTTGCTTAAGAGATAAACTACGGATTATGTTTGTACCAACTAAACTTAGGCTAGATATAATTAATGTTAATAGTAATATCGAGAGTATCATGCATTAGGCATTCGGGCATGGATTTAGATGGATGAACATGTTTTGAAATCTAGATAAACTTGATTATATTAAATTTCTTAATGTTATATTAATGTTTGTTGGGGATAAAAGATAGATATGAATATGGACCAAATGTGCATAGTGTATTATATGTCAGGTTTGGGTACAGTAGAGAGTCGAATGAGATAGCATGAAATGGTAAAACAAGAAATTTAAGGTTACTTGACTAATATATTAAATGCTTTAATTGCCCGAATTGTGTTATGGGAGATCGTACAACTTTAATGATATCTTAGTCATAATGCTTGTTTTCCAGAGTCTAGAAGATGATATAGTGAGTAAAAAGTTATTGACACAAGATAGTAAGTAAAAAGGTATGAGGTTAGCCAGTTTGAAGAATTGGCATTGCTTGTGCTATTATAGTGATCAATGCTTCCCAGAGCTAAAAGGTAATGTGAAAACGTTGAGGTTAGATCACGGTTAGGGGGAAAGTGTTTGATAATAAGAACTTGGGTAATGACAACCCCATAGGGGTTTTAGTAAGTTATGATCATGATATATATGTGAGGACTAACATCACCGAATTAATAAATTAGATAACTAATGTGTCCGTAGATGAAATTGACTCGTGTTGGGTTGTGGAATGACATTGTGATTCTCTTTTGCGTGAATTATGATTTATTGATTTTATGCACACATTTATGCATTTGGATGAAATATTGTGATATGGGTAAGGTACCATGCCAGTACAGATATGATATATTCTAATATAGGTCGGGTACCACACCAATACAGATATGATATATTATGATATGGGTCGGGTACCACGCTGGTATGTTTTGATGTTGTTGGTTATAAAATGGGGAGGGATGATGGGAGATATGTGTGCATCTTGCGTACATTCATTCTTGCATACGTTTTGAGTGTATTTCGATTATATTATTCTTCCATACATGTTGTTACTATGGTGAATGGTGAAAGATGGTATGATGGTACATGAGGTCTCTAGTTGGGATGAGGTGGGAATGAGATTTTATGATCCCTTCGAGAGGAATAGTTATGGTAGTATATGAGTGGCCGAATCTAAAATTTCAGGGGATGTGGTGTTGTGACGCCTATGATAGTGGGTACCATGGGGTTTGGGTGGATATGGAGTAACAGTAATAGTGTATTTTTCTCTCAAAGCTCAAAAATTGGATACTGAAAATGTGAAAGGTTGAGCCTTTTATATCTTGGGACTAAGCAATTTTAAATTACAAGTCTGCCCCTAGAAATTTTGTGACCAGTCGCGATTGCATCCTAGCTGTCACAATCACTACATCTTCTCTGTATTAGCTCCTGCGATCGTGGGGTGTTGGCTTTCGATGTCCATACATTTACCTGTCAGGACCTTTGTATAATCAAGACCCTTCGATCGCGATAGCAACATCTGAGGGTCGTATCCTTGAACACCTCTTCGGCCTTTTGTCCTTCTTTTCTCATTTCTCTTCATTTCTAGCTTCTACTTTGTTCCTCTTTTACCAAATTTACCTACAAGATCACAAACACTTGAAATCAGTGTATTTCGTGTAAAATTAGTCCCACATCATCAATTTAATCACTGTAGTGTTCAAGAAATAAGATATAAATGAGTGGTAAATTACCACTCATCAACACCCCAAACTTAAAGATTTTTCTTATCCTCAATAAACACTACTTCACACTCAAAGATACTATCTAACTTTTAAGGTCACGCTTTTCAACCACATGGCCACCATGATTTTGAACTTTATTACCACTAACAATTAGTCAACAATCATGAGAACCGCTAACTATACAACTCTCCTCAAATTCAATCACCCTTTAGAGAATGCAAAGAAATCTCAAGAATAATCAAACAACAACAACCAATTCTCAAGAAGTGACTCTCCATCAATATGAAATCAAATATGCTCCTTTGCCTTTCTTTTGGAAGATGTCAATACACCATTCAATCTTAGTCTACATGCCTCCTCATTAAAGTATGTCCTAAAACACCAAAATTTCAACATGCAAAAAGGTATGAATGTGTAAGCACTCATACTCACAAAGAATTTCTAAATGCACACAAGTATCATACCATATGCTTGCCCTTATTTTTGATCGTTACTAACTCAAAAATACTTAGTTGGAGATCCCAAAGGACTTTTTCAAGCTTGTAATGTAAGCTAAGGGAAGGGTAGGATAAGCATTTGGGAAAAAATGATTATACCCTCCTTGAACTCCACATAAAACCAATTAGATCAACTTGGATTACTCTCTACTTCAGTTATTTATAAATCACATATGTGCCTATCTTTTTTACCTTAGTTTACCCATCTTTTGAAAGCATTCTCGATTTATTTCTTTCCTTATTGCAATCACATGTTTTTTCTTTTTCTTTTTTGTTGCTTTCTTTTTTTTTTCATCATTGATTTGCTTTTAAGAACTCATTTACAAGATTATGGCCATGATCACCTCTTGATAGTTCCACCATACCCCCAAGGAGGATAGGGAGCTAGAGAAGGATAACTTTTAAACAATTTGAGGCTTGTAATATGGTTTCCAAAGAAAGGTCAATAGGGTCAAAATGGGTGACAAGGGATACCATTCATGTTCAGGTAGGCTTTTGAGGCTAAAGTGGTTTTCAACAATTACAAAGATAACCTAAGATCATTTATCTAACCACACATAATAAAGATTAGCTTGGAAAGACCCATCGAGCAAGTTCTAGATAACACAAGTAAGCATAAGAATTATTCGACTAATGCTCACCACACATAGCATGCAAACTATTCTAGAAGGATCAATTATATTTCCTACTTAAGAATGAAAAAAAGATAGTTATCACATTATAACCAGCTAAAGATTTTGGAGTCACAAAAATAGGCAAAACATTGTTACAAAACCATTCAATTCCACGCCCTTGATTTTCACAAATTTTTTTGATGGAGGGGTATGCGCACTTCACCATATAAAATTTACTATCGCTAGCACCAAGAAAGACACCATTTTGCATTCGGGCTCTAATAAGGGAAATACTTATGGATACTCAGACTTCACCATAGTTGTCACGTCAATCCTAATTTGCATTGCCACAGGTACTTAGACTTCCCCTACATGTATGACTCCAACACCTCAACATAATGGTTTTCCCTTAAGAATGTCATCACTCAATCTATTGTAGGAAAAGGCTCGTCCAATATCAATATCAAAAAGAAAACTAAAAATCTAGAAATGAAAAATGAATACTACATAAAATCACTTCAAAACATAGGCACTAGGGATACCCAAAGTAAAAAGCAAATCATCGGAATAACATAAATCTATACTAAATGAAAACCAAATCATCCATATATTACAAACCAAATAATAATCATGAATCAAGTTATCCAAATATTACAGACCAAGTAAGAAATAAATATGGAATCAAGCCTCACTACATATCATGAAAGAATTGAAGATTACAAGGGGCTCCCTGAAACCGCATCATCGGCTATAATCACTCCCTGTCTCTTCACTGTCATCAAAATTTGGCTCCTAATCCTTGGAACAACTAGATGGAATCACATCATTAATATCAACTCTTGGAGAGAGAAGTCTCTCTCTTAGCTTCAGGACCTTTCATAAGCCCTTCATCTATTCCACATCTGGGTGAAGAACTTGTCTCGCCTCTTTTCTCTTCTCTTTATTCTACCATGAGACTCACTTCGATTTTTGTATGATTTGGCCAAAGATGTGTAGGCCTGCTCCAATTTAGATATGGAAAACCCTTGTTCTCTCTAATTATCTAAGAGCCTATCATAGTCACTTTGAGAGACGTAGGAGGCATGACCTGTGGAATACTACCTGAAGCTATAGGTAGTTTAGACACCAAGTCCTAGACTAGGTGCATCTGATTAGAAAAATACTTAAATGGCCCTTATGAGAATGGCCTACAAGAGTTGAGATCATCACCATCTACTTACCAAAATTGATCTTTCTCTTCTTATTTTTGGAAGTTGCACATTCACCACACATCTTCAATGGATAAATAGGTGTCTTTTGGGAAATCTAGTTATCCTCCTGATATTCCTCAACTTCAGCCTCTTACATAGTTCAGTGATCAGAGATGGAAACATTATTAGCATGGGTACGCCTTAGTTCTTGTAGTTTCAAAACTCCTAATCACCAAACTGCCAACATTCAAAGAAGTGTTATCTATGGCGCATGCTACCATCTGGGCATACATAACAGGGATGTTTGTCATGTTGGTGCTCAAAGAGACAGGGCTACATATAATGGTGAACCAAATTTGAGCTTTTATCACAAACTCATTTAGGATGATCCCTGTTTTTGTTGTCGTCCATGCGACCTCTCTATCCAGACACAGTTGTGAGGCAATCCAACTCCCTGGGGCACAATCTTTTGACTTAAACTCTCTTGGTTTGGCATTCAGTAACCCATATATCTCATTGATTACCTCAGATTCAAATTTGACAACCTTGACCCTAATTCTCATGATTGATTTGGATAGATTTATGGACTCGAGGTTTGTGTAAAACTCCCATACCCATTGTTTATTTGCTAGGCATGGCTCCGAGGCAAAGTAAATCCAGCTTGTTGCTTGCAATCTTTGATAGAAGGACAGGATTTTTCGGTCACTTTCTCCATTTAGATGCCTCGCTTAGGGAGTAGCTTCTTCCTAGTCACATCCTCATAGTAAATAGTCTAATAGTTGGATATAAGAAAGCGAGTTTGGTCAAATTCTACAATGTTCAGCTTTTTGAAAACCTGAAAACAACACACAAGCATTAACCATCAAGATTATCCTATGAAAATAATGCTATGTGACTGAAAAAAGCTATAGAAATGGCTCAAGGATCATATTAGGGCTTAAAATAAAAATTCAGGATTTTGGGCAGGCTTGCCAGACAAGCCTCAGTCTCGCGACCGCACTCTACGGAGTCTCAATTGCGATACCTAAAAGGCCTATCAGACAAGCCTCAGATTTGTTGTTCGCACTTTAATGAGTTGAGATCACAATATATGAAAGGTCTGTCAGACAGGCCTCAGGTCTTACAATTGCACTGTGTCGAGTGGAGATTATAATCATGGAACATACTTCACAATCATACATGGAACAAGAAAGATGTACAAAACTAAAAACATGGAACATACTTCATAATCATACAAGAATGCCCTCTAAATCATTTCTACCCCAATTTATGTTCATGAAAGATGTACAAAACTAAAAACATGGAACATACTTCATAATCATACAAGAATTCCCTCTAAATCGTGGAAAAACTATCAAAGAACTCATTTGGTAATTTTATCAAACACTTGGTGAGAACCTAAATTTCAAACTCATTTTGAATAAATTTGGGTACTTAAGATTTCACCAAACATATACACACTATAAGCAACATTAACCATACAAAATAACATCAATTTTACACACTGATTAAGCTAAGAAAACCATAAACCCAAGGTTAGGCCCTAAGCATGCTTCTAAAGATCAAATTTAAGCATCAAAGAGGAGATTTGAAAGACATATCTGGTATTTGGATACAAATGCGGATGAATAGCACTTTTAAAACTATTTGTAAATGGTAAAATTTGATGGATTTAGGGTATTTAAAGAGGAGTGTATAGTGGAACAATTTTGGAAATAGTTCCCTTTTACAACTCCTCTGGTTGTGATTGCGATCCATCGAGTCACATTTGAGATATCTAAGTCTATGCTGGGCAGACCTGATCCTCTGGATCACTATCATAATTGTGATACCCGGCACCAAGTTTATTCCCATATTTTTCAGCTAGGGTGTCTCCGAACTCAATCCTACTCTATATTTTATCTCTTTGCTTATTCAAATCACCTTCTTAATGTAAAGATTTTGTGAACTTAGAAAAGACCAAAATCCTAATCTATTCTAACAACCAAAATTCAAAGGATACAGGCCAAATTTGTGACAATGATGGGTTGCCTCCTATCTAGCATTTGATTTAACGTCACGGAATAATGTTCACTTAGGATCTATTTGTATCTTTGACTTAAAGTAAACCAAGATCAAATTTTATAGTGTTGGTCACTTCCTCATCCACTACATCAATTACCGGGACCACTTGCAACTTCATCGGTTGCTTCTTAGTCTTGCACACACTAAAAGGAGACCTCCTCATTGATATCTCAAAACTTTATCTCTCCATATTCCATATCAACTAGGGATCTTTCAGTGGATAATAATGACTTACCAAGAATGATCGATATCTCATGATCAATTTCAGAATCGAGAGTGACAAAGTCAGATGAAAGGATAAACTGGTCAACCTTTACCAACACATCATACAATATGCTTACAGGCTTATTGATAGAATGATCGTCCATTGAAAGACTCATGGTGCTGGGCATAAGAGAACCCAATTCCAACTTCCAAAATATGGCATATGGAATCAAGTTAATACTTGGTCCAAGGTCACACCACACCTTTTCAAACTTGTGCACCCCGATGGTGCAAGGAAAGGTGAATGCACCCGGGTCCTCTTTCTTCACTGCTATTGTGTTTAACATTGAGTTACTTTAACATTTTGACAATTCAAAAGTCACTTCATAAATTTAGCCTACGAAGGTATTTGCTAAGGAGCTTCTAACAATGGAATGTTTATCGATAAGTTGCTAAATTTCTCAAGAAACTTCTTAAACTTGGTATTGTCTTCTTTCTTCTTAAGCATTTGTTGGAATGGTGGAGGAATCTTAGTTTATGGCAATGGGACAGTTGGAAGTTCATCACTTCTGACACATCACCATAATCACCTTAGGAATTTCCTCATTTTCTCCCTTGTCTTCAACTACTGTCGATTTTTCAACAATCATTTCATTGGAATTTGGAGCCTCCTCACTTGGCTTTACTAGCCACTTCCTTTTTGAACTTTCTTTTTCATCATGTGTCTTTTCATTTAGATTTTCATTGATATCAACCATATTTTCACCAAGAGTTTGGCCACTTCTAGTGACAATGGCCATAACATGAACATCGTTTTTGGGATTTACCACCATATCACTAGGCAAACCTTTTTTCAACCTAGCATTAAGTTGAGTTAAGATTCGGCCTACTTGTGTTTCTAGTTTCTTGATGGATTCCAAATAAGAGGTCACAGTTTGTCTTAGTTGAGAGAATTTAGTTTTGATCTCTTTTACCATTTTGTCGGTCTCCTCTACAAATATAATAATCTAGGCTAAGACATCTTTATTCTTGAATATTTATGGATCAATAGAGCTTGACTCTTTATTTTTAGGCCTTTCATGTGGGGGTATGCACCAGTCATAGTCTCTCTCTTTGTATCTCCAATCCCAATCTTTATGACACTCTTCATCCTGCCAATCTATATCTTAGTCTCAATCCTTCCAACCTTGATTCCCACCTGGACTATATAGGTAGGGTGGGAACCCCCCCAATTGGTTTGAAAATAACTAAATATCCTCATCAAGATTTTTTTTCTCTTCATTATCATAAGCCTTAGTACTCTTGGAATCAATGGCATTGACCGCCTAGGAATAGCTCCCATTACATATTTCGTAAGAAGGCCAAGTTGGGTCATAAATTTTACCATATTATCCTCTCTTTCTTCATCCTTCTTCTTTTGCTCTTTGATTACAAAAGATGTTGCGGGGGACCCCATGAACACTTCGGTGTCCCTTTTATGCCATCCTCTAATTTGCTTTGTCACTTGTTCTAACAAAGTCACCGCCACACTATAAGATAACTTGACAAGAGAACCACCGGCCATATTATTAACCATCTTTTCGTTCAATTAATCCAATGCCCTATAGAAATATGGAGAATCATTTTCTCCAGGACCTCATGATTTGGGCATTGCATTAATTTATCATTGAAACTTTGCCAAACTTCATACAATGGTTCACTACTAAGTTAGCAAAAATTTGTGATCTCATCCCTTAGCTGCAACATCTAGGAAGGAGGAAAGTATCTATCTAAGAATACATCTGTGAGATCAACCGATGAGGTAATAGATCCCACGGTTAAAGACCACAACCATAAGATTTTTTCTCCTGTAAAAGAGAATGGGAAAAGATGTAACTGGGTTGACTCTTGAGAAATGTGGGCTAGGTCAAATGGAGCGCATGCATTAATAAAATTCTTCAATTCTAGATTAGAATCCTAATGCTCTTGGCCTCCAAATAACCCTTTTATTTGAAGTAAGTAAAGCATCACAACAATAACATGGAGCGCTCCATTTCCTTTCATGGGTGGAATACCAATAGCACTAGCTCGACTCGCATCTCCAAGATGATCCATATCCTCAAGCCTATCAAAAATCCATCATTACTACCGTGTTGGCTCATGGTATCATGTATAAAATGGTTGTTACCTAACAAATAATGTAAACTAAAACTCTACGGCTAACCAAGGTCACTAACAATACAACAATAGTGAAAACTATGTTTCACTCCATGGAAACGATGCTATTTTGATGCCTCTCAAACTTAGACTCAAATTAGATGTAAGGCGAATACTATTAATATAATTACCCAAATAAGAGTTGAGGTCAAATTCACGAGGGGTGAAGATGTAGAAATTAAAAATTTACAAGTGTTGGTAGTTAACTAAGTATTAACCTTAGTGTGGTATTAAACAATAAATGAAATTAAATAGGGGGGTTTATTTTGAATGATGTTAAACACAACAACAATTCAACACTATTGAGAAATTAAAGGACCGATGAGTGTTACTAAATAGAGAGGAATCCTGGGGTTATGCAATCCTAGGTGGGAGTCATGTATGGGTTGTCAATAATTTATCCAAGTTTAGTTAAGGGTTTTAGGTAGGAAAGATTTGGGGGTATTGGTGTTAATATTTCAATAAAACACCAAATTCCATAAGTGAGTTCTTTCGAAGACCTCAGAAGTGTACTAAATCTACCAATCTACTACCTCAATTAATATCCTTTTTTCTAAGATATGCTATTAAATGAGCTAACTAAGTTATTATTCACAATTGTTCCTCACCTATATCCTCTCTTTCAAGGATGGGTTTATTTTTTCCTCACATATATCCCCATTTTCAAGGATGATATGGGTTTAAGGGTAGTTGGACTTTGCAATCCCCAATTCTCAACTAAAAATAAAACAAAAGCAAAACCCATCACCAACAACTAATTAATTGGACAAACAATCAACACCCATACATTAATCACTACCTAATAAAGCATAACCCTAAGACATAAATTTAGCTACACATGAAAATAAAGAGAAGATATATAACAAGATTAACATGTAATTCATCCATGGAAAGAAAAATGAATATAATCACCAAGCTTTAAATTCAATCAAAATCCAAAATCTCTCTTGGAAACACACCTACAAATTGTTTTTACTCAATAATAGTTTATTTTGCTCTAAAAACTCAAAAATTGAATGCTGGAAACATGAAGGGTTGAGCCTTTTATATCTTGGGAATAAGCAATGTGAAATTTCAAGTTTGCCACTAAAAATTTTATGGCCAGTTGAGTCGCATCCTAGCTATCGCAATCATGACATCTTTTCTGCATTAGCTCTTACAATCGTGGGGCATTGGCTTGCAATCGCAACACTTTTGCTGTCAGGACCCTTTTATAATCGCAACTCTTAAATCGTGATAGCAGTATCTGAGGGTCATATCCTAGAACACCTTTCAGCCTTTTGTCCTGATTTACTCATTTCTCTTCTTTTCCAACTTTGACTTTGTTCCTCTTTTACCAAATTTACCTATAATATTAAAAACACTAGAAATTAGTGTATTTTATTAGAAGATTAGTCTCACATCATCAATTTAATCACTGTAGTGTGAAAGAAATAAGATATAAATGAGTGGTAAATTTCCAATTATTGCATACGTTAGTTGAGCTAATGATGTCAAATAACTAACCCTATTAGGAGGGTTGTCTTATACCTTGTCAAGGTATAAGACCTATCTATATATTTGTGGATCCACTAAATAAGTATTTTAGGATAATGATCAACATATATTTGTGGTGAAACATAATCCTATACTGGCACATAGTTCTAGGACTTGGGTTTCTTATACCTATATCTACCCGCTACTAAATACTACTTCCAAAATAATTCATCTAATTATATGCTGAATAAGTGATTTAATTCACTATCTGTCAATTGTAAAGATTGAAACATTATTAAGTTGATGTCTTGAAAACTATCACACTTTACCCTTTTATGGATGTTGAATCTATTTTTCTTGAACATCTATAATAACACTATAGTTATAGTTTCAACCTTTAAACACAAATCTCAAGAATTATATGCAAGTTTATATCACAACTGAAAGAGATAATACCTAATGATTTTCTATTCATAGAAATTATTTTGATGTTTATAAAGGCTAAAACCATCAAGAAGAACTTTAAAAGTGAAGAATTTGATTCAAATAACAAAAGAATAAAGTATGGGTTTGTAACCCTAACTATGATTTTGAAATTCATAAACAAACTCTAAAGTTTTTGAATAGGGATGAACGGAAATCTCATTGAAGTGTACGTACTTGAGATTAGAAGAACTCATGGAGAGAAATCTTGAATTTGAAACTTTTGGAGCTTTGGACTTGAGAACCCCCTTTTTCTATCCGCTCTTGTATTCTGTGAAGAAAAAAGGAGTTTGGGAGAGATTAGTGATGTTTATTCTAAGAATATAACCCTTATTGAGTGTTTTAAGGTGTGGTGAGAGTTTCTCAGATATGTAAAGGACCAACTATCCCTCAAAAAATGCATTAAAACTACTGAAAAATCATGTGAGACAGTCCAGGTGACATACCATCAATCCCTTGGCAAATCATCATACCAACAATCAAATTTTGGCTAAATTTTGATCTTAATAATTAGATTTGAGGGTTATATTGGTGAATTACCACCCAAGTGATGGTTCACCTGACGGGTCAAGTGATGACTCGTTACTTTGGTCATCACTTTATTACAGACACCTTTTGATATATAAGGTTAACTTTTTACTCTGCTATTGGATTGATGAATAATTTATGGTGTTGGAAATAATACTATAAGACCTTTAATTTTTGGGTCTTGATCTGTAAGACTTGTCATATTCAAGGAGTTATGTGCGCTTGAAGTTGACCCTAGTAAAATCTAATACAAAAACTCAATCGGTAAAGAAACTTTTATCTTAACTTTGATATAGAAGTTCCTTATGACCTTAATTCATATCCAAGTCTCTCATAATAATAAGAAATTGATCTTAACATCTATTTACAATTAAAAATCATTAGGTTTGGTTCCTTATGAATTTGAAGATTCGTGTGGATCTTAGTTAAGAAAATTTTGTGTGTTCAATAATCCCTTGGGTCCATTTGAAACATTTTAAAATTTAGAATGTTGCTGGACCTTCATTCAATTGCTCATGATTGCGTGTTAGGGGGTAACTATCATGAAGAGTCAATTTCTTGTTCATCGTGATAGCAAACTTGAGTTGGGTTGGTCAGATAGACAAATTGCAATTGTGTGGACTCATTCACACCATGGAAATGACCAAACATGTTATGGTCAATGTTGAACCTCACGATCGCATTATGGGTGCCGTGATGTCAATGCTTTATTCATTAAAAAAATAATATTAACATTTCATTTCTGCGTTTTCACTCCATTTTCACCATTTTCAAGCTTGGGGAACAAAATTTTAGGAGAATACAAGAGGAGTTTTTCATCAAATTTTCTTTGGATAAGCATCTATACTCATTTTTATCATGACCTATGGATTATATTGCAAATACATCTTTGAAACTTGGATTATAAACTTACAATTTTAGGTTTCTTCTAATAAAGTGAAAAATAAGTATTTTGATGATTTCTAAACCTATTTTAACTCGATTTTTGATAGAATTCCAAATTTAGAACCCTTAAACTATAAGTAAAGTGATTTTTTATTAAAATTTTAGTTATACCTCTCTTATTTTTGGAGCCAATTTTTGAAATAATTTTGGACTTAAACCCAAAGTATACTAATATGGGTAAGAATAAACTCCTAATTACATATAAAAATTATTTTTAGTAGATTGAAAGCATTTAGAAACTGCTCGAAAGGGGAAGTCTTTGTGTTGAGGGGGTTAGGCTTAAAATTTTAGATTTTGAAATAGGTTTTGACTTAACTTTCTACTTTCTTAGTTGGGTAGATAACTATTCATATAAAGTATGCTATGGGATGGGTGTAATAACAATCTTTTTGTTATTTGGGGTTGATTATTATTATTATTATTATTATTATTATTATTATTATTATTATTATTATTATTGTTACTGTTATCATCATGATGCACGTGCAGGGACTTATTGATTTTATATCAATTTGGGAGCTTATTTTTATCGTGATTTCTGAGAGAGGGCTTGAGTTGACTTTATTATTAATTTGAAAGCTTATTATTATTGTAATGCTCGAGTAGGGGCTTGTGTAGATTTTATTATTGGTTGGATAACTTATTATCATTTTGATTCCTAAGTGTGGGCTTGTGTTGACTTGATTAGATGTCTTATATGGTTCTTTACTAGTATGTTTCCAGGAGGTGATTATATCACGATTTACGAAGATTTGGATGATTTGAATTCATTAATGCCATTTTTGAGCTAATTATTATATGTTGTTTATATTTCTATGATCATGTATACTTATTCATCTTGCGCTCTACTGTACACATAAGTGTATGTGGTCATGCAAGTAATAAAGTTGCCCTTTCTAGTCGAATACCGATCTCATGGGACTTGGTGTTTAGCAAGCAATCCAATTCTAGCATTACTAGTGAGATTAGGTAAGTGTAAGTTGCAATCAAAAGAGAGTTTGAGTTTTGGAAACTTGAAAGTAACAATAAACAATACGAGAATATCAAGTGTTTGAAACAATAATAAAGAATCTAGGGTTGAGGCAATTTGAACAATCCTACAAAGCTATATAATCTCGTTGTCCAAGTTAACTATCTTGGTTGTTGATTCACCGAGTTAATAATATAATTAGGATCTTCCAAGCCTCTAATCATCTATCTAAATTAGCTCCACAACTACATAGTCGAGCAGGGATATGAGAACTAATTTAAACACATTTGTATTTCATCTCGTATTTGAACTAAATGTGGAAAATTAGGTATATTCCTATCCTAACCGCAAACTATGTTCCATGTTTTAATCTAAAGTTCCTCCTTCAAGGATCATAATACAAATATAGGTGTATTCTAATGGTCGAGAGTCAATAAAATAGTAATAGAAAGAACATGTGAACAATCAAATATGATAAGCATTGTTAAAACAACTAATTGAACTCTATGTAATCATATTCATAGACTCAACCATAGAAAGAGGGTATTTAGCCACTCATAGCCATACAAAGAATCACAGAAATTTAATTCATAAGTAAATAGTACAAGAAAACTAAAGTAAAGAACAAAAACCCTATTTTGAGCCTCTCTCATGTGTTTTCTCTCGCCCAAGTCATTTAAAATGTGGTCCATAAAATTTAAAAAGTGCCCTATTTATAGTAGAAGAGGAAAATCTAATTAAAACACCTCTCCGTGCCATGCCCTTATTTCCTATCTTAGTAGGCGGCATGCGCTTATCGTGCATGTACACTATTTTGTGCCATTTAATTTTGGCCAGCTCTGTGCCACGCCCTTATTGTGTGGCTCAGCCTCTGTGGAATAGAGCTGTGTTTCAAAATCTGGTTTCCTAATATTGTGTAGTCTTATCACTTTGCTTCGTTTCCTATGCATTGTAGATGCCTTTTCAACTCGTTCTAATCTTATCTTGCTTCCTGATATTTCTCCTTATACCTTCAATCAGCCACAAGCTTAGTATTGACATCAAAATCATGCTTAATCTTCACCAAAGTCTATACGTAAAACACTAATCATATCTATTAGTTTACGCACACAAATTAAGCTTAATCAATTGAATATATATGCAATGTAGCTCATAAAATGGACAAAAGTATGTACAATAATTAACACTTTGACGTACGAATACACCCAAGATCACCACCCCACACTTTACCCGTGTTTGTCCCCGAATAAACTCTTTACACTAAGCATATTCAAGAAAGACTCCAACATCACTACTTGAACTAAGGCACTCAAGCTAGAACTACAACAACTACACGAATGGCAAGTTCTACATTAGGCATGTCATGTTATAGTTGAAATCTTATCTATACTATATCAGAACATCCTAACCTCAAGAATTGACTCTACTAAGTTGGCAAACTCATGAATATTACTCAAAAAAGACATAATACAAGTCACCAAACCATCATTAAACATGCGCCCCCACCACAAGTGAGTCACCCATATTCATTCACAAACATGCAATTTATTACAAGAATGGGTGTAAGAATCAAATTATGCTTACTCTCACAATGACTTCACATGATACATAAGATGAACCATAATCTTTCCCTTAGTATAGTACTCCACTAATATTAGAATATCAAGGCTCAAGATAATGTAGGACTTTAAGGGTTGTAATATAGGCTAAGGGACGGGTAGGAACTATTCTGGCCAATAATAGTGACTATTTTCCCTAAGTGCTTTAATACATCACACTTTACATTAGGCAACTCTGTAACAAACCATTTATTTACTACTTTTATCTTCCCACATCTCTTTTTGTTGCCCCATATCTTTAATCTAGTTTACATATCTTTAGTAGGGAGTATTTTCTAGTAACACCTGATTCACTTTTGATCAATTTTTCTTTTTATTACATTACTCTCAACTACAACACATACACTTTTCCAACACACTAAAAGCTATTTAGGGCTTCACTTTTACCTTTTTTGTTTCTTCAATTACACACTCCTTAACGACTTCATCTTTCAACTAAAGTGCTTAGGAGTTTGAGATCAAATTATGATCAATTGAAAGAAAGGGGTTAAGCTATATATGAGGCTGCCAAAGAATAGGATAAAGGCTCAACGGGGCTAACTAAGTTCATACAAATAGGGTAGATAAAGATGGTATAAAATATGACTATAAAAAATTTTCCTAAATTATCTCTTAAACCCCATATTTTGTATTTTACTTTTCAAACACACTAGGAAAATGCTAGACATCAATATGTATACAAGGAATGTAACAAAAACCTCACTCACACCTGGTACATGCTCAAATTAAGATGGATCTCTATAGACTCTCAACAAGCAATAGTAAGAATTTAAAATTAAGTCAACATCATAAAAAAGTTAAATAAATTAGCTTAGGTGTCTCAAATATAGTCATTCAATTGACTACACATTATGCCACATACAGACCCAACTTGCATCATGTAATAATGTATAGAACCTAGCAAGAGAATCTCAATTTATTTCTAATAAGAAAAATTTTAAAACTACTCCTATAAATCAAAAAGGGATACTAGTTCAAGGAGCCCCCTCAAAAAATCAAAAAGAAAAACCAAAGGGTGCATAAAGTTTGTTTCTACTTAAACAGGCCAAATACCAAAACTCAAAATAGACAAAGATGAAATATTTTTGTAATTATTTTAAATTTAGCCGAAAACTAGAAACTAAACACAAATGCAAATTCTATAGCAACACCTCACCCTAAATAATTGGAAGATTCCCCACCACAAATCTATAATCATACTTTATCCCCAAGTATAAATTAAAAGTAAGGATAGAAATACTCTCTGAGGCCTCTAGGCCTAGCTTTGTAGAATCATAACCACACACTTAGTTTATGCCATGCTCATTAGCTTAGATCTCCGGTATTTAGACTTTTCTTCAACCTATTAACACAAAATAAAACAAAGTGAATGGCAATACTAAAGAAAAATAAAATAAATAAAAACAACTATCTTAACTTAGGTTGCCTCCCAAGCAGTGCCTGAGTTATTATCGCGACATGATTCAACTCATAACTCTTAACTATAGTCTCTCATCCTCTTTCTCCTACTCAAAGCCCAATGCCTTATTTTTTTATGACCACTTGAATATTAGATCTCATGGTCCACAACTCTTTTTAAACTTTCTTTTTTAGGATCCCTTCAAGTTTCTCAATATCAAGATTAATTTTTAACTTGGAAAACTTCATGAGAGAGTTCAAAGAGGTAATTAGAGGTTTGCACTCCCCCACCCCATACTTATCCATTTCCTCAGTTGTGATAATGCATAGATCCTTATAGTGTGAGGGTATATGGAGTGTTTTGTACATTTTGAAGATGACCCCTTCATTATTCAATCTTATTTTGAGAGTGCCCTCCCTCACATATGTCAGTTCTCCTCTAGTAGCCCAGAATAGATATCCTAATATGATTGGCACCCCTTCATATACATCATAATCAAGAATAATAAAGTCAGCAAGAACAATGAACTTATCAACCTTAATGAAAACATTCGAAATGATATCTTCGGGGACCACTCTAGTTTTGTCTGGCATTTGGAGAGCCACTTAACATGCCCTTGGTTTTCCCAAATCCAGAGTGTTGAACACAGATAGGGGCATCAAGTTTATGGATTCCCCTAAATCACTCATAGTATGTACCATATCACTTTTACCAATTTGTATAGGGAGGGTGAAATTCTCGAGGTCTTTGAACTTTACTAGTATCTTACTCATCACCACAGAATTGCACTCCTTAGTAAGTGTTACTGTCTTAATGTCACCAAGTTTTATCTTATGTGTCACCATATATTTCAAGTACTTAGTGCACTTACGCATTTCCTGCAAAATATCTAGCAAAGGATGGTTAATGTGAAGTTCTCTAAATATGTCAAAGAACTTCTTAAAACAAGAATCTTCTTTGGCCTTTATGAGATTCAGAGGGAATAGTAGTGGTTGTATTTCTTATGTTTGCTCAACTGCATTTTCTTTTAGGTTCTAAAACCTCCTCAAGTTTTCAATCTTTTTTTCTTCTTCAACTTATTTATCATCAACTTATTATGGTCAACTCTACCTGTACCTCATGCGTAACGCCCCAAATCTGGTACCCGAAGTGCTACACGGTGCTCAATACCTCGAAGGACCACAAGCTAACCCATGACTGATATCTATAACTGAGCACTGAATAATATACTATAAATATGTGAAATATAAGCTGTAAGGCCCTAAGGTTCAACACTGAACTACTACTGAATATAAAACAATATCTATAATGGGGTATACCAATACCCAAAACTGAAATAAACTATCTAAACATGCTATAGTCTTAAAGCCACTAAACTATCTGAAAACTGTGGAGTTGATGGAACATGTCCCCAACTAACTCCAAACTACTGAAATAATAAAATAATAAAATAATCATGCTATCCTCGAATGATGAGGGCTCATTGTTAGTCTAGTTTCTGAACGTCTAATTTACTAAGGTGCTTAGGATCTCGTTCTTATAAACCTATGGTATAAAACACCATAGCATAAATTCATCAGTACTATTGAATATACTAGTATGCAAGTAACGTAAGCTGAATGCAGGGGTTCATATGCCTGAACAGTAATAACTGACTGAAGACTTAAACATGAGCGCGTGAGAAATGCATACATGTATACACAAATTAGGACTGGGGTCATGACAATACTTATACTAATGTACTGACATCTAAGTTTACTAATACTGGGATACTGAATAACTGAGTCTATTGTTGATATGAATTATGGAGTTTACAGGTAATTGATATTTGAGGTGACTGGTACTATAGTACTGATAACTGATAACTAATAACTGAGTATATTAATACTAAAAAACTATCTGAATTAATTACTGGACTGGGTGACTGTATCTGACAATCTTGAATCTAAAGAACTATTTGAGTTCTAGACTGTACTGGATATGTATCTGATAGTCCTGATTCTGATGGAACTAGCTGAGTTCTGTACTGAGCTGAGCGACTGTATCTGATAGCCCTGATATTTATAGAACTGAACTGAGTTCTATTACTGAGACTGAATGTGAAACTGAGACTGTGGGAGGTAATCATCTAATCGACATGCCTCAAATCTGAACTGGTGGGGTCCAACCTATAACACCAGCTGGAAGGGTGTCATTATCATGTCACGGGTAAAGACAAGCTGTGAATAAAACCTCTGTGATATGGATCTCTTATATCAACCCCTCCTGTAAGGAAACTCAAAGGAGATGAACAATCCCTAGACTCGTAGGGGTACATCTCGACCAACGCTGGCTATGTAGTTTTGGAACACAGGGATTTTTACTAAGGATCACACTCTCTACTGGCTAATAGTTGAGCCCTTATCCCTGGGTTCACTCGGTGCTAATTCTAATCCCAACTAAATAGATACTGAACAGATTTTCCTAGTTCATACTAGGCATGACTGAGCTGCTGCTGATGGTACAGTTTTTCTGAACTGAACTGAGTTCACTGAGTTCCGTTGAATGATGAAATACTACTAAATTCTGTCAATTGACCGAATGTTATTGGGTTATGCTAGCTGACTGAGTTGCTGAGGTTTGAACTAAATACTTCTGAAATCTAATAAGTGACTAAGATTATAGAGATTACTGACATAACTGAGATCACTGAGATTACTAGACTGATACTGAATTTACTAAATTTTCCTAAGTCACATGACCGACTGAGTTCTACTGACCATGGCTTGACTGTGAGTATCGTGAAAACAGACACTGGCTCTAGGAACATAACTAAATTGTCGGGTACAAGTACCCCCCAGGACTCGATAGCATAATAAGTAAATCATGGAACAAGCGTAAAAGCTCTACAGTGGCTACATGTTTATCATTCAGTCATTACTTTTACATGAATGGAGAATATGTATTAGCATACTATGTCATGGCATTATTTCATTTTCATAAACAATTTGTCAAACACTTATACAATTTGGACATAACGAGTATGGCATGATTTCTTTTACTTATTAACTCATATGAGCAATTCACTAAATAATTGGTGAGCATAACATATGCACATAACCCTATACAACAAATAGTCATCATAATTCACATTCCCATTGACAAATTTCAAGGGTTTAACATGGTTTCACATGATACTACACATATATCACTTTATTTCACATAGATATTATAATTAAATCATGAACTAGAGAACCGATTAATATAATAGTTATGAACACAATCAAACTAAATCATGAAGTTCATCGAAAACATTATATTGAGTTTTTGAAAAGGTTTCTTGGACTCCAAGGGTGGAAGAAACACTTGGATGAACACTTGACATACCTTAGTTGGTGAATTATTGAAGGTTGATGGTGGAATCCTTTAGAAAATAAGTCTTGAATTGATAGCCCTAGGGTTTTGTTCTTGAGGATTTTGTGAATAATGAATAGAATTAAACAAAAGAGGGCTAAATTTCGTGTTATGAGGGCTAAAATGCATGGGAAAAAGACTGAAATAACCCTGAGGATGCAGCTTTTAAATGACTGAGAACTGGGCACCAACACTAGTAGCGTTGCGACGCATCATGGAATCGATGTGATAGTCGACGCATCACGCCATCATCACCTGCAACAATATCAACCAATGCAATTAGCGACGCGGTACGTCCAGATCGCGTTGGTCCACTATTTTGGGATTCCAAACGTGGTCTAAATGAGTTCTAAAAAATCTAAAACTTTTTTGGGAACACCTATTGATCTTCCTAGTCATTAATTATCAAGAATATAGACTATTAAATGACATTAAAGTCACAAAATAAGACTGCAAACTTTTGAAGGCTAAAATAAACTAAGACTGTAAACATAGCTAGAACCTTCTAAGTATGGGACCCCCTTAACAAGCATAAATGAACTGAATAAGCTTAGGATTTTGTGGGGTCTTACAATATCTCCCCTTTGAAAACATTTATCCTCAAATGATACTGACTGAGATGGGTAAAAAGATAAGCTGAAGTACATGCTGAACATGAACAACTAAAACATGAGTACATGACTGACTTTACTGATTTGCTGAGATTTATTTAGAGCATGCATATCTGATGCATGATTTCATGACTAGAATGACTGATAAGATGAATATATTATACTGAACTTGCATAATTGATGCATGAATACATGATTGATCTAATATATAAATGCATGACTGAATATGCAATGGTAATTGATACCAAGTTTATGATAGAAATCTGATCATGAAACTGGATAAGTTCAAGGAAAACTATTTCCTTAAACTAAAAATGCTAATGAGCCTGAAATTAATCACTAGATATGCATAAGCAAAAACAAGAAAATGTAATTGAGTCTGGAACGTGATACATGAGCTGGATATCATGATCTGAACTGAGTACCTTGAATATGTGGCTTACGGCTGAGATCGGAGCTTGAGGGTCAACGCATGAGTACTCCTTACCCCAAACCAGATTCAATACAAAAAGAGAGAGTGACATGTTTATGTCATGAAGGTTCGGGGAATTATACTATATCTCCCCCTTGGGACACTATGTCCCTTGAAAAATACTAGTCTGACTTTGCTGAGATACTGAGGAAAATAGGGGCGATGCACAAGACATCTAGGAACTGAATTGTGACTGATTATCTTAGATCTAAAACTAAGGCATGATACATGAACTGGGCTGAGCATGCAACTACCTGGTTAGTCTATCTTAGAATGATCACATTCTTGAGACTCTGGATAGTTCGACTAGATGGAAAGATGGGAAACCACACCATCTGAACTTGTCTGTATGGATGCTAAATTGAATTACTGGCTGCTTAACTAACTCATACTGGAAACTTTTACTCGATTTGAGCATTCCTATGACACTTTTTTTGTAGAGTTCTAGTGACTGCAGGGAAAATCGATTCTTGGCCTGATCTGAGCAGGACATTAGAATAGGAGATCACTACATGGCTGGGATTCTTGTATTAGGATACAAGGCCTATGAAACATCATTTAAGATAAAGTGACTAAGCCTTATGCACTGCACTACAACTACTGAAAAGATTCATGCGGGTGCTGAGCATAAATGCATAAATATACTAACTTATATGATTAACTGAACGACTGATAGCTGAGTACTAGGTCTGTAAGGCTGAACTGTACTTAGCCTAAAAGGCTAGACTTAGATTATAGAGTATTATACATAAAAGGTAATGACTGACTGGGTAACGTGAGGTAACTGAGCATGAATGAGTGAAAACTTTATTACCTTAAGAATGCAAGACCAAGCGAATAACATAATTCAGAAACATTCTGTAAACTGAGGTACCGAAATAATAATAACTAAGTAACTGATGGCCATATGCTATTGTTAGGTAATCTTGAAAGTGAATTGAGTTTATCATCTGACTGGACTAGGACTAGGAATAATATTATAGCTAATATGGTAATTGAGACTGTAACCATAACTAAGACTATAATTGGGACTGAATGCTGGTTCCTGATAACTGAGGGTTAGACTGGTACTAAAGTTCTGAATCTCGATGGCTAAATAACTGATAACTGAAGGCCATGGTTCTATAGGACTATTTGAGTCCTTTACTGAATATTGATTACTAATGATGCTACAACTGAGGGCTAAGGAATGGAACATCAACACCACGAATTCATCAAGGGGCTTAAACTATGGATATATGCAACATAGTCTAAATTTTTAACTGATCATTAGGAGCGTAGCATATCATGTGGGCTAAACCTACTGTAAAACATGATGTGAGTGCATGAGTCATGAGATGCATGACCTAAGTCTCTAATTTCTGTGTTCATGGGACATGACACTGAGTGAACTGGAATTCCTCATACTTAGAACTTGAAATGCATATGATTCTATGGAAAGTGTGAATATATGCTGGGTTCACGAAATTGTGATTTGATGTGTGCATAAGTATCATGATTGCTGAAGTACAAAACTTTTCACTGAGATAGGAATAATTCGGGAATCATCTTCCCTTATTGATTTCCTACCTATACTGGTATTACTACTAGAACCAAAAGGCATGGCTTTCTGAGATACCATAACTAGACAGTTCCTGTATACCTGTTGGGCTATGATAGACTGACCCACTGGGTGGAGACTGGGAAAGGTCCTGTTAACATTTTTTCTGACCTTAAGTTGGCTGGTATGTAAAGAGTTATAAAAGAAAAAAAAAGCTCCTGAATTTGAAGAAGTGTAAACATATAAATAAGGGATCTGTAACATACCAGTAGCTGCATCAGGAGGACTTTCCTAATACTTTTGGGACTAAAGTACATAGAGTCTATTTGGGCATTGCCCACTGATAGCATTGGAATTTGCACCTTACTGATTTGGGCGATTGGACTGAGCTGAAGGACGACCGTGCTTGCTTCTAGGGCCAGGCCTAGGACAATCTCAAACCTTATGACCTGACTCGCCACATTCAAAACACACATCACTATCAGCTCTACATATACCCTTATGATGCTTACAACACTCTTCGTAAAGTGGATGAGTAAAAACCCTGCCCTCACTACCATGGGCCTTAAAGCCTGGTACCCCATCTCTATAGTCATTTCTGAACTTTGGTGTTGGTGTACTAGTTGGAGATGTAACTGGGGTTGGAAACTTCTATCTATGCTGAAAACGGTTACCACTCTGCGACCCTGGCTGAGAAAAACTAGAACTAACAGTTTTGGCTCGTTTATTTTCCCTCTCTTTCTTCTTAAGTTTCTACCCCTCAATCTGTTGAGCATGGACCATAATCCTAGATGTGTCCATCTCCTTAATCAACATCATAGTCTTGCACTCCTTAACCACTTTACCTGATATCCCAGACACAAACTTACTCATTCTAGATCTACTGTCTGCTACTACATGGGGACCATACCTGGCTAACTTGGTGAACTTGAAAGAGTATTCTTTCACACTCATGCTACCTTGTCTGAGATTGTTGAACTCTTACACTTTGTCTTCTTTCTTCTCTAGGGGAAAGAACCTATCTAGGAAGGCCATAGCAAACTCTTCCCATTCTATGGGCCCTACATCTGTACCCTTATCTACCTTCTACTATTTAAATCACATTTGGGCTATATCTTGTAGCTGATAGGCGGCTAACTCGGCACTCTCACTGTAAGTCACTCCCTAGACTCGTAGGGGTACATCTCGACCTATGCTGGCTATGTAGTTCTGGAATATAGGGATTGCTACTAAGGATCACACCCTCTACTGGCTAATAGGTGATCCCTCATCCCTAGGTTTACTTGGTGCTAATCCTCTCTAAATTGAATAGACCCTGAACTAATTTTCCTAGTTCACACTAGGAATGACTGAGTTGTTAATGATGGTATATTTTTACTGAACTGAACTAAGTTCACTGAGTTCCATTGGATGATAGAATACTACTGAATTCTATCAACTGACCGAATGCTACTGAGTTCTACTAGATGACTGAGATTACAAAGATTACAAAGATCACTGAGATTACTGAGATCACTAAGATTACCGGACTGATACTAAATTTACTGAATTTTCATGAGTCACATGACTGACTGAGTTCTACTGATCATGGCTTGACTGTAAGTATTGTGAAAACTAACACTGGCTCTAGGCACACAACTAAATTATCAGGTACAAGTACCCCCAGGACTCAATAGCATAATAAGTAAATCATGGCACGAGGTTAAAACCTCAACAGTGGCTACATGTTTATCATTCATTCATTTAGATAATTCAACAACTACTTGAGATGCATTACTTGTACATGAATGGATAATACATATTAGCATACTACAACATGGCATTATTTCATTCTCATAAATAATTTTTCAAACACTTGCATGATATAGCTTGCATATAACGAGTATGGCATGATTTCTTTCACTTATTAACTCACATGAGCAATTCACCAAACACTTGGTAAGCATAACATATGCACATAACCCTATACAATAAATAGCCATCATAATTTATATTCCCATTGACAAATTTCAAGGGTTTAACATGATTTCACATGATCCTACATATATATCACTTTACTTCACATAGATATTGTAATTAAATCATGAACTTGAGAACTCATTAACATAATACTCATGAACACAATCAAACTATATCATGAAATTCATCAAAAACATTATATTGAGTTTTTGAAAAGGTTTCTTGGACTCCAAGGGTGGAAGAAACCCTTGGATGAACACTTGACATACCTTAGTTGGTGAATTCTTGAACGTTGATTGTGGAATTCCTTGGAAAATGAGTCTTGAATTGATATCCCTAGGGTTTTGTTCTTAAGAATTTCATGAATAATGAATAGGATTAGCCAAAATAGAGCTAAATTTCATTTTATGAGGGTTGAAGGGTTTGGGAAAAAGATTAAACTAACCCTGAGGATGCAACTTTTAAATGACTGAGAATTGGGCACAGACGCTATTAGTGATGTAGCACGTCATGGTATTGATGTGATAGTCGATGCATCGCGCCATCATCGTGTCTAGACTTAGTAATTTGAACCTGGAAACCTACAACAATATCAACCAACACGATTGGCGATGCGGCGCGCCCAGATCGCATTGGTCCATTATTTTAGGATTCTGAACTTGGTCTAAACGAGTTTCGAAAAATCAAAAACTTGTTTGGGAACACCTATTGATCTTCCTGGTCATGAATTTGCAGGAATACAGACCATTAAAGGACATTAAAGCCACGAAATGAGACTGCAAACTTTCGAAGGCTAAAATAAACTAAGTTTGGAAACTTAGCTAGAACCTTCTAAGTTTGGGACCCCCTTAACAAGCATAATGGACTGAAGTAAGCGTAGAATTTTGCGAGGTCTTACATCATTATTTTTCTTTGGAGGTTTGTCAATCAGGTCTTTACCAGTTCTTAAGTTGATTTCCATCAATTACTTCAAATTCTTGTAACACCCCACAAGATTTTAGATGAGTTTCCAGCTATTCGTCATATGTTTAAAAGTCCAAATGCCATTTAATTTACACTAAGTACAAGTGACATGGACTTTTTATGACCTTAAGATTTTGAACATGTTATTTTTTAGCCTTACCATCTTTGAAACATTGATTTATGAGTTGAAATATATTTAAATGTATTAAAAGGGTCATCCAAGAAAGTTTTGGAGTTTTTGGAAGGGGTTCGGGGTATTATGGGTCTTTTTAACTTTAGTCTATACCAGTGTCAATTTAGTTGAGAGTAGAATTTAGCACCAAGAAAACCTACGAATGAATGCTCTCCCATAGGTAGAGGGCTGAGACCTTTAGTAGTAATCCCTAAGTTCTAGAACTACGTATCCAGCGTAGGTTGTGAGATGTCACCTTTAAGTAAATGATTGACACTCTCTTAGGGGTCACCGGCCAGTAGAGGACTGACACCCTAGTTCTTTGGGATATTAGATTAGTGGATCCACACAGCCAGTGTTAGTACCCGTAAAAAGGTATTGACACCCTTCCAACTGAGGTTACAGGTTGGACCCTGATTAGCTCAAATTAAGGCATGTCGGTTATATGGTACCTCCCACAGTTTTAGTTTAGTACTCAAATTATATTAGCTCGGTTTTGTATAACCAAGTGTTTAGTTTATTAGCTATTCCATCAGTCAATTTTACAGATTATTTTAGTACATGTTTTACTTGGTCTTGCATTTAGTTTACACGTATATGAATTCGGGCTCAATATCTATATACCTTTCAGTTACTACTTATATCATGTACCAGTATATTCAAAGTACTGATTTTATTTTCTCTTTTACGCTATTTTGTCATATAATATAGGTTTGGATGCTTAATTCCCCGATTGCCCTCAATACTACTCAGCAGCAGTCATGGTAAGTCCTCATCCATTGAGGAAAAGTTATCTATAGTTATTTTTAATGTTTTCTTTATTTCATTCAATCAGAGTTAGTTGGGGATTTGTCCCATTAATTCCTCATATTTTAGAGGCTTTCAGATATTCAAACTTGTTTTCAATTTTATTAGTAGTTTTAGAAACGTGGATATTGTTTCAGTATTTTATGTTACAGAGTTTTTATCAGTTTAGATTGTATATATGATTCTTGTATTTTTATTTTATTCAGTTCTCATAATAGGTATCAAATCATGGGCTAGCTTGGGGTTACTTGTGGCCTTAAGAACCGTGTTATGACTAGGAGTAGCCTCGGGTCATGAAAAAACTTGGTATCAAAGCCTAATATTTAAATGTTCTAAGGTGTCTGAAATCCACATTGAGTAGAGTCTTATGCATTGGTGTGAAGTGCGCCACACTTATTGCCAAGAGGCTATGAGATATTTTAGGAAAGTTTTCCTTCTTTCGGTATTTATGTCGCTCAAAGGAGCATGAGCACTATTGAATTTCCTTTTCTAAATTGTCCTTCATCTTTTTACAGAAAATACCTCCCAGAATAAATAACGAAAGAAGGAATGAGGATTAGCCCACACCACCACCTGTTTAGGAAGACCCTCTAAATGAATATGTTTCCTAGGTTGAGTTCAGGACTACTTTCACTATTTTGGTCCAGACTATTACTGCTCAAATAACCAGTAGGCTAGTGCCCCAACCAATCCAGTAGAGAGAATGAAAGAAGCTAGGATCCAAGACTTTACTCAAATAAATCCTCCATTGTTTTCTAGATCCAAGTCTGAGGAGGAATTGCAGGAGTTTCTGGATGGTGTAATGAAAGTGAAAAATTTCATTGGTGTTACTGTGAGTGAGAGTGCTAATTTAGCTGCTTACCAATTTCAAGGATTGGTTCATACTTGGTTCAAGAAGTAGAAGGAGAATAGAGGTGCTGAGGCAGGGTCTATAGAGTGGGCGGAGTTTTCTACAATGTTATTAGATAGGTTTTCCACTTGATTTGAGGGAGATGATGTGCTTCATTATCGGAAGGTTATGTGTTTCGAGTGTGAATGGTTTGAGACAATAAATATTTGTAGAGGCATATGGTGCATGATATTCTATTCACCTAGGATCTACTAAGATGTACTGTTATTTGCGGGAAGTCTATTGGTAGAGTGGTATGAAGAAATATATTACGGAATTCATGGATAAGTGTTCAAACTGTTAGCAAGTTAAGGTTTAGCACCAAAGTACTAGTGGTATGCTTTAGGAGTTCAACATCCCCACTTGGAAGTAGGAGGTGGTGAACATGGATTTTGTGTTAGGGTTACCTCATACGCATTGGCAGCATAATTCGATTTGGGTCATTATAGAAAGAATGATCAAGTCAGCCCATTTCTTACTAGTTCAACTTCATATTCATCTAAGAATTATGCTAGACTCTATCTTAAGGATTTGATAAAGATGAATGGGGTTTCATTCACCATCATTTCAAATAGAGGTACCCTATTTACCTCTCACTTTTGGAAGGCTTTTTAGAAGGGTCTTGGTACCTAAGTTTATCTCAGTATAGTTTTTCATCCTTAGATAGACGGTCAGGTAGAGAGAACCATTAATAACTTAGAAGATATGTTGAGGGCTTGTGTTATCAATTTCAAGGGTAGTTGGGATGACCATTTGCCTTTGATTGAGTTTACCTACAACAATAGTTATCACTTTAGTATTCAAATGGCTCTGTTTGAGGCTCTCTATGAAAGGTGGTGTATATCTCTTATTGATTAGTTTGAAGTAGGTGAGACTGCTTTGATAGGTCTAGATTCAATGTTTGAGGTGATGGAGAAAATTCAGTTAATTTGAGAAAGGCTGAAGAAAGCCCAAAGTCTTTAGAAATCTTATACAGATGCGAGGAGAAGGGATCCTGAGTTTGATGTTGGTGACTTGGTTTATTTTAAAATTTCTCCCATAAAAGGGGTGAAGAGATTTGGTAGGAAAGGAAAGCTCAGTCCCCACTATGTTGGACCATATATGATTTTGAGTCATTTTGGGAAGGTGGCTTATGAGTTAAAGTTGCTTGCACAATTAACATTGGTAAATTCAGTGTTTCATGTCTCCTTGTTAAAGAAATGCATTGGTTACCTAAGGATGTTCTGACTTTTGACAAAATATTTTGCATTTTTTTCTTGGGAAAATTGCATGTTTTCAAGCAACCAACATTGCATTTAATGATAGTATTTAGTGTTTCATGGTAAGGCACAAGCTAAAGGACCGTTAGGCCCAAACAGAATCCATGATTTCAAAAGAATTAGTGACAACCCATGTCATGGACCACCATTCTTGCGATGAACCACCACTTTGGCCATCAGTGCTAAGTAGAACCTGGCATCCTGGAACATCCAGTGATGGCTCATAGGGTGGACCGTCAGTCTTGCGATGGACCACCACTTTGGCCGTCAGTACAAAGCAGAACCTACCTCTCCAGGATCATAAGCCACAACCCATATAGTGTACTGTCAGTCTTGCGACAGACTACCACTTTGGTCATCAGTGCTAAGCAGAACCTACCTCTCTAGGATCATAAGCAACGGACCATATGGTGAACTATCAGTCTTGTGATGGACCATAATTTTGGCCATCAGTGCTAAGCAGAACATGACTTTAATGGATCATCAACAACGGCTAATATGGTGGACCGTCAGAATTCCAATGGATCATCACTTTGGCCGTCACATTGGATGTGGTTTTTATAATTTCAAATTTTAAATACTTTTTTGCTGGGAACATATAAATACCAGTTTTAGGTTTTATGAAATATCTTTTATCTTTTATGAGAGTTTTCCACACTAGAAACATATTGTTCGTAGTTTTTCTTTGAGATTCATTCTAGAATTGTGGATTGAGATTCCATTATTATTTTCTCTATTGAAGATTGAAGAGCAATAATTGTGACCTTTGTAAGTAAATTCTAAATTAATTTATGAATAATACAATGATTTCTTCTCTTTCTATGATGGAGATGTGTGGCTAAGCTCCCATAACTAGGGTTATGGGAGGCTTGATGTGTATAGATGATTGGGGGTTGTGAATCTAGCAGATTCCCATGATTAATTGATATTGCATAAACCCTTCCTCACTTTAATGACTTTTCTTGGTTGCAAATTTGAAAAGTGAGCCCAAGAACAACACTTGTTTGAATAGAAAAGCGTTTGTTAGGAAAAGAAAGGGTTAACATAAATCTAAGGGCTTTAACCTTTGGATAGAGGGTAGATGCTTTAAATGGATCAACGTGTGATAATATATCATTGAATAAATAATATGTGCCTTAAGTTTGAAAGAATTAAGGGATAAGCTACTAATTTAGGCTGAGAAACTAAATGGTAAACCATATAATTCAATTACTCTTGCAATTAGAATTGTTCATTGGGAATTTAAAATATTTCACAACCCTAGCTGCTTAAGCTTCTTGGTAACCATAAACCTAGTTTGACTACTCTTATTGAATTACTATTTGTAATACAATTGACAGTTGGATTACTTTCTATGATAAGCATTTGAATATAATTGATATATCAAAACCCCCACTTTATTCGGGAACCCTTGATCAACTGTCTAATAAAAACCACAATACTTAGTAAACACAATATTCCCTGTAGGATTCGACACCCATCCTAATTGGGTTCTATATTTGACACCGACCACTTACACTTTCTTATGAGAGTTATAATTTGGGCATATCAAATTTTGGCACCATTTCCGGGGAATACTGTTGTCAATTAAGTCTGTGATTATTAATTGACCTTTGGTCAAAGTTTCTCAAATTTTACATTTTATCTGTTATTTTTATTTTTCGCAGGTTGATTTTCTTGTATGCCAAGAACATGGAGATCAAGTGAACCTTTATTACCTATTCATCAAGAACCCTAACTTATTGGTAGAATGGATGGTCAACAGGACCCAAAGAGGGTAGCTGCTCAGCAGGAAGAAGCTAGACTAGCTACCTTAGTAGCTGCACAACTGAATCAGCAAAATACAAAAAATGCAGGTCGACCACTAAACCTAGATAATGATGATATGGGTGATGATGATTATTAAATTTGGTAAACCAGAGGTGTGCATACAATATACCTATACCAGCAAATAGGAATGTCAACATAAATCGCCCTGCTAGGGCAAGACTAGAGCGCCAGGCCATCCAATTTAATCTTGTGGATGATGATGATGACTTGGATAGAGCTGGTGCAACAGGGGTATTATTTCTCTGCCCTTAGCACCCAGAGCTAAGTTTAATATCATGAGTAATATGATCCAGTTATTGCATCTCAAAGGGCTGTTCAATGGACTTGTGGGTGATGGCCCGAATATGTATTTGGTCAGCTTTATCTCGACATGCAAATCGTTTGACAACCCAGGAGTTGGGAAAAATGCTATTCGGTTGTGGTTGGTACCATTTTCTCCGTCTGGAGAGGCAACTTTATGGTTGAATGGGCTAACTCCTGACTCTATTACCAATTGGGGGAAACTAAAAGATATTTTTCTATAAAGTTTCTTTCCACCATCCAAGAGGGCACAATTGAGAGATGAAATCAGTAACTTCAGATAGCTTACAACTGAAGCTCTCCATGAGAGTTGGGAGAGATTCAAGAAGAAGGTTTTTCAGTATCCAAACCATCAGATGACCAATCTCCACTTGATGGAGATCTGATAATGGGCTTTGAACTCTGTGACAAAGCCAGTAGTGGATAATGCTGCGGGTGGATCATTCATGGACCTCACTTTTCCAGAAGCAGCTGAGATTCTTGATCGTATGACAAAGTAGAGTAGAGCTTGGCATACCAGGGATTCTGAGGTAGTAAGCTCGACTGTATCTATTAGCATGACTATAGATCAGACGCGAAAGGAAGAAGAATGTGACTAGGACATGGCTTACATAAAGACATGGATGGATCTTCTCACTAAGTATTAATTATCAAGTAAGATAGAGAAGGTTAAATCTATAGCATCGCAGGAAAGGGTTGAATCTAATTCTGAGAAAGAAGCTAATTACTCGAACAATTAAGGGGTTTTCAAGGCGGTGGACAAGGAAATCAAGGTCGGAACTATTATGACAAATTTGTCTATAAAGACCACAACCAAGGAAATTGGAAGAATAAGAATGATAGGAGTAGGTTTTACGTTCCTTCTGGAAATTGTGAGGCTGCTGGACTAGTTTGGGGAAGATGTCCATAGAGGGAATGATGGTAAAGTTATTGAAGGGAGTAAAAGTAACCAATACTAGGGTGGTTGAGATAAAAAGTGATTTGTCCTCAATGAATCAGTTAATAGATTCACACTTTACTTTGTTAAAATAGTTAGAGTAGTAATTGAACCAACTATCTGCCATATTCAATTAGAGAAAGAGTGGTACTCTACCAAGAGAAACAATTCAGAACCTGAGGAAGGATGGTTCATCTATGGAAGTTACCACCAGGAGTGGTAAAGTATTGGTAAGCCCTCCTGTGGGCAAGCCTGTGGTTGATGTTGTGACAGATGATATTGAGAAAGCAGAAATTGATCATCTAGTGGAGTCTGAAAATTAGATGAAGTTATTGATAATACACCATCCAACCATTAGTAGGTTAATGAGTTAGAGAAGAGCAAGGGAAAGGAGACTGAAGTGGTGGTTACTATGCTTCCAAAACCACCTCCTCCATTTCCCCATCGGATAAAGAAGAAGGCTGATGACATAAAGTTTAGCAAGTTTATGGCCATGCGTAAGCAGTTGACAATCAATTTGCCATTGGTGGAGGTATTAGAGAAAATTCCCAGGTATGCAAAGTTCATAAAAGACCTTGTTATGAAGAAGTGGATAGTTAGTTTTGAGCCGGTGGACACTATCCATCATTGTGTTGCTATTTCTACAAGGTCATTGGTGCAGAAGAAGGCAGACTCGGGAGCATTTACCATCCCGTGCACTATTGGGCCTCTTGATTTTGCAAAAGCTCTGTGTCTTGTGAGCCAGTATAAACTTGATATCGCTTGTTGTGTATAAAAAGTTGGGTTTTGGGGATCCTACTCCCACAAATATGAGATTAGTTATGGCGGACAGGTCTGTGTAGTGACCCATGGGGATTTTATATGACGTATTGGTTAAGGTGGCTAGTTTTATATTTTCAGCTGATTTTGTCATTCTTGATTGTGAGGTGGATTTTGAGGTGCAATAATCTTAGGTTGACCTTTTCTCATAACCGGGAGTGTACTTATTGATTTGAGGTTAAATAAGCTACTATTCAAGTAAATAATGAAGTATTTTGATTCGATGTATGCCAGTCCATGAAGCAACATAAAGATATGAGCGTATTTTCTATTATGGATGTTTATTATAAAGAGGAGCAGAAAGTGCCTATAGAAGAAAAATTTATTGTGGAGACTTTAGCTGTTGTATTGATGAAATTTGATCATGATGGTATTGAAGATTATGAGGAGATGGTGTGTACGTTAACCGGCATGGGGTCTTATTCATATGCACCCAAGAAGTTGGATTTGGACTTGAAAAATCATCCAAGTCCTCCTATTAAGCCTTCTATAGAAGAGCCACCTACCTTGGAGCTGAAGGAGTTGCCCGGTCATTTAAGGTATGTGTTCCTAGGCAGTGGGAATACACTACCTATAATTATTGCTACTGATCTGGGTGAGCAACATGTGGAAGCTCTCATCTCTATTCTTAAGAGATATAAGAGGGCTATTAGTTGGATAATTGCAGACATCATCGGTATCCCTCCTAGTATATGTACACCTAAGATTCTGCTAGAGGAGGATTATGTTCCGACTATTAATCATCAACATCATCTAAACCCACCTATGCAAGAGGTGGTGAAGAAAAAAATCATTAAGTGGGTAGATGGAGGAGTGGTATACCCCATCACAAATAGTAAGTGGGTGAGTCCTGTTTAGTACGTGCCCAAAAAAGGGGGCATAACAATTGTGGCTAATGCAAAGAATGAGTTGATTCCACTCATGTCTATTACTGGGTAGAAGGTGTGTATGGATTACAGAAAACTCAACTCGTAGACGTTGAAAGACCACTACCCATTGTCTTTCATGGATCAGATGCTTGATCATCTAGTAGGAAGGGGTTGGTACTATTTCTTAGATGGGTATTCTAGTTATAACCATATTTTTGTCGCTCCTGAAGATCAGGAAAAGATGACATTCACGTGCCCATAAGGTACATTTGCTTTTAAATGGATGCCTTTCAGTTTGTGTAATACATGTACTACTTTTAACGGTGCATGATATCAATATTTTATGATATGTTTGAAGACACATTGGAGGTATTTATGGATGATTTTTCGGTGGTCGGTGATTCTTTTGAGTTTTGCTTGCTTAGTCTTAGTCGGGCATTGCATCGGTGTGAAGGGTTTAACCTTATACTTAATCGAGAAAAATGCCACTTCATGGTGAAGGAAGGCATTGTTCTTGTTCACAAAGTTTTGGCTAAAGGCATTGAGATTTATAAGGCAAAGGTTGAAATGATTGAGAAACCACGTCCCCCTATTTTAGTCAAAGGGGTAAGTAGCTTCTCGGTCATGTAGGGTTCTACCGCAAATTCATAAAGGACTTCTCAAAAATTACAAACCCGTTTTGAAAACTTTTGGAGAAGGAGGATAAATTTTCTTTTGATGATGACTGCAGAAAGGCTTTTGAATGCCTTAAGTCGAAACTGGTGGAGGCTCCAATTATTGTTGCTCCTGACTGGATGAAACCGTTTGAGATTATGTGTGATGCCAGTAGAGTGGAACTTTGAGTTTTTCTTAGCCAAAAGAAATAGAAGTTGTTCCATCCGATATATTATACAAGCCAGGCCTTGAATGGGGCCCAAATGAATTATACCATGATTGAGTAGGAACTTCTAGCAGTTGTGTATGCTTTTGTGAAGTTCTAGGCATATTTGTTAGGTACCAAGGTAGTGGTGCACACTAACCAATCTGCCTTGAGGTACTTAATAACGAAGAAGGAAGCTAGGCCAAGGTTGATCCAGTGGGTAATGCTACTTTAAGAATTTGAATTTGAAGTCAAGGATAGAAAGGGATGTGAGAATCAGGTAGCAGACCACTTATCCAGACTCAAAGGCGAGCAAGTAGTCAGGGAGGAGCTAGATATTGATGATTCCTTTCCATATGAGAAAATATTAGTTGTAGTGCTAAAAAAAGTACCTTAGTATGCTGACTTTGCGAACTATATGGTAAGTGAAGTGATGCCGAAGAATCTTTCCTTTCATCAAAAGAAAAAGTTTCTCTATGATGTGACATTTTATTTTTAGGATGAGCCGTATCTATCTTGGCGGTGTGCGGATGGAATTATTAGGTAGTGCATCCCAGAAGTAGATATGTTGATTATACTGGAAGTGAGTCATGCTTCCTAAGCTGGAGCTCACCATGCAGGTGGTTGGACTGCAAGAAAAGTGCTTCAAAGCGGCTACTATTGGCCCTCCTTGTTCAAAGATGCCTACGAGTTCGTGAAGAGATGTGACCAATGTCAAAGGAAAGGGTCCATCTCAAAGCATCATGAGATGCCAATGTCTACAATGTTGAGGTAGAATTATTTGATGTCTGGGGCATTAATTTCATGGGGCCCTTCGTGAGCTCATTTGAGATGAAAAACATATTAGTTGTTTTTTACTACGTGTCAAAATGGGTCGAGGTAGTGGCTCTAGCAGATAATGAAGGAAACCAAGTTGTTGCATTCTTAAGGAGAAATATCTTTTCTCTCTTGGGGTACCACAGACCATCATAAGTGATGGAGGATCACACTTTTACAATAAGATGTTCAGAGCTACCTTGGAAAAATATGGAGTAAAGCAGTATAAGGTGGCTACCCCATACCACCCACAGATCAGTGGGCAGGTGGAAAGATCTAATTGAGAGATCAAAACCATCCTTGCCAAGACGGTAAATGCTAGCAAGAGAGATTAGTCTAGGAAGTTGGACGATGCCTTATAGGCAAATAGAACAGCTTTAGAGAAACCAATTGGTAGATCACCATACCAATTAGTTTATGAAAAGGTGTGCCATTTGTCGATTGAGCTGGAGCATAAAGCATTGTTTGCACTGAAGTGGATTAATCTGAACTGGAAGGAGGCAGCGAATATGAGACTGGGGCAGCTGAATGAGATAGATGAGTTCCGTCTCGGGGCTTATGAAAGAGTTGACTTATATAAAGAAAGAATGAAGAAGTACCATGACCGAAGAATTGAAAAGAGAAATTTTTAGAAAGGCAACTTGGTGCTCCTCTTGAACTCCAGACTCAAGCTTTTTCTAAGTAAGCTCAAATCCAAATGGTCTGGCCCATTCAAAGTCAATCAAGTCTACTTATCTAGAGTAGTAGAACTTGAAAATGAAGATGGAAGTGTCTTCAAGGTTAATGGGTAGTGTATGAAACTGTATATCGGTCCAATAGACTCGATAAAGAGTGTTGCTACTATCTATCTCGATAAAGTTTGAGTAATTAAGATAAGTGAGTCGTGTCGCGATGATAAATCAGGCGCTAGTGGGAGGCAACCAACAGTGTGTCCTTGTGTAGCATTAGCTAAGTTATTTTGATATTTTAAAGCATATTTTATGTGGTTGTGAAGAGTGCATGATTGAAAATAAAGCAAAATAAGGAGTAATATAGCTGGAGAAAGGGTTGACGACCGAATTGGTGGACCACCAGTTACCTGACGGACGACTATTTGCTCCGACAACCAGATGCTGAAAATCTATCATTGGAATAGAAGTGATGGCTGAATTAGTAGAACACCAGTTACCTGACGGACAACCATTTCCTCCGTCACAAAGATGTTGAAAATCTGAGTCATTGGAAAAAAAATGACAGTGAAATTGGTGGACCATCACTGATTTGGTGGATCACCACATTGACTGCTGAAATTAAGCTGAGTTGCCGATATGTTGGTAAGGTGCGACGACCAAAGTGGTGGACCATCACAAATTAGTGGACCACCACATTGACCATCATAATTAAGATGAGTTAGCCATGTTCTGGTAATATAAGATGGCCAAATTGGTGGTCCGTAGCATGTCTGACGGACCGTCGGTGCAGCCGTCACTGTTACCCTAGTATCGGGTTGGGTCGGGTTAAAATTGATGCTTATTTAAGTGACCCTTACTTGACCTAAATGATTCTAAAGAGGTAAAAAGAGTGGTTACCTAGGTTGTAACCTTTTCAACTTCTTCAACTGACCAAATCCCTTTGGATTCAAAGAATCTGAAGGCATTTGCTCTTCTTAGGACTCTCCATCTCCTTGTTTTTTTTCCTATTTTAGCAAAGCCTCACTTTTCTTTATAATCATCACAAATAATCTGAGAGCAATTACTAAGTTTTAATCTTAGTTTGTTTTCATAAAGTGCAATTAAGAAAGAAAGAAACTACTGTAGAACCAAGGTATGAGCACAACCCTGTACTTATCTTTTTGAATTGCAAAAGCATGAAATGAATTAGTGGTTCGTTGTTGAAATTCCATCTTGTGTTTTTCTTTTACTTTGAGTTTCTTTGAGTCCAGAATTTTAATATACACTGTTGGGTGAATTTTGATGTAACTCATATGTTTAAAAGTGAGAAAATTTGTGCATAAAAGTGAGCTTGGTGTCAATTTTTGCTAAAACATCGGGATGATATACTAAATGTTCAACAAAATACCGAACTAAAAGCTTAATTTAGAGAAGGGGGTGGGACGGCCAAAATGGTGGACCGCCAATTTTGTGATGTACCACCATATAGACCGTCGCAAGGACCCCAAAAATGATACCTACTAGATAAGATGCGATGACCCAAATGGTGGACCACAAAAAAGCTGACGGACCACCATTTTGGCCATTGCAAAGCTCTGAAAAAAATAGGACTTCTAGATAAGACTTGACAGCCTAACTAGTGGACCGCCAGTTACCTGATGGACCATCAGTGTGGCCACCAATGTGCCTATGAGTCAATGAGTTGACAATGCAGTCTAGGCTACACATAGACAAGACATTGAGAAGTCAAAAAATGACTCAAAATTTGAGATACGTGTCACCAAGACTCCTGCTTACCATACTCAATCTGCACCAACTCTCGATGCTATCAAAATTCTTGTTGGTATGCCTTTGCCCATCATCTCTTATATGCCACCTGAGTATGAGACTCCAAGTACATCTTTAGGGTCAGGTTCTGCACCATCTATGGGTGGATCAGACTTTACTGAATATAGGTTAACGCAGGAAAATTTTGCCATATTGATGAACCTGCAAAAGTGGTTTCAGAAATAGTTAGATAAATGGGCGTCCGAATTCAAGCCTTTTGTTGACGAAATTATAGTTGAGGCAATCCGTCAATTCCAAACTATTCAGACTAGGATGGACAACATGGAGCACCGTATCAATAAAAGGCTCAATGCATTGTCCCTCTCTGGTCTTTCTAAGCTCATGGATGAATTTGAGCAAGTGAAGGCTTATAGAGCAGAGTTAAAGGGAAGGCAGCCATAGCAAAAAATTTTTGACCCATCCTTAGTGGTGAGTGGTGATGATGAAGGTATTGTGGACCTAATGGGAAGACCTGTGAAAGATAAAAGAAAGTAGAACATGGATGAGCGAGCTATAAGAAAAGCTGAAAAGAGAAGAAAGATAACATCAATGACACTGAAGTAACAAGAACAGCATTATCTGAGGAGAGCTTGAAGGAAATCAAGAAAATATGGAGAAAAGAGAAAGAAAAAAGAATAAGATGAAGCAGTAGGAGTATCTACTAGTGCTACCCCAGCAAGGGAGCAACATAGGGTCCAATATTTCACTAGGTGAGGATGCAGGAGCATCACCATACTTCACAGATGCCTCAGATAAATAAGAGACAATACAAGTATACCCACTCCTTTGTACTTTAATTTAATGCTTTAAGAATAATGCATATATTTTTCTGTGAGGGTGGTGTACTTGTACTATAAGGGGTTATGTTGCTGATATTCTTGACCCTACCATGTGCTATCTAGCAAAATCAGCAAGTCTAAGATCATGTTAAGTTCACAGTTGCAGTTTTGTTTTCTAGAATTACCTTTAGGTTTAACTTTAGGTTCGCATGTTTCTTCTTTTTAAGTTTTGTTATGTTGTTAATATTGGTCCATGAAATAAAAGTGTTGTTTGTGTTTGTATCTTGTTTTGAATATGGATGATGAATGATGTTGGCATCAAGCTATGACTATTTCCATATGACTGTTTACTTTTGACTTCGAGGATATATGATCAACTATTAGTGAATCTGTAGTTGGCATTAACATGTAAATACATATGACATATGATACAAATCTTAAGAACAGTAAAATGAGTTTGACTCAGTTATTGCTGTGTGTGCGAGTATTTGTATTAGTTCTTACATAGTATAGTACCTAGACTTGCCTAGTTCAATTGATATTGTTCTATAGTTGATGAGATAAGAAGGGATGGCAGGCCACCTTGTGCTTTTAGTCAACTTAGCCAAAGTAATTAACCTTACCAAAAATAATTTTCCATTTTTGAACCCTTTTTTAAGCCTTTGTTAATTTTTCTTCATCACCAAGCATTCTAGTTAACTCTCTTTAAGTTGTTGACACCTAGCTCGTGCCTTGGCCCAATAGTGGGCAATGTGTACCTACACTTAGGAAAAACACCTAAGTTGAGGGTGGCTATTGTAGGGCTATTAAATGTTTAATGGAAAGTTGTTCTAGAATTTGAATTAGAGCATTTGGCCATGGTCTATTCAAGACAATGTGCTCCTTAACTTATTGCATCAGCCTAAGTTGAGGATGGCTAATGCTTGTATGTGGGTTTGTGTATCTGTATATATATATATATATATATATATATATATATATAAGGGTTATTGTGGTGAAGCATGAATGAGCGAGAAAAAGGTAAGTGGCCTAGCAAAGCAATGGCCTTGGTAGGAAGAATTCGAAGGCAAAGAGAGTTAAAGACTAGTATTTAGAAACTTTTCCCAAAATTCCTTCCTGACCAAGACTAATATCTTATTACTAGCCTAGAAAAGACCTGCTTGATCTTGGAACTCAGCTATAAGGAGGCATTGATGATAAAGGCAAGCTTATGGGTGTATGCACTATGTTTGTAACTTCTTTGATGAGCGAGAGAGTTTTGATTTGTATCCACAAAATATAATGAGTGGTGGATCTCCTTGATTAAGAGAGCAACCTAAGTCATACTTAATTTGGTAGATCTTTGTAGATTCTTGTATACATGTTATGTAGATGAATTGAATTTGAAACAATGCAGGTTATGGACTCTGACATGTTAAACCATATGATTTAGATGACAAGTGAATAGTTGTGTGAAAATTGGTTCAGTAGTAAATGCCTCGCATTGTATTGTTCATATTTGCAATTTGGGGCTGAGTTACTTGAGGACAACCAATTATCTTAAGTTGAGGGTGGTTATGTTTCGACTTTTGATGGAATATTTTGCATCTTTTTCTTGGTAAAATTGCATATTTTCAAGCAACCAAGGTTGTATTTAATGCTCGATTTAGTGTTTCAGGGTAAGGAGCTAGCTGAAGGAAAAGACTCAGAAAATTAGTAGAAAAACACTTTTGTCGGTTAAAATGGTGGACCACCAGTCTTGCGATAGACCAACAACTTAGCCGTCAAGCCCAAATAGAATCCATGATTTTAGAAGACTCAGCGACGGCCTATGTGGTGGACCACCGGTCTTGTGATAGACCACCACTTTGGCCGTCAGTGCTAAGTAGAACCTGGCATCCTGGAACATCTAGTGATGGCATATATGATGGACCGTCAGTCTTGCAAAAGATCACCACTTTGGTCTACAGTGCTAACCTGCCTCTCTAGGATCATAAGAGATGGCCTATATGGTGGACTTTTATTCTTGTAATAGACCACCACTTTGGCCGTCAGTGCTGAGTAGAACCTGCCTATCCGGGATCATAAGTGATGGCTCATTGGTGAACCATCAGTCTTGCAACGGAACACTACTTTGTCCATTAGTGCTAATGAGAACATGAATTTTAAGGACCATCAGTGACGGCTAATATAGTGGAACATCAGAATTCCGACAGACCACCACTTTGGCTGTCACTTTGGATGCAATTTTTATAATTTCGAATTTTAAATCCTTTTTGGCTGGGAACATATAAATACCTAGTTTTAGGATTTATAAAATATCTTTTCTCTTGTATGAGAGTTTTCCATACTAGAAACATATTGTACATAGTTTTTCTCTGAGATTCATTCTAGAATTATGGATCGAGATTCCATTATATTTTCTTTATTGAAGATTGAAGAACAATAATTGTGACTTTTGTAAGTAAATTCTGAATTAATTTATGAATAACATAATGATTTCTTCTCTTTCTGTGATGGAGATGTGTGGCTAAGCTTCCATAACTAGGGTTATGGGAGCCTTGATATGTATAGCTGATTGGGGGTTGTGAATCATGTATATTCCCAGATTAATTGATATTGCATAAACCCTTCTTCACTTTAATGAATTTTCTTGATTGCAAACTTGAAAAGTGAGCCCAATAACAACACTTGTTCGAATAGAAAAGTATTTTTTGGGAAAAGAAAGGGTTTACATAAATCTAAGGGCTTTAACCTTTGGATAGAGGGTAGATGCCTTAACCGAATCAACCCATGTGAAAATATAGTTGAGTAAATAATATGTTCCTTAAGTTTGAAAGAATTAAGGGATAAGCTACTCATTTAGGTTGAGAAACTAATGGGTAAACCTTAGAATTCAATTACTCTTGCAATTAGAATTGTTCATTGGGAATTCAAAATAGCTCACAAACCTAGCTGCTTAATCATCTTGGTAGACATAACTCTAGTTTGACTACTCTTACTGAATTACTATTTACAATACAATCGATAGTTGGATTACTTTCTATGACAAGCATTTGAATACAATTGATAAATCAAAACCCCCACTTTATTTTGGAACCCTTGATCAACAGTCCAATAACAACCACAATACTTAGTGAACACAGTATCCCCTGTGGGATTCGACACCCAACCCAGTTGGGTTCTATATTTTATAGCAACCACTTACACTTTCTAATGAGAGTTGTAATTTAGGTGTATCACCCAACTTCTATCATTTCTTTACAGAGTGTGTGTGTGAAAGATAGCCTTTCCTATGAAGAAGTCCCAGTTGAGATCCTTGATCATAAAAATCGTAGGTTAAGAAATAAAGAAGTCCCTTTAGTTAAGGTTTTATGGAGAAATCAGTCTGTTGAGTGAGTTACTTGGGAAGCAGAAGCAGATATGCGAACCAAGTAACCCCATATTTTCTCCGCAAATTCAAATTTAGCTTGAGCTAATGGTTTATCATAAATACATTCTATCATTTACTATCTTAGCTATTCAACCATCCTTAGGTCATAACATGTATTCATAAATTCAGTTCAGTCCATGCATCATGTTTCAGATTCAATTATTTAACCATGATTTAGCTTATAAGTATTTGGTACATGATCTGAGTTTTCCTAATATCTTAACTTAGGCAGTTTCATTCAGGGGTGAATGATCCTAAAGGGGAGATATTTAATACCCCACAAGATTTTAGGTGAGTTTCCAGCTATTCGTCACACGTTTAGAAGTCCCAAAGACATTTAATTTACACTAAGTACAAGTGATATGGCCTCTTTAAGACCCCAATATTTTGATCATTTTATTTTTTGGCCTTTTCATGTTTTAAACATTGATTTATGAGTTGAAATATGATTAGGGATGTTAAAAGGGTCATCCGGGAGAATTTTAGAATTTTTGAAAGAGGTTCCGAGTGTTTTTGGACCACAAAGGCAGTAAGCCTCTGCAATTTCAATGTGTCACTAAGGATAGTCTCCGTGATCTGCAGCATATCATAGAGGCTAACCTCTGTATTACGCAGCGTGCCATGGAGGCTAGCCTCCATGATAGCCTCCGAGCCACGAAGGCTGTGTAAATCCAGCAGCTTCATTAAAGGAAAAAGGGGAATTTTGGTGTTTTCACCCTCTCCCTAAATGGCCATTTCACGATTTAAAAGACAATATGTGCATTAATTACCCATTCCTCATCAGTTAAGGACATAAAATCATTCCCCTTTACCAAGAACAAAAAAATTAAAAGTTTATTCCAAGAATTCAACCATCCAAGGTCCCAATTCCAAGTTTTCTTCAAGAAATAAAGTAACTCAGGTATGTAGGATATTTATCAATGGGTTTTTTCCACCCATTAAGTCCCAAGAAATCCCTTATTTTCTAGCATAAACCTTTTTTCTCTTTTTATGAAATTTCAATGTTAAGTATAAAATTACTCAATTTTCTCCTAATAGTTTTGAATACAAGTCATGATAAAGTGTTTCCCATGTGAATTATGTCCTTACATGCTCTATAATCTCAATCACCCATGTCATTTCAATTGATACCATGTCAATTTACCAATTTATGAAATAAAACGTGTGAGAAATTTATGCTCATAAATTTAACATATTCCCATACTCATAATCATTGATTTCATCAGTTTAGTGTTATATTCTATGTTTTAGGTCTTTGAATCATGAATTTCCTTATAGTGTTTTAAATAATGTTATTTTATTTAAAGTATTATTTAGTTCTGGAGTGCTATGAACACTCGATACCTATATGTTTATACATATTTCCCATTTCAAGCAATAAGTCAGCCAGATCATGATTTTATTATCATATTCAGATTATCATATTCATGATGAGTAATTATCAATTATGAGTCCAATTAACTTTAGTTAGTACCAGTGTTAGGTCAGTTGGGAGTAGGATTTAGCACCGAGCGAACCTAGGATGAAGGCTCCCCCTCCGGTAGAGGACTTAGACCTATAGTAGCAGTCCCTAAGTTCCAGAACTATGTAGCTAGCACAAGTTTTGAGATGTAACTAGCCAATAGAGGACTGACACTCTCTTAGGGGTCACCCGCCAGTAGAAGACTGACACCCTAGTCCTTTGGGATATCATATTAGTAGATCTACACAGCTAGTGTTAATACCCGTGGCAAGGTATTAACACCCTTCCAACTGAGGCTACAGGTTGGACCCTAATTACCTCAGATTGGGACATGTTGGTTACATGATACTTCATATAGTTTTAGTTCAGTACATAGATTATATCATCTCAGGTTTGCATTACCAAGTGTTCAGTTTATCAGTTATTTAGTTAGTCAATTTTACAGATCATTTAGTACATGCTTCACTTGGTCTTGCATTTGTTTACATGTACATCCATTCAGGCTCAATATCCATATACCTTTAATTTAGTACTTATCTCATGTACCGATACATTCAAAGTATTTATCACGTGCTCTCTTTTGTGATATGTTTTTTATAACTTAGGTTCGGATGCTCAGTTTCTTGATCACCCTTAGTCAGTTCAGCACTACTCAGCAGCAGTCGTGGTGAGTCGTCATCCACTAAGGACATGTTATTTACCGTTATTTTCAGTATCTCTTTGATCTGAGTCAATCAGAGTTAGTTGGGGGTTTATCCCATCAACTCCTCATGTTTTGGAGTCTTTCAGATGTTCAGACTTGTTTTAAGTTTTATTAGTAGTTTCAGAAACGTGGGAATTATTTCAGTATCTCATCTTGACAGATTTTTTATTAGTTTAGCTTCCGTATATGATTCTTGTATTTTTATTTCATTCAGTGCTCATAGTAATCATGGGTTAGCTTGGGGTCACTTGTGGCCTTAAGCATTGTGTTACAACAAGGGAGTAGCCTCGGGTCATGGAAATTTTCTATATCACTAGGCAAACCCCATTTAAGGTCTTGTGTTTTATGCTTGAGCCAACTGGCCTAATCGTATCTCCAAATTTTTTTGAGCTAGTTACTGATTTTTATTTCAGCAGCCATTTGTTCTTATTTAGCCAGGATCCTCTTGAAAGTGTCATTTATGTTGCTACTGTGAATATTAATTTGATTACCCTATTATTGGTGAAACTACTGTGTGACCCTGATTATTGTCCCATGAGTAGTTAGACTGACTTTGCCAATTGTGGTTGTAGACTTTACTGTAATTTTGATTTTCCTTTTGTGCATAGCCCATAAAATTTATTGACTAGGGGTTTGTTCCACATAAGTTATACAGAGTGAACACAACCTCCACAAATTTCACACAAAGTTAGAGACTACTGAATTTTATTAACTTGATCATGAGGTTGATTCACACTAAACTTACTAAACTATATTATCATCTAGTTCCCAAAAAAAAAAGCCAATGTTGTGAAACTATCCACTGGATCATACCTGTAGGCTTATTTACCACACTTATGGATACATAACACCCTACCATTTGGCATTACGTTGTGTAATTTAGTTAATAAGAGTGTACAACTCATCATAAGTTTTCTCCAACGCTTGAGCACATGTGTTATGACCCAAACCAGGGCCAAGACATGATAGGTATCTCAAGCCTGCCATGGAGCAGAGAATACCCCCATAGCCTAACCTCAAAAGAATTATAATAACAATAAAGAAGAATCCAATCAAGATAGTAATAAAAGATAAACAAATAACTCAAATGAAAACTAAGAGTCAAAACAACAACCAACCCACACTTGTCCACAATAGCCTCTAAAACAAAAATAGCAACTAAGTTGGACATGCCCCCGACTATGACCAAAGAAATGAATCCAGTAGTACTAAGCCAACAAAGAAAGAATAATGAAACGACAAGGCCTTCCAAAGGATGGAGGCACACCACTTCACAGCAACTCAAAAGACGTGTTCAACCACGTAATGTTGCATAGAAGCAACCGAAAAGTCTTCAAACCCTTAATCATGTAAAGCATCCTAGGATTATCAGTGGGATAAGCACTGCCATGTAACTCAAGGAAAGTCATAAAACAATCCCATGTCCAAAATCAGTCAAAACCACAAACATACATTCATATATACATATATAGGCAACTCGAATAAGGTAAATAGTCATGAACATGAGAGTTTAAAACTTGAACTGCGTAGCTCAATCCGCCCTACAGGAACACATGGGCTATATATGTTCATCTCCCCCTAATGAAAGGGCCCCACTGCATGTTAGCCACATGAATCAAGGAAAAAATAGAGGGAAAACTAATGCAACCAAAGCAATAGTCATCCCAATATATATATAGATATAAATAAATGAAGTGTGCATCAATCACATGGTCGTATAGAATGCCAGCAAATGTGGTTTATGGTGTTTGTGATCCCGGGGCTTACACCTTCACAGTGAGAAACACAATTCCCATTAAGTCCAAATTAAAGCAATTTGCACATAAACCAATCCATTAACCCAGGAGTCATTTATTAAGGCATTTACCGCTTGGTATCGTCATACCATTATGCTAACAAGCTTATTTAATTATGCCAAACCAATTCACACAATCACATTAGACTCCTAAGTGCCATTTAAAATCCGAAACCAAGGCCACACAAAACCATTTTCATATCAACTCATCCTTTAATGCAATGCAATGGGTTAAAAACAAGTTAAACTATGCAATTGTCCATATTCAAAACCAATTTTGTAAAGTTGGTTGAGGTTTATGCCTATTCCAAGCCAAAATTAATCCAATTTGGGGAAACCCGTGTCCCCCATCCCAATCATTTAAAGAATGAACCAATTTAGTCCCAAAAATATCAATTCAAAGCATGAATAATCAATTTAAAACACGGGACAAGTAATTTAATTAGTAACAACCAAAACCCCTTAACCCAATTACAAAACCCACAATTAAACCACTTGAAAATCTATTTAATTAATTCTACAATGTGAAATTAAAATTTAGCGAAGATAAACATGCCTGAAACACATAAGAAATTAAAGACAATTTGAAGTTTGGAGCTCGATGATGAATTCATTGTAAAACCCTTAAATTTTCTTGGGTTTTGAATTTAAGAGACAGAGGATGATTTGATCTTTGAAAACAGCAGGGATTAAGGTTATTTTATATTATAAGACCGTACAAGGGGTAAAAGACCAAAATCTCACCCTAAGTGAATATAACAAAAATTGGACGAATTTAAAACAGTGGCATGGCATGCCAATATCATAAAGGTTAGCCTCCGCACCATGCCAATATCATGGAGGTTAACCTCTATGACACAGACTTATCATGGAGGCTTACTATCTTGGGGTCCCAAAATAACTTTGAACCCCTTCCCAAAAATCCAAAACTTTCCCAAAACACCATTTTAAAACCCCTAAACATAATTCAATTCAAAAATTGATATTATGCATGTGGGAGGGTCAAATATAAAATGATCAGAGTTTTACGGGGTCCCCCTCCCCCGCTTAGGATCATTCATCCTCGAAAGACAAGTTAGGACATTTTTAGCATGAGAATAGAAAAATACACCATAATAAAATGACAAACTTTGAAAGTGACAAGAGGAAAATGAAACTCATACCTTAAGTGGTTTCATCCAATCTGGAGAACAAGAATGGATATTTGCCCTTCATATCTTCCTCAGCTTCCCATGTAGCCTCATTTACCTTTTGATTTCTCCAAAGAACCTTCATCGAGCCTACATTTTTGGTCATTAATCTATTACCCTGCCTATCTAATATTTCAATCGGGCTTCCACATAAGATAAAGAGTCTGCAACACCAACATTCTCAATAGGCACTATCAAAGAAGGATCTCCCGCACACTTCTTTAGGATAGACACTTGAAAAATAAGATGAATCGAAACTAAACTTACAGGCAAATCTAACTCATATCCTACATTCCCAATCCTACTCAAAATCTAATATGGACCAACATAACAGGGATTGAGCTTCCCCTTTATCCCAAACCTCATGACTCCTTTCATAGAAGACACCTTCAAGAATACCCAATTATGTACTTCTAACTCCCTTCGTCTCATGTCCACATAAGACTTTTGGCGTCTTTGAGAAATCTTAAGTCTTTCTCTAATTACCTTCACCTTCTCCATGGATTGGTGAACTAAGTCAGGACTAAACAACCTAATCTCTCTAACCTCAAACCATTTAATAAGAGACCTATACCTTCGACCATGAAGAGGGGTCATCTGAATGCTAGAATGATAACTGTTATTGTAAGTGAACTCAATAAGAGGCAAATGATCAGCCAAACTCCCATTAAAATCAATCACACAGGCCCTTAGCATATCCTTCAAAGTCTAAATAGTACGCTCTTCTTGCCCATCTATTTGAAGGTGGAAAGCAGTGCTAAGATTCACCTGAGTACCCAAACCTTTTCTAAACGAATGCCAAAAGTAAGAAGATAATTGTATACCTCAGTCTAAAATAATGGAAACTAGGGCACCATGTAACTTCACAATCTCTTGAATGAATAACTTAGCATAATCCTCTCTTGAATAGTTAGTCCTCACAGGCAAGAAGTGAGAAGACTTAGTCATTCTATCCATAATGACCCAAATAGAATCATACAGACTGTAAGACTGGGGAAGACCCATAATGAAGTCTATATTAATCATATCCCACTTGCACACAGGCGGATCTATCTCCTAAGATATACCACAAAGCCTTAAATATTCAACCTTAACTTATTGAAAAACCATACACTTAACCACAATGCTCGTTATATCTCACTTCATATTGTTCCACCAATACATTTCCTTTAAGTTGTGATTTATCTTAGTTGAACTTAGATGAATTGTATATCTAGATTCATGAGCCTCAGTCAAAATCTTTTCCCGCAACCCATCAATATTAGGAACACACAAACTACCTTGATACCTCAAGATACCATCGCCCTAATCTCGAGAGCCATACCTTTTGCTAACCCATATCATCCTTAATATGTATAAGTATAGGATCCAAAGCCTGCTTCTCCTTTACCTCATCACTAAGAGATAATTTATAACTTCTTGTACAATTACTCCTCTATTCATAAAGTCCAAAAAACAAACTCCCAAGTTATCCAAGTTGTGAATGTATTTAACCAATACTCTTTTCTCCTCATCAACATGGGATAAACTCCCCATAGACAACTTACTAAGAGCATCAGCAACGACATTAGCTTTACCTAGTTGGTAGTGCAAACTCATGTCATAATTCTTAAGCAATTCAATCCACCAACTCTGCCTGAGGTTCAATTCCTTCTACATAAACACATACTGTAAGATCTTATGATCTAAGTATATATCCACATGAACCCCATATAGATAATATTGCCAAATCCTCAACTCAAAGACTACCACCGCAAACTCTAGAGCATGAGTCGGGTAATTTCGCATGAACCTTACATTGTCTAGAAGCATAGGCCATAATTTTACCATGTTGTATCAAGACACAACCCAGTCCTACATGGATAGCATCATAAAATACAAAAAAACCATTAGTACCCTCGGGTAGGGTCAAAACTGGCGCAAAAGTCAACTTATCCTTAAATTTCTCAAACTACCCTCACTATCATCGGACCATAAAAACTTAACCTTTTTCTAAGCCAACCTCATCAATGGATCAACAATAGTAGAGAAACTCTTCACAAACCTCCTATGATACCCAGGCAAACCCAAGAAGCTTCTAATATTGATTAGAGTCATGGGTCTAGGCTATTTCTTAAATACCTCAAATTTCTATGGATCCACCTTGATCTCCTCACTAGAAATAACATGCCCCAAAAATGTCACAAAACCTAACCAAAATAAATACTTAGAAAATTTTGCATACAACTTCTGGTCCTGAAGAGTCTGTAATACAATTCGAAGGTGATTGGTATGATCCTCCTTACTCTTAGAATACACCAAGATGTTATCAATCAAGACTATAGAAAAAAAATATAGAAATACCTAAAAACTCAACTCATAAGATCCATGAACACGACTGGAGCATTAGTCAACCTAAATGACATAACAAAAAACTCATAGTGACTATACCGGGTTCGAAAAATAGTCTTAAGAATATTAACCACCCAAATTCTAAACTAATGATAACCCAAATGAATATCAATCTTAGAGAAACATCTATCACCCTGAAGCTGATTAAAAAGGTCATTAATTCAAGTAAGAGGATAGTTATTCTTCACTGTAACCTTTTATAGAAAATAAACCGCCCTTTGGGTACTAAGGAACTTCCCTACCATTATAATATTGGCTCATTAAGATATTAAAAACTAACCTCTCGAATCCTATAATCCAGAGAAGCATAGCATGAATAAAGACAATTCATCCCCAAGATAACATCGAAATCCACCATATCCAACTCTATCAAATCCACTAATGCCTTCCTATGAAAGATGGACACCATACAACCTCTACAGACTTTTCTAGCAATAATAGGAGTAAGCACAAAAATGGATCAAAAATACTTTCAGGACCAAAACCAAAATGCACATCCATATAAGAGGTCACATAAGATGGGATAGAAGTCAGATCAAGAAAATAATAAACATCTAGTGAAAAGAGTTGTAATAAACTAGTAACAACATCTAGGGATGCCTCAGATTTTTGGCAAGTAGTAAGTGCATTGAGATAATTCCAGCCAGTGTCGGTACCAAAAGTAGTGCCCTTTGGTGTAGGAGCTGAAGAAGTGGCAACTAGACCTTTATTAGCCCTAATGGCAACCAAAAGTAGTGCCCTTTGGTGTAGGAACTGAAGAAGTGGCAACTGGACCTTTATTAGCCCTAGTGGAAACCCTAATTAAAGGACAATCTCAATGTATATGACCAAAAATACCATAATTATAGCATCGATTTTTCCCCTTCTCATAATAACCACGATCAAGTTGTCCACAAAAATAACAAGAAAGATAAGGTGGGGCTGACTAAGCTCTACTAGCCTAAGACTGGGCACCCTATGCCTTAGGACCACTGCTAGCCTAAAAATGGCAATCACCCGAAGGCTTAGGATAAGGATTACTGTAGAAAAATATGAATTTCCCTAATTCTTCTTCTTAGTACACCATCTACCATCTTTTTCACTATTTTACTAACTCGTACCCTTCCCTAAATATCTAAACTTCTTATTATGCCTCTCTCCCATCTCTACCTAATTTTTTCACGTCCCACACCTATTGTATAAAAACCACTAGCCTTGAGATGTCCATATCATAGTTTAACATAGCAGCCTTATATTCTAGTACCAAATCATATGATAAACCAGAATCAAATTTTCTCATTTAGGACCTTATATTAGATACCAACTCAGGAGCATAACGGGACAACTACTAAAATTTTAGAGTATACTACTTCACACTCATCTTCCCTTAGTTTAAGTTCACAAACTCTTTAGCCTTAGCTTCGCTCACTCTTGAGAAAAGAAGTGGTCAAGAAAGGCCCCTTAAAAGTTATCCCACATAGCCTATTCAACATCATCACCCCTCATAGCTTCCAACTTCTCATACCACCTGATAAGATATATCTTTTAAATAATATGCAACAAACTCTACTCCCTCAAAATCAGTAGCATATATCACCCTAAATATCTTCTCCATCTTTTTAATAAATCCTTGAGGATCCTCCTCAATATTAAAGCATATAAAAGTTGGGGAATTCAACCTTATAAATTGGCCAAAATGAGTAACCTCAGATAAATAAGCAATACAACCAACACGATAAGACTATTGAGATGGAAATGCCACTAACTGAGTAAGCATATGAATAGACTAAAGGAACTCCACATTAGATATATCTCCCTGAGGTAGTAGGGCATGAGTATCACCAGCCTGGGAAGCTCGGGAAAGACTAGTAGAGATAGGTAAAACTCCACGTGGAGTAGAGTAGTACAATTAGGGAAAAGAACCCTAGATTGGGTCTATACTCTATAAGTAGGGTGATTTCCCCCTACATTGTTATCAGGTAGGACAGATGGTCCAGCAGAGTTTCTACAAACATTAGAGTTTTAAGGGGGAATGATCTAAAATTCAAGGAAGCCAGAAGTTAGAGAATTTTCATAACACTAGACTCTATAACTTAAAATAGAACACAAGAAAGGAAAACATTCCTAAATGCCTTATAGCCTCCCCCTTATAAGTGTCGCATGCTACAAACCCATAAAAAGGACTCTACTCAACACGACTTTGTGGAAACCCAACAACCTTGAAGTCTAATTTGATACCAAGATTTTCATGACCCGAACTAGGGCCTAGTCATAATGAGTATCTCAAGCCCACCATGGACTAGATACGACCCCCTTATCCTAACTTCAAGAGCACAATAATAAAAATAAAGGAGAAGCTAATGAAAATAGTAATAAGAGATGAATAGATAACTCAAATGAAAACAAATAGTCAAAATAAAGACCAACCTACCCTTTTCCAAAATAGAATCTAAAACTAGAATAGCAACTAAGTCGTGGCATGCCTCCGACTATGACCAAAGAAAAGAATACAAAAGTACTAAGCCAATAAAAAGGAATAATGAAATGACAAAGCCTTCTGAAGGATAGGAGCTCATCACTTCATAGTAACTCAATAGACATGCTCAACAACCTAATGTTGCATAGGAGAAATAGAAAAGTCTTTGGACCCTACAATATGAAATAATGTTGCATCCTAGGATGGTTAGTGGGATAAGCACTGGCATGTAACTCAAAAAAAGTGATAAAATAATGTCATGTCCAAAATCAGTTAAAACCACATGTACACATTCATATATACATATATGGGATATCGGGATAGGGTAAAGGGTCATGAACATGAGGGTTAATGTAATACCCTGTACTTTTCCTAGCTTAAATTCGTCCCTAGAATGTTAAAGGATATCTTCCAAAATGAATACTATTTATATCATGTTGAATTACTTAGATTTAGACTTTCCATTCTGTAGAAAATTGAATTAGCTTTCCAACGACATAATATTCACCTAAATCTAATAACCGATTAAGAAGTTATGGCTATTTTAAGTTCATATCGCAGAACACCATTGTTTGGACCCTTAGCGCATCGTGGATCAGTGTAAATTTCCAATTGTCACATTCCAGTGGTACTCCGTGATATTGGCATATCACGGAGAGGGTCAATTTCCTCTTTCTCAATTTCCAGAGGTCCAGCGCAATAATGGGGCATCACACCATGTGCCAAAATAGCATTCTAAAGGGGCACCGATATGTCTCCATATCGCGGAGTCTGCCCAATTTCCATTCATCAATTTCCAGTGAGTCACCGCAATAGTGTGGCATCAAGGTGGACACCCAGATCGAAAAATGTACGTTTTCAATTTCTTATAAAAGTTTAAAGGGGTTATTTTGATAAATATCCAACCCCAATCCATCCAAAAATAAAAGATTAATCATATTAGAGGGCACTTTAGATTTTATTCATCATTGTCTCTTAAAAAAAACCCTAAGGCTCATACTTTCTCCCTAAGAAATCCAAAATTTCTCCATTAATTCTCTAAGACTCTTCAAGATTGAGAATTTCCAATTCAAGAACTCTAAGAAGTCATCTCCAAAACATCAATAAAGATCCAAGATTTAAGTTCTAGCATCAAGATCATCAAATTAAGGTATGTGGGGTTTGAACAAGGATAATTCTTTCATCCTTGTGCCCAAAACATTATTTTAATTACAAATTTACTACAATTTATGAGATTTCCCATGATATTTAAGTTAGGGTTTATACCCATTATCACTATTTGCAATATTATGAGATTTCTCATGATTTAGAAGTTGAATTACATGACTTTATTCATATTTCTATGCATTATGTAGTAATTTCCAGATTTTATGATGAATTATAAATGTTTACATTATCAAGCAGAATTTTTAGATGTTTTAACGTGAGATTGATGCATGGAATGTTAAGCTCTAATTTAAGATTGTTATTTAAAGATTATTTGTGCTATGAGCACCCTCAGATAAGATGACTCACAGATTATGACAAAGATTTGACCTTTTGGTCCTAAGCTAAGATAATAATACACTTTGTTCAGATAACTTGAGATTTAAAGAAAGAAAAGAATAATTGGTTTTCTTGTAAACCCTGGTGTTATTTTTGAAGTGGATTTCTTAAGATTTTGAGCATAAGAATGGGAGTAGTATTTAGCACCGAAATGGGTAGGTTACTACGGTTTCAGACCCCAAAACTATGTGCAAACGTAGGATTCAGATTTATTCCCACTTCTACGTGAATGGCTCATATTGTGATCACTAAGATAGAAGTTCTATTTGGATGGCAAGGGTAGAACATCCCTACCTAATGGAGGCCAGACGTAGGACTCCATGGATGCTCACATGGTATATGTCAGTTAGAAGAACCTCCTAAAAGAAGTCCCCTACTCTTCAACAGTCTATTGATTTAAAGCTTTAAGATAAAAGCATATGTTTTAGAAGTTATGGTTTTAAGATTCTTAAGCTTTAAGATAAAGTATTTTACAGATCTTAGAACTAAGAGCAATGGCTCACCAGATTTACGTTATATGTTTTATCATTAATGATTTATGATCTTCATATTTTGGATTACTCAAGCCTATATGAGTCATTTACATTTACCATGCATGATTTTATAAACTGTGATGATATTGCTTACTTATTACATGCACCCCCATATACTCAGTACATTCATAAAGTACTGATCCACATATATGTCTATATGCTACATTGTCTCATAATGTAGGTTCAGGTGCTCAGTCTCAGCAGCGTGAGTGATTCCCAATCATGTCATCTACATCCTTGTAGTTGGTGAGTCTTCATAGTATGGGGAATTAGTTATTCATACTTTCAGTTTATTAGTAGATGTTCCTTTATTCATTTTAGATAGTTTTAGTCAGCTGGGGGCCTATCCCAGTGACTCTCTAGATTCAGATAGTAGAGGCTTGTCGAACTACTAGATTCAGTTTTAGATATTTGCTTTAGAATTTAGATTTTTTAGTATTGTTTTACCAAGACTTCTAGCATGTTTCAGATAAGATTTTCCACATTATTATGCTTTCATATTCACATTTTCCCTACGTTAAGATCCAAACTTAGTAGAAAGCATCCAAGGTTAGCTCAGGACTACTTGTAGTTTGGAGCACCATATGGTATCCCGGGAACTAAATTTAGGGGTATTACAAACTTGGTATCAGAGCCTAAGGTTTAGAGAGTCCTAGGGAGTCAGAAAAGATATTTTACGTAGAGTCTTGATCATCGGTGTGAAGCGTGCCACATCTATGAGAAAGAGGCTATGGAGAATTTTAGGAAATCATCTCTTCTTTCATGATCTATCATTCATTTAGTGTATCTATCTACTTCTAACTCGTGCTTTCACATGATAGAAAATACCTCCTCATCGAGCTAATGCCCACAGAAATGATAACCAGCCACCTCAGCTCGCAGATTCTTTGAATAAGAATGTGTCACATACAGAGTTTTGGGCTGCCTTTTAGGTGCTAGCCCAAGCTATTATAGCTAATATTCAGGGCAACCGTCAGGCTGCAGCTCCACCTCAGCAAGATGGGGACTTAGCCATAGACAGAATTCAAGATTTTATGAGAATGAACCCACCGATATTCTTTGGGTCAAAAGCAGATGAGGACTCATAACTTTATCTACATTAGGTGAAAAAAATCACCAGAATTATGCATGTTTATGAAGAGGGGAGTGTAGAATTGGCATCCTATAGGCTGAAGGATATTACTTATGATTGGGTGGTGATGTGGAAGAAAAGTAGAGGAGAGAATGCAGCTCCCATGACTTAGAAGGTTTTTCAAGATATATTCTTAGACAAGTTCTACCCACGTAAGATAAGGGAAGCTAATATAGAAGAGTTTATAAACCTAAGGCAGGGCTCAATGACTGTGATGGAGTATTGCCTTAAGTTTAACCAGTTGTCTAAGTATGCCCCTAAATAGATGGCTGACCCTAGGTAAAGCATGAGTAAATTTATGACTGGTGTTTCTGGGTTGGTAGTTAAGGAGTATAGGACTGCTATGCTCATTGGAAATATGGATATTCCTTTATTGATGATACACTCTTAGCAGATTGTGGTAGAAAAGGGGAATAAAAGAGAGAGAGCAAATATGAAGGCTAGAATACGACAATTTGATCATGGTCAGAATAGGTCTGGAGAAGAAAGTCATTCACAGTTTCATAATCTTTTATCTATGCGTACACCTTCTTCAGCTAGTGCTCCTACACCCAGAAATAGGGAATAATAGTGGGGTAAGTCTTCTATGTCCAGATATCAGAATAGTGTAAGTGGGAAGCCTAATAATCCCCCATGTGGTAAGTGTGATAAGAATCATGGAGGTGAATGTATGTGGGGCTAGAAAAGTTGTTATGGTTATGCTAGCAGGGTCACAGAATCAAAGAGTACTTGTATGCTATATGGAGTAATATAGATGTTCATCCTCAGACTCAAGCTAATAGCGCACCAGCTCCTCTAGGTTGCCCAGGTCCTCCTCAGGGTGCATCACCTTGTACCGGTGGCGGTCAGTGCTTGAATCAGTTTTATGCCTTATCATCCCATCAGGACCAGGAGGATTCACCCAATGTTGTTACTAGTATGCTTCGTGTCTTTCATTTTGATGTTTTTCTGTTGTTAGACCATGAGTCCAGTTTCTCTTATGTGACCATATTAGTTTCAATAAATTTTGAGATAAATTTTGAAAAGATCCCTGAGCCTTTCTTGGTTTCTACGCCAGTAGGAGAGTAAGTTGTTTGTAAGCAAATCTATAAAAAGTATCCTAGATTTTATAAAATACAAGTTTTCGGTTTTATAAAATATCTTTTATCTTTTATGAGAGTTTTCCATACTAGAAACATATTGTATGTAGTTTTTCTCTGAGATTCATTCTAGAATTGTGGATCAAGATTCTATTATCATTTTCTCTATTGAAGATTGAAGAACAATAATTGTGACTTTTGTAAGTAAATTTTGAATTAATTTATGAATAACACAATGCTTTCTTCTCTTTCTGTGATAGAGATGTGTGGCTAAGCTCCCATAACTAGGGTTTTGGGAGCCTTGATGTGTATAGTTGATTGGGGGTTGTAAATATAGAATATTCCTATGATTAACTAATATTGTATAAACCCTTCTTCACTTTAATGACTTTTCTTGGTTGCAAACTCGAAAAGTGAGCCCAAGAACAACACTTGTTCGAATAGAAAAGTGTTTGTTGGAAAAAGAAAGGGTTTACATAAATCTAAGGGATTTAACCTTTGGATAGTGGGTAGATTCTTTAACCGAATCAACCCATATGAAAATATAGTTGAATTAATAATATGTTCCTGAAGTTTGAAAGAATTAAGGGATAAGGTTGTGAAACTAATGGGTAAACCATAAAAATCAATTACTCTTGCAATTAGAATTGTTCATTGGGAATTAAAAATAGTTCACAACCCTAGCTGCTTAAGCATCTTGGTAACCATAACTCTAGTTTGACTACTCTTATTGAATTAATATTTGCAATACAATCGACAGTTGGATTACTTTCTGTGACAAGCATTTGAATAAAGTTGATAAATCAAAACCCCCGCTTTATTCTGGAACCCTTGATTAACAGTCTAATAATAACCACAATACTTAGTGAACACGATATTCCCTGTAGGATTCGACACCCAACCCAGTTGGGTTCTATATTTGACAGCGACCACTTACACTTTCTAACAAGAGTTGTAATTTGGGCATATCAATTTTTGATGCCGTTGCTGAGGAATATGATTGTCAATTAAGTCTGTGATTTTTAATTGATCTTTGGTCAAAGTTTCCTAAATTTTACTTTTTGTCTATTGTTTTTGTTTTTTGTAGGTTGACTTTCTTGTATGTTAAATTCACGAGGATCAGGTGAACCTTTATTACCTATTCATTCAGAACCTCAACTTATTGGCAGAATGGATGGTTAACAAGACCCGAAGAGGGTAGCTACTCAACAGGAAGAAGCTAGACTAGTTTCCTTAGTAGCTGCACAATTGAATCAGTAAAATGCAGATAATGCAGGCTGAGCACTAAACTCAGAAGATGATTATCTGAGAGATGATTATTTATTAAATTCGGTCAACCAGAGGTATGCAGACAATGTGCCTACACCGGCAAATAAAAATGTCAACAGAAATTGCCCCGCTAGGGTGAGACCAGAGCGCTAGGACGTCCAATTTAATCTTATGGATGATGATGATGACTTGGATGGAGCTGGTGCAACTGGGGCTATTATTTCTCCATTCTTAGCACCCAAAAATAAGTTTAATATCACGAGTACTATGATCCAGTTATTGCATCTCAAAGGGGTGTTCGATGGACTAGTAGGTGATGACCCGAATATGCATTTGGTCAACTTTATCTCGACATGCAAATTATTTGAAAACCCAGAAGTTGGGTAAAATGTTATTGGGTTACGGCTATTCCAGTTATCTCTGTCTGGGGAGGTAACTTTATGGTTGAATAGGCTAACTTTATGTTATGGGTAAAATGTTTTCCTAGAAAGGTTCTTTCCTCCATCCAAGAGTGCATAGTAGAGAGATGAAATCAGTAACTTTAGACAGCTTCTAACTGAAGCTCTTTATGAGATTTGGGAGAGCTTCAAGAAGAAGCTTATGAAATGTCCAATCACTAGTTGACCAATGTCCACTTGATGGAGATCTAATATCAGGCCTTGAACTTTGTGACAAAGCCAGTAGTGGCTAATATTATGCGTGGGTCATTCATGAACCTCACTTTTCCTGAAGCAGCTAAGATTCTTAATTGTATGACAAAGTAGAGTAGAGCTTGGCATATCAGGGATTCTGAGGTAGCAAGCTCGACTGTATCTATTAATATAACTGCAGAGCAGAGGCGAAGAAAAGAAGAAAATGACCAGGACATGGCTCACATGAAGACATAGATTGATCTTCTCACTAAGCATTTATTATCTAGAAAGACAGAGAAGGTTTAAGTTGTAACATCGTAGGGAAGGGCTGAATCCAATTTTGAGGAGGAAATCAATTATTTGAACAATCTGGGGATTTCTGAGGCGGTGGCTAAGGAAATCAAGGTTGGAACTATTATGACAAATCTAGATGTAAAAACCATAACCAAGGTAATTAGAAGAATAAGAATGATAGGAGTGGGTTGTATATCCCTCCTAGAAACTATAAGGATGCTGTGACTAGTTTGGGGAAGATGTCCATAGAGGGCATGATGGCTAAGTTATTGAATGGAGTAGAAGCAACCAATACTGGGGTGGCTGAGATGAAAAGTGATTTGTCCTCAATGAATCATTTAGTGGATTCACACTCTACTTTGATAAAATAGTTGGAGCTGCAATTGAACCAACTGTCTTCTACATTCAATCAGAAGAAGAGTGGCACTCTACCAAGAAAAATAATTCAGAACCTGAGTAAGGATGGTTCTTGTATGATAGTTACTACCTGGAGTGGTAAAGTATTGGCCAGCCCTCTTGTGGGAAAGCCTATGGTTAATGTTGTGGTGGATGATATTGAGGGATTAGAAATTGATCATCCTATGGAGTCTGAGAAATTAGATGAATTTATTGATAATACAACATCCAACTATCAGCCGATTGATTAGTTGGAGAAGAGCAAGTGAAAGGAGACTGAAGTGGAGGTTACTATACTCCCAAAACAACCTCTTCTATTTCCCCATCAGTTGAAGAAGAAGGATGATAACACAAATTTTGGCAAGTTTATGTCCATGCTTAAGCAGTTGACAATTAATTTTCCATTGATGGAGGCATTAGAGCAAATACCCGGGTATGCAAAGTTCATGAAATACCTTGTTACAAAGAAGCAGACAGTTAGTTTTGAGCTGGTGGACAATTTCCATCATTGTGGTGTTATTTCTATAAGGTCATTGGTGCAGAAGAAGGCAGACCTGGGAGCATTTACCATCCCATCCACTATTGGCCCTCTTGATTTTGTAAAAGCTCTATGTGACGTGCGAGCCAGTATAAACTTGATACCACTTGTGGTGTATATGAAATTAGGTTTGGGGGATCCTACTCCGAGAAACATGAGATTAGTTATGGCGGACAGGTCTGTGAAGCGACCCGTGGGGATTTAATATGACGTATTAGTTAAGGTGGCCAGTTTCATATTTTCGACTGATTTTGTCATTCTCAATTGTGAGTTGGATTTTGAGATGCCCATTATCTTGGGTTGACATTTCCTCGCAACCGGGAGTGTACTTATTGATTTGAGGGAAAATGAGCTACTATTCAGGTTAAATGATGAAGTAGTTCAATTTGATGTATGCCATTCCATGAAATAGCATAAAGATACGAGTGTATTTTCTATTGTGGATGTTTATTATGAGGTGGAGCAGGAAGTGCCTATAGAATAAAAATTTGTTGTGGAGACTTTAGCTACTGTATTGATGAAATTTGATCATGACGGTATTGGATATTATGAGAAGATGGTGTGTTTCTTAATGGGCATGGGTTCTTATTCATATGCACCTAAGAAGTTGGATTTGGACTTGAAAAATCATCCAATTCCACCTATTAAGCCTTTTATAGAAGAGCCACCTACCTTGGAGTAGAAGGAGTTACCCGGTCATTTAAGGTACGTGTTCCTAGGCAGTGGGAATACTCTACCTATGATTATTGCTACTTATCTAGGTGAGCAACAGGTGGAAGCTCTCATCTCTATTCTTAAGAGATATAAGAGGGCTATTGGTTGGATGATTGCAGACATCATCAGTATCCCTCCTGGTATATATACACATAAGATTCATCTTGAGAAGGATTGTGTTCTAACTATTGAGCATCAGCGTCATCTAAACCCACCTATGCAAGAGGTGGTGAAGAAAGAAATCATCAAGTGTCTTGATGTGGGAGTGGTATATCCCATCTCAGCTAGTAAGTGGGTGAGTCTTGTTTAGTGTGTGCCCAATAAAGAGGGTATGACAGTTGTAGCTAATGAGAAGAATGAGTTGATTCCACTCAGGCCTATTACTGGGTAGAGGGTGTTTATGGATTACAGAAAACTCAACTCGTGGATATTGAAGGACCACTTCCCAATTCCTTTCATGGATCAGATGCTTGATCAGCTACCGGGAAGAGGTTGGTATTATTTCTAAGATGGGTATTCTGGTTACAACCAGATTTCTATTGCTCCTAAAGATCAGGAAAAGATGACATTCACGTGCCCATATGGTACATTTTCTTTTAAATAGATGCCTTTCAGTTTGTGTAATACTCCCACCACTTTTTAGTGGTGCATAATGTCTATATTTTATGATATGGTTGAAGACACATTGGAGGTGCTTATGGATAATTTTTCGGTGGTCGGTGATTCTTTTGAGCTTTGCTTGCTGAATCTTAGTCGAGCATTGCAGCAGTGTGAAGAGTTTAACCTTGTCCATAATTTGGAAAAATGCCACTTCATGGTAAAGGAAGGCATTGTTCTTAGTCATAAAATTCCGTCTAAAGGCATTGATGTTGATAAGGCAAGGTTGAAGTGATTGAGATACTACCTCCCCCTATTTCAATCAGAGGGGTACATAGCTTTCTCGGTCATGTAGGGTTCTACCGCAGATTCATAAAGGATTTCTCAAAGATTGCAAACCTACTTTGCAAACTTTTGGAGAAGGAGGCTAAGTTTTCTTTTGATGATGACTACAGAAATGCTTTTGAATGCCTTAAGTCAAAACTGGTGGAGGCTCCAATTATAGTTGCTCCTGACTAGAAAAACCGTTCGAGATTATGTGTGATGCCAGTGGAGTGGCACTTGGACCTATTCTTTACCAAAATAAAGAGAAAGTGTTCCATCCAATATATTATGCAAGAAAGGCCTTGAATAGGGACTAAAAGAATTATACCATGACTGAGCAGGAACTTCTAGCAGTTGTTTATGCTTTTGAGAAGTTCCAGGCTTATTTGTTAGGTACCAAGGTAGTGGTGCACACTGACCACTCTGCCTTGAGGTACTTAATGGCGAAGAAGGACACTAAGCCAAGGTTGATCCAGTGGGTATTTCTACTTCAAGAATTTGACTTTGAAGTCAAAGATGGAAAAGGATGTGAGAATCAGGTAGCAAACGACTTATCCAGATTCGAAGGCGAACAAGCAGTCAAGGAGGAGCTAGATATTGATGATTCCTTTCCAGATGAGAAAATATTAGTTGCAGTGCTCGAAAAAGTACCTTGGTATACTGACTTCGCAAACTATGTGGTAATTGAAGTGATGTCGAAGAATCTTTCCTTTCATCAAAAGAAAAGTTTCTCCATGATGTGACATATTATTTCTGGGATAAGCCGTATCTGTTTCGGCGGTGTGCGGATGGCATTATTAGGTGATGCATCCCAGAACTAGATATGTTGCGTATACTAGAAGCGAGTCATGCTTCCCCAGCTAGAACTCACCATGCAGGTGATCGGACTGCAAGAAAAGTGCTTCAAAGCCGCTTCTATTGGCCCTCCTTTTTCAAAGATACCTACGAGTTTATGAAGTGATATGACCAATGTCAAAGGCAAGGGTCCATCTCAAAGCACAATGAAATGACAATGTCTAAAATACTGAGGTAGAATTATTTGATGTCTGGGGCATTTATTTCATTGGTCCCTTTGTGAGCTCATTCGAGATGAAGTACATATTAGTTACGGTTAAATACATGTCAAAATGGGTTGAGGCAGTGGCTCTAGCGGATAATGAAGGAAAGCAAGTTATTGCATTCTTAAGAAGAAATATATTCTCTCACTTTGGAGTACCACAGGCCATCATAAGCGATGGAGGATCACACTTTTGCAATAAGATGTTCAGAGCCGCCTTGGCAAAATATAGAGTAAAGCAGCATAAGGTGGCTACCCCATACCACCCACAGACCAGTGTGTAGGTGGAAATCTCTAATCGGGAGATCAAAACCAGCCTTTCCAAGAGCGTAAATGCTAGCAAGAAAGATTGGTCTAGGAAGCTAGACGATGCCTTATGGGCATATAGAACAGCTTTCAAGACACCGATTGGCATGTCACCATACCAATTGGTGTATGAAAAGGCATGCCATTTGTCGATTAAGCTAGAATATAAAGAATTATGGGAATTAAAGTGGCTTAATCTAAACTGGATGGAGGCAGCGGATATAAGACTGGGGTAGCTAAATGATATAGATGAGTTTTGTCTCGAAGCTTATGAAAGAGCTGACTTATACAAAGAAAGAATGAAGAAGTACCATAACCACACAATTGAAAAGAGAGATTTTCAGAAAGGGGGCTTGGTGCTCCTGTTCAACTCCAGACTCAAGCTTTTACCAAGTAAGCTCAAATCCAAATGGTCTAGCCCATTCAAAGTCAATCAAGTCTACTCATCTGGAGTAGTGGAACTTGAAAATGAAGACGGAAGTGTCTTCAAGGTTACTGGGTAGTATGTGAAACTGTATATCGGTTCAATAAACTCGATAAATAGTGTTGCTAATATCTATCACAATAAAGTCTGAGTAATGAAGATAACTGAGTTATGTCACGATGATAAATCAGGCGCTAGTGGGAGGCAACACACTGTGTGTTGTTGTATAGCATTAATTAAGTTATTTTGTTATTTTAGAGAATTTTTTATGTGGTTTTGAAGTGTGCAGGATTGAAAATACAGCAAAATAAGGAGTAATACTGCTGAAAAAAGGGTTCACAACCAAATTGGTGGACCACCAGTTACCTGACGGACCACCATTTGCTCCGTCAATCAGACGCTAAAAATCTAAGTCACTGGAACAAAAGTAAAGGTCGAATTAGTAGACCAACAGTTACCTAACAGACCACTATTTCCTCCATCGTAAAGATGCTGAAAATTTGAGTCATTGGAATAAAAGTGATGGTGAAATTGGTAGACCATCACTGTTTGGTGGACCACCATATTGACTGTCGAAATTAATCCAACTTGCCCATGTTCTCATAAGGCACGACGACCAAAGTGGTGGACCATTACAAATTTGGTGGACCACCATATTAATCATTGCAATTAAGTTGATTGGCCATGTTCTGGTAATATACGACAGCCAAACTAGTGGTCTGCCGCATGTCTGATGGACCATTGGTGCAGCCATTGTTGTTTCCATAGTCCCGGGTTGGGTCAGGTTAAAATTGATGTTTATTTAAGTGACCCGTACTTGACCCAAATGATTTTAAAGAGGTAAAAAGAGCGGTTACATATGTTGTAACCTTTTCAACTGACCAAATCCCTTTGGATTCAAAGAATCTGAAGGCATTTGCTCTTCCTAGGACTCTCCATCTCCTTCTTTTTTTTCCAATTTAAGCAAACCATCTCTTTTCTTTATCTTCATCACAAAAAATCTTGAGAGCAATTACTAAAGTTTTAAGCTTAGTTTGTTTCATAAAGTGCACTCAAGAAAGAAACAAAGAAGCTACTGTAGAACTAAGGTATGAGCACAACCCTATACTTCTCCTTTTGAATTTCAAAAGAATAAAATGAATTAGTGGTTCATTTTTGAAATTCCATGTTGTTTTTTTTCTTTGAGTTGCTTTGAGTCCAGAACCTTAATATACATTGTTGGGTGAAGTTTGATGTAACGCATACGTTTAAAAGTGAGATATTTGTGCATAAATGTGAACTTGGTGGCAATTTTGGCTAAAAAATTGGGATGATATACTAAATGTTCGACAAAATGCCAAACTAAAAGCTTAATCTGGAGAAGGGGGAGTGACGGTCAAAATGGTGGACCGCCAGTTTTACGACGTACCACCATATAGACTGTCGCAAGGACCCCAAAAATAACACCTACTGGATAAGATGCAACGACCCAAATGGTTGACCACCAAAAACCTGAAGAACTACCACTTTGGTCATCGTAAAGCTCTAAAAGATAATAGGTCTTCTAGATAAGACCTGACGGCCTAACTGGTAGACCGCCAGTTACCTGACGGACCACCAATGTGGCCATCAAGTCAATGTTTTCACTGTTTAGACAAGTTTTGTATTGTAAACTAATTACTTACTTTTTTTTAGGTATTATGGCTCACAAACATCCAACAAACAGAGTAGGAAGATCTCAAAGTGGTAGAGGAGAACCTACACTCGCTTACAATAATAGGCAACGTGAAAGGGAAACTTCCATACTTTCCCAGTCTAAAGAGAAGAGCGACAACAGCAATAGCAGTACTAGCTCAATCCTAGTGAGGTAATGGTTGCTACAACTCAACCCGAGCCTACTGAGGTTGAAGCTAAAGCGGCTAATATGGAAGAGCAAATAGAAGCAACTGATGTAGATAATGAACCTGAGGATGATAATGTTATCAAGCGTAAATATCCTCAAGTTCGGAAGGCAATTAGATGAAAGATAAAGGAAGAAATTACAAAATTCTATGATGGATTGACACCTACAGCAAGAGGGATCAAAAGGCCATTTGCTAAGGAACATCAGATAGTGACAACGGAGTTACATGAATATCCATAGTTGGAACGTCATTTTAATGAGATGAACTAGCATGGATGAGTAGGCCACTAGGATCGTATCAACCAAATTGGGTAAGAGAATTATTTGCTAATTAGCTGGTATTAGTAGAGAAGTACTATCCAATGGGGTCGTCAGTTGCAAACTCGCCGAATAGAGAGTCAGTACATGTCTGAGGAGTCAATGTCGATATTTTAGCCCGAACAATCAATAGGATACTATTTGGTCCAGAGTACGAAGCTCCACCCGCTATGCCTGATCTTAAGTATAGGTTAAGAACTGCATTGACTCAAAGGCCTTGGGTGGCTACATTAATGACAGATGATAGTAACCCCTCTTGGGTGACCAATCCACGTGAGCGCATTGGAAAATATTCCATTAGCTTCAAGTCTAAGTTTTGGTAGGTTATTGTTCATTTAAGGATACTGCTGGACAAGCACAGAGTTGTATTGGTGGCCAGTTTTGTTGCAGGGCTACAGATTAACTTCGGCCAGATTATTGCAGATGAGATGTTTGTAAGGGTACATAAAACCGCTAGTGCATTGCCGATCTCATGCTTGATCACAGAGTTGTGTAGGCAAGCAGGTGTGCCTCTGATTCATGAAGTTGATAATGCAGTCCAAGATACACATAGACAAAACATTGAGAAGCTGAAAGATGATTCAAAATTTGATATGTGTGTCACCAAGACTCCTGCTTACCAGACTCAATCTACACTAACTCCCAATGCTACTAAAATTCCTGTAGGTATGCCTTTTCCCATCTTCACTTATATGCCACCTGAGTACGTACCTCCAAGTAAATCTATAGGGTCGGGTTCTGCACCATCTATGGATGGAGCAGACTTTGTTGAATACAAGTTAACGTAGTAAAATATTTCCATATCAGTGAAGCTGTAAAGAGGTTTCAGAAATAGTTAGATAAATGGGCGTCTGAATTCAAGCCTTTTGTTGACGAAATTGTAGCTAAGGCAATTCGTCCATTCCAAACTATTTAGACTAAGATGGACAACATTTAGCACCACATCAATAAAAGTCTCAATGCATTGTCCCTCCCTGATCTTGCCAAGCTCATGGCTAAATTTGAGCACGCGAAGGCTTATAGAGCAGAGTTAACGGAAAGGCAGCCACAACAGACAGTTTTTAACCCAGCCTTTGTAGTGAGTGATGATGTGATGAAAGGTAGTATGGACCTAATAGGAATACATATAAAGACAAAGGAAAGCAACACATGGATGAGCGAGCTGCAAAAAAAGCTAAAAGGAGAAGAAAGAGAATAGTAATGACACCGGAACAACAAGAATAGCACAATCTGAGGAGAGCTCGAAAGAAATAAAGAAAAGATGAAGAAAATAGAAAGAAAAAGATACAGTAGCAGGAGTATCTAGTAATGCTTCCCCAGCAAGGGGGCAAAGTTCAAGCTTAGTTCGAGAGATGATTCCTCCGATTCTGGAGGGTGAGGTTTTGAGTGCCCCTACCACCATAGGGGATAATATTGCACCAGGTGAGGATGCAGGAGCCTCACCACACTTCACAGATTCCTCAGATGAATAAGAGGAAATATAAGTATACCCACTCCTTTGTACTTTAATTTAATGCTTTAAGGACAATGCATATATTTTTCTGTAGAGGGTGGTGTACTTGTACCATGAGGGGTTGTTTTGCTGATATTCTTGACCCTACCATATCCTATCTAGGAGAATCAGCATGTCTAGGATCATGTTAAGTTTGCAGTTGCAGTTTTCTTTTCTAGGTTTATCTTTAGGTTTGCATTTTTCTTCCTTTTAAGTCTTGTTATGTTCTTAATGTTGGTCTGTTAAATAAAAGTTTTATTTGTGTTAGTATCTTGTTGTGAATACGGATGATGAATGATGTTGGCATTAAGCTTTCCATATGACTATTTACTTTTGTCTCCTAGGATATGTGATCAACTGTTAGTGAATCTGTAGTTAGCATTAACCTGTAAATACACTACATGTGATGCAAATCTTAAGAATAGTAGAATGAATTTAACTCAATTGCCGTTGTGTGTGCGAGTATTTATGTTAGTTCTTACATAGTATAGTACCTAGATATTGGATGGTTCAATTGATATTGTTTTGTAGTTGATAAGATAAGAAGGGATGGAAGGCCACCTTGTGCTTTTAGTCCACTTAGCTAAAGTAATTAACCCTACCAAAAATAATTTTCCATTTTTGAACCCTTCTTTGAGCCTTTGTTAATTTTTCTTCATCTCCAAGCATTCTAGTTAACTCTCTTTAAGTTGTTGAGACCTAGCTCGTGCCCTGGACCAATAGTGGGAAATATATACCTACACTTAGGCAAAACACCTAAGTTGAGGGTGGATATTGTAGGGTTGTTAACTGTCTAATGGAAAGTCAGTCTAGAATTTATATTTGAGCATTTGGCCCTAGTCTATTCAAGACAATGTGTACCTTGACTTATTGCATCAGCCTAAATTGAAGGTGGATAATGCTTGTGTATGTGTGTGTGTATATATATATAAGGGTTATTGTGGTAAAGTATTAATGAGAGATAAAAGGGTAATTAAGCTAGCAAAGCAACGGACTTAGTAGGAAGAATTTGAAGGCAAAGAGAGTTAAAGCCTAGTATTTAGTCAATTTTACCCAAAATTCCTTCCTAACCTAGCCTGATATCTTATTAGTAGCCTGGAAAAGACCTTCTTCATAAATCTAAGGTCTTTAACCTTTGAATAAAGGGTACATGCCTTAACCTAATAAACCCATGTGAAAATATAGTTGAATTAATACTATGTTCCTGAAGTTTGAAAGAATTAAGGGATAAGCTACTTATTTAGGTTGAGAAACTAAGGGGTAAACCATATAATTCAATTACTCTTGTAATTAGAATTGTTCATTGGAAATTCAAAATTGTTCACAACCCTAGCTGCTTAAGCATCTTGATAACCATAACTCTAGTTTGACTATTCTTACTGAATTACTATTTACAATACCATCGACAGTTGGATTATTTTCTATGATAAGCATTTGAATACAATTGATAAATCAAAAGCCCCACTTTATTATAGAACCCTTGATCAACAGTCTAATAATAACCACGCTACTTAGTGAACACAGTATTCCCTATGGGATTCGACACCCAGCCCAGTTGGGTTCTATATTTGACAGCGACTGCTTACACTTTCTAATGAATCACATATCTTTTATCATTCCTTTAGATCGTGTGGATGTGAAATAGCCATTCCTACGAAGAAGTCCCAGTTGAGATCCTTGATCGTCAAATTGGTAGGTTAAGAAATAAAGAAGTCCCCTAAGTTAAGGTTCTATGGAGAAATCAGTTTGTTGAGTGAGCTACTTGGGAAGCAGAAGCAGATATGCGATACAAGTACCCCCTATCTTTTCTCCGCAAATTCAAATTCAGCTTGACGTATTGGTTTCCCTTAAATAGATTCTCTCATTTCCTATCTCTTCTATTCAACCATCCTCATGTCATAACATGTATTCATGAATTCAGTTCAGTCCATGCATCATATTTCAGATTCAGTTATTTAACCATGATTTAGCTTATAAGTATTTGGTGCATGATCTAATATTTTCCAATATCTTAACTCAGGCAGTTTTATTCAGGGATGAATGATCCTATAGGGGAGATATTATAATACCCCGCAAGATTTTAGGCGAGTTTCCAGCTATTCGTCACATGTTTAAAAATCCCAAAGACATTTAATTTACACTTAGTACAAGTGATATGGCCTTTTCATGACCCCAATATTTTGAAAAATTTATTTTTTGGCCTTTTCTTATTTGAAACGTTGATTTATGAGTTAAAATATGATTAGGGATGTCAAAAGTGACATCCGGGAGAGTTTTAGAATTTTTTAAAGAGGTTCGAGGTGTTTTTGGTCCACAAAGGTAGTAAGCCTCTGCAATTTCAATGTGTCACAGAGGATATTTTCCGCGATCTAAAGCGTATCAAGGAGCCTAGCCTCTGTGATATGCAGCATGCCACAGAGGCTAGCCTCTGTGATAGCCTCGTACCACGAAGGTTGTGTAAATCCAGCAGCTTCATTAAAGGGAAAAGGGGAATTTTGGGGTTTTCACCCTCTCCCTAAATGGCCATTTCACTATTTAAAAGATAAGATGTGCATTATTTACCCCAGTCCTCATTAGTTAATGTCAAAAAATCATTCCCTTTTACCCAGAACAATAAAATTGAAAGTTTATTCCAAGAATTCAACCATCCAAGGTCCCAATTCCAAGTTTTCTTCAAGAAATCAAGTAACTCGGGTATGTGGGATATTTATCAATGGTTTCCATCCACCCATTAAGTCCCAAGAAATCCCTTATTTTCTAGCATAAATGTTTTTCCTCTTTTTGTGAAATTTCAGTGTTAAGTATAAAATTACTCAATTTTCTCCTAATAGTTTTGAATACAAGTCATGATAAAGTGTTTCCCATGTGAATTATGTCCTTACATGCTCTATAATCTCAATCACCCATGTCATTTTAGTTGATACCATGTCAATTTACCAATTTATAAAATAAACTGCGTGAGAATTTTATGCTCATAAGTTTAACATATTCCCATACTCATAATCAATCACGGATTTCATCAGTTTGGTGTTATATTCTATGTTTTGGGTCTCTGAATCATGAACTTCCTTACAGTGTTTCAAATAATGTTATTTTATTTCAAGTATTATTCAGTGTTGGAGGGTTATGAACACTCGATACCTATATATTTATACATATTTCCAATTTCAAGCAACAAGTCAGTCAGATCATGATTTTATTATCATATTCAGATTATCATATTCATGATGAGTAATTATCACTTATGAGTCCAATTAACTTTAGTCAGTACCAGTGTTAGGTTAGTTAGGAGTAGTATTTAGCACCGAGTGAACCTAGGATGAAGGCTCACCCTCCAGTAGAGGACTTAGACCTATAGTAGCAGTCCTTAAGTTCCAGAACTACATAGCCAGCACAGGTTTTGAGATGTAACTCACCAGTATCGGACTAACACTCTCTTAGGGGTTACCCTCCAGTAGAGGACTAACACCCTAGTCTTTCGGGATATCATATTAGTAGATCTACATAGCTAGTGTTAATACCCATGGCAAGGTATTGACACCCTTCCAACTGAGGTTACAGGTTGAACCCTTATTAGCTCAAATTAGGGCATGTTGGTTACATGATACTTTCTATAGTTTCAGTTCAATACTTAGATTATATTAGCTCAGGTTTGCTTGATCAAGTGTTCAGTCTATCAGTTATTTAGTCAGTCAGTTTTACAGATCATTTAGTACATGCTTCACTTGGTCTTGCATTTGTTTACATGTACATGCATTCAGGATCAATATGTATATACCTTTAAGTTAGTACTTATCTCATGTACCAGTACATTCGAAGTACTGATCGTGTGCTCTGTTTTTTGATATGGTGTCTTATAACATTGGTTCGGATGCTCTATTCCTCGATCTCCCTTAGTCAGTTCAGCACTACTCAGCAGCAGTCATGCTGAGTCCTCACCCACCAAGTATAGGTTATTTACCATTATTTTCAGTATCTCTTTGATCTGAGTCAATCAGAGTTAGTTAGGGGTTTGTCCCATCAACTCCTAATGTTTTAGAGGACTTTAGATGTTCAGACTTGTTTTAAGTTTTATTAGTAGTTTCAGACACGTGGGTATTATTTAAGTATCTCATCTTGACAAAGTTTTTATCAGTTTAGCTTCCATATATGATGCTTGTATTTTTATTTTATTCAGTGCTCACAGTAATCATGGGTTAGCTTAGGGTCACTTATGGCCTTAAGCGCTGTGTTACAACTAGGGAGCAGCCTCGGTTCATGGAAATTCCCTATATCACTAGACAAACCTCATTTAAGGTCTTGTGTTTTGTGCTTGAGCCAACTGGCCTAATCGTGTCTCCAAAATTTTTTAAGCTAGTTACTAATTTTTATTTCAGCAGCCATTTGTTCTTGTTTGACCAGGATCCTCTTGAAAGTGTCATTTATGTTGCTACTATGAATATTGATTTTATTACCCTATTATTGGTGAAACTACTGTGTGACCCTGATTATTGTCCCATGAGTAGTTAGACTGACTTTGCCAATTGTGGTTGCAGACTTTACTGTAATTTTGATTTTTCTTTTGTGCATAGCCCATAAAATTTATTGACTAGGGGTTTGTTCCACATAAGTTATACAGAGTGAACACAACCTCCACAAATTTCACACAAAGTTAGAGACTACTAAATTTTATTAACTTGAGCATGAGGTTGATTCACACTAAACTTAGTAAACTATATCATCATCTAGTTCCAAAAAAAAAAAGCCAATTGTGCAGCCAATGTTATGACGCTATCCACTAGATCATACCTGTAGGCTTCTTTACCACACTTATGGATACATAACCCTACCATTTGGCATTACCTTGTGTAATTTATTTAAGAAGAGTGTACAACTCATCATAAATTTTCTCCAATACTTGACCATATGTGTTATGACCCAAACCAGGGCCTAGTCATGACGGGTATCTCAAGCCTACCATGGAGCAGAGAATACCACCATAGCCTAACCTCAAAAGAATTATATTAACAATAAAGCAGAATCGAATCAAGATAGTAATAAAAGATAATCAAATAACTCAAATGAAAACTAAGAGTCAAAACAACAACCAACCCACACTTGTCCACAATAGCCTCTAAAACAAAAATAGAAACTAAGTCGAACATGCCCCCGACTATGACCAAAGAAATGAATCCAATAGTACTAAGCCAAAAAAGAAAGAATAATGAAAAGACAAGGCCTTTCAAGGGATGGAGGCACACCACTTCACAGCAACTCAAAAGACGTGCTCAACTACCTAATGTTGCATAGAAGCAACTGAAAAGTCTTCAAACCCTAAATCATGTGAAGCATCCTAGGACAATCAGTGGGATAAGCACTGCCACACAACTCAGGGAAAGTGATAAAACAATGACATGTCCAAAATCAGTCAAAACCACATGCATACATTCATATATACATATATAGGAAACCGGGATAAGGTAAATAGTCATGAACTTTAGAATTTAAAACTTGAATTGCATAGCTCGATCTACCCTAAAGGAACCGATGGGCTATATAGGTTCAGCTCCCCCTACTGAATGGGCCCCAGTGCAAGTTAGCCACATGAATTAAGGAAAAATTGAGGGAAATCTAAAGCCACAAGTAATAGTCATCCCAATATATATATATATATATATATATATATATATATATATATATATAGTGCATCAATCACATGGTCATATAGAATGCCAGCAAATGTGGTTTTTCGTATTTGTGATCCCGAGACTTACACCTTCATGGTGAGCGACACAATTCCCTTTAAGTCCATATTAAAGCAATTTGCACATAAACAAATCAATTAACCCAGGAGTCATTTATTAAGGCATTTTCATGTACCAAAATGGCATTCCAAAGGGGCACCGCTATGTCTCTATGTCGCAGAGTCTGCCCAGTTTTTATTCATCGATTTCCAGTGAGCCACCACGATTATGGTGCATCGCGGTGGCCACCCAGATCGAAAAATGAACGTTTTCCAAGTTCATATAAAATTTTAAAGGGGGTATTTTGGTAAATATCCAACCCCCAATCCGTCCAAAAACAAAAGATTAATCATATTGGAGAGCACTTTATGCTTTATTCATCATTCTCTCTTAAACAAAACCTTAAGGCTCATAATTCCTCCCTAAGAAATCCAAAATTTGTCCATTAATTCTCCAAAACTCTTCAATATTGAGAATTCCCAATTCAAGAACTCTAAGAAGTCATCTCCAAAACATTAATAAAGATCAAAGACTCAAGTTCTAGCATCAAGATCATCAAATTAAGGTATATAGGGTTTGAACAAGGATAATTCTTTTATCCTTGTGCCTTAAAATTTATTTTAATTACAAATTTATTGCAATTTATGAGATTTTTCATGAAATTTAAGTTAGGATTTATACCCAGTATCACTATTTTCAAGATTGTGAGATTTTCCATGATTTAGAAGTTGAATTACATGACTTTATTCATATTTCTGTACATTGTGCAGTAATTTCTAGATTTTATAATGAATTATAAGTGTTTACATTATCAAGCATGAATGTTTAGATGTTTTAACGTGAGATTGATGCATGGGTCATTAAGCCCCAATTTAAGATTGTTATTTCAAGATTATGTGTACTATGAGCATCCTCAAATAATATTACTCATAGATTATGACAAAGATTTGACCTTTTGGTCCTAAGCTAAGATAAGAATCCACTTTGTTCAGATAACTTAAGATTTAAAGAAAGAAAAGCATAATTGGTTTTCTTGTAAACCCTGGTGCTATTTTTGAAGTGGATTTCTTAAGACTTTGAGCATAAGAATGGGAGTAGTATTTAGCACTGATATGGGTAGGTTACCATGATTTCAGACCCCAGAACTACGTGCCAATGTAGGATTCAAATTTATTCCCACTTCTACGTGGATGGCACAAATTATGATCACTAAGATAGAAGTTCTATTCCGATGGCAAGGGTAAAATAACCCTACCTAACGGGGGCCAGATGTAGGACTCAATGGATGCTCACATGGTGTATGTCGATTAGAAAAAAACTCCCAAAAGATGTCCCTACTCTTCAATAGTCTATTGATTTAAAGCTTTAAGATAAAAGCATATGTTTTAGAAGTTATGGTTTTAAGATTCTTAAGCTTTAAGATAAAGTATTTTATAGATCTCAGAACTAAGTGCAATGGCTCACTAGATTTACGTTATATGTTTTATCATTAATGATTTATGATCTTCAGATTTCGGATTACTCAAGCCGATGTGAGTCATTTACATTTAGCATGCATTATTTTATAAACTGTGATGATATTGCTTACTTATTGCATGCACCCCCATATACTCAGTACATCCACAAAGTACTGATCTACATATATGTCTATGTGCTACATTATCTCATAATGTAGGTTCAGGTGCTTAGTCTCGGCAGCGTGACTGATTCCCGAGCATTTCATCTATATCCCTACAGTTGGTGAGTCCTCGTAGTTCGGGAACTTAGTTATTCATACTTTCAATTTATTAGTAGATGTTCCTTTATTCATTTCAGATAGTTTGAGTCAATTAAGGGCCTGTCCCAGTGACTCTTTAGATTCTGATAGTAGAGTCTTGTTGGACTACTAGATTTAGTTTTAGACATTAGATTCAGAATTTAAATTTTTCAGTATTGTTTTACCAAGACTTCTAGCATATTTCAGAGAAGATTTTCCGCATTATTATGATTTCATATTCATATTTTTCCTATGTTGAGATCCAGACTTAGTAGAAAGCAGCCAGGGTTAGCTCAGGACTACTTATAGTTCGGAGCGCCATGTGGTGCCCCAGGAACTAGATTTCAGGGCGTTACAATTTATAAATTTAACATGAACTGTGTAGTTTGATCTATTCTGTAGGTGCCCATGGGATATATGGGTTCATATTCCCTTGTTGAAAGGGCCCTAGTGCGTGTTAGACATATATACAGTGGAAAAATTAAGGAAAAACTAAAGCCATCAATGCAATAGCTATCCCAAAATATACATATACCAAGTATGCATTAAGCACACGGTCATATAGACCCCTAATGCCGGCAAATGTGGATTTTGGTGTTTGTCCCCCTGGGACTTACACCTTCATAGTGAGATACACAATTTCCTTTAAGCTTACATCAAAACAATTTGCACAAAAACCAATACATTAACCCAGGAGTCTTTATTAAGACATTTACCACTTGGTATCGTCATACCATTATGCTTGCAAGCTTATTTAATTATAAAAAATCAATTCACACAACAAAATTAGACTCTTAAATTCCATTTAAAATAAAAAAAATAGGGACCATCCAAAACTATATTCAGAGCCATTTATCCTTTAATGTAATATAATGGGTTCAAAATAAGTTAAGCCATGCAATTATCCATATTTAAAACCAAGATTATAAAGTGGGTTAAGGTTAATGTTAATTTTAAGAAAAAAAACATCCAATTTGGGGAAAACCATAGCCCCCACCCTAATCATTTAAACAATGCACCAATTCAATCTCAAAAATATCAATTCAAAGCGTGAATAATTAACTTAAAACTTGAGAAAAGTAATTTAAACAGTAACAACCAAAACCACTCAATCCAATTTCAAAATCCACAATTACATCACATGAAAATCCATTTTAATTTTAATGCCACAATGTGAAATTAATTTTTAAGGAAAAGAAACATGCCTGTAACCTACAAGAAATTGAAGACAATTCAATATTTGGAGCCCGAATGATAAATTCACTATAAAACCCTTGAATGTTTTTATGTTTTAAGTTTAAGAGAGAAAGAGGATGATTTGATCTTTGAAAACTAAAGGGAATGGGTTTATTTGTGTTATAAGGTCGTACAAGGGGTAAAAAGACCAAATGCCCCTCACCCCAAGTGAAAAAAAATTGGACAAATTTAAAAAAATAGTGTGGCATGCCATGTCATGGAGGTTAGCCTCCATTCCATGCCAATATCATGGAGGTTAACCTCCATGACATGGCCTTATCACAGAGGCTTACTGCCTCGGGGTCTCAAAATGACCCCGAACCCCTTTCAAAAAATTTGAAACTTTCCCAAATTAACTTTTTAACATCTCTAAGCATAATTCAAGTTAAAAATTGACATTACACACTTGGGAGAGTTAAAATAAAATGATTGAGTTTTACGGGGTCTCACAACATACAGCTAATCTAGTAAAATTTTTGTGTTATGGTTAAGACCTTCAACAAAAGTATAAGCTAATAACTTGTTGGTCGATTAGTGATGCGTACAATCCTTAAGAATAGACTTGAATATCTCCCATGCATGATAGAGATTCTCATTTGGATTTTTATTTAAACTCGGGATCTCACTCCTCAACCTTGTAGTTTGCCAAAAGGAAAGAATCAGATGATGAACTTTTTTGCCAAATCATCTCAAGCTTTGACTAAATTTAAAGGTTCTGCATTGAACTATTTCTTTAACTTCCCCAATTACAAGATTGGAAAAATATGAGCCTCACATAGTCTGCAGAGACTTCAGTGAGAATAAAAGTATCACTAATCTCTAAGAACTTATGTAAATGAACCTGTGGATTCCCATGTGACAAGCTTATGAACTACCTACTATTGTGCAATAATTGCACCACATTCAACTTAAGATCAAATCTACCCAGGTTCCAATCTGTGGATGGACAAGGTAACATTGTTCGAGAGTGGGATTGCCACTTGGCATGCTATCCTATAGGCTTGTTGTTCTTTATCCATGACTATATGAATGGCTTTGCTTTATTGAACTTGCGGAATGGAATAGAGAAGTGTTATTTCTCTGCTCAACTGATGCAAGTGTCACTCATGTTCGAGATTTAGTTCAAATAATTCCCTCTTACTTCCCACTAACATGAGGTTCATACCTATACCAGCAAGTTTAGTAGCTAAGACCAAGATGTCTGTACTTATAAAATAGAATGTCAAAACTAAAAAATTAGAAAGTTATCAATTTTCAAGTCTTTGGCAATGGTGTCAAAACCTTATTGCGTCCACCACACACACAAGTGTAATTGGTCGTTCAAGTAATAAAATAGCCCTTTTGAACTGAATACTGATCCTACAAGGACTTGGTGTTTACCAAGAAATCCAATTTTAGTGTTACTAAAGAGATTAGATAAGTGCAAGTTGCAGCCAAAAGAGAGTTTGGATTTTGGTAACTTGAAAGTAACAACAAATAATAATGAGAATATCAATTGTTTGAAATAATAATAAGAAGAAATCCAAGGTCGAGGAAATTAGAACAATCCTAAAAATCTATACAGTCTTTGTTGTTAAGTTAACCATCTTGGTTGTTGATTCACGGGGTTTATAACATGATTATGGTGTTCTGGGTACTAATCTCCTATTTAAATAAGCCCCATAATGACATCGTTGAGCAGGAATGTAAGAATTAATTTAAACACATTTATATTTCATCCCGTGTTTGAACCAAATGGGGAAAATTAGGTATATTCCTATCCTAACCATGAATTAAGTATGAATCCTATACTTAATTCATCTAAAATATAAAACCCCTCTCTATATGTTTCATATTCTAATATAAAGTTTCTCTTTTCGATTACACAATAGAAATATAGGAATATTACAAAGTTCACGTGTGAATAGAATTGTAATAGCAAGAACATATGAACAACCAAATATTTAATCAATGTTAAACCAACTTAATGAATGCTAACTAATCTTATTAGTAGCCTCAACCCTAGAAAGAGGGTACTTATCCACCTATAGTCATACAAGAGGGTGTTCAGCCACCCATAGTTATACAAAGAATACAAATAATTGAATTCATAAGTAAAGACTACAAAAAAACTAAAGTAAGGAAGAAAACCCCTTTTTGGAGCCTCCCTCATTTGTTTTCTCTCTCCCAAGTCATTCAAAAAGTGATCCATAAAATAAAAAAAGAGTCCTATTTATAGTAGAAGGGAAAAATTTAATGAAAACACCCTTCCATGCCACGCCCTTATCATGTGGCTCAGTAGGCATGGCTCGCTCTTATTGTATTTAATTTTTGATCGGCTCCATCCACACCCTTATCTCGTGGCTCGGCATTTGTGGCATGGAGTTGTGTTTTAAACTCCAGTTTTTCAATATTGTTTAGTCTCTTCACTTTGCTTTATTTCCCATGAATTGTAGATGCATTTTCAAATCTTTTAAAACTCATCTTACTTCCTAATATTTCTCCTGCTTCCATCAATCATCCATAAACTCAGTATTGACATTCAAATCAAGCTCAATCTTCACCAAAGTCTATACCTAAAACACTGATCATATCTATTAGTTTACGCATACAAAATAAGCTCAATCAAATAAATATATACACAATGTATCTCAAAAAATATAAAAAGAATATGGGCAATAATAAACACTTTAACATATAAATATGTTGAAGATCAGTTAATCACTTATTTTCATGGAACTGATAGTACAATGAAATTTGAATTTCTTTATAAAAGAAGATGTATCATTTTATAAAATGCCTCAGCCGAGAGAACTATCATCAACGTTGATTGTGATTAGTATATGAATTGCAAACCCCTCTTCGGTCCTCTTCTGGAAGCCTAGGCTTAGAGTGTAACGACCCGAAATCGCCTCCCGGTACATCACACGGTGCTTAAGGCTACAAGTAGCCCAAGCTAATCCTTTGAGCCTGTTTCTACTAATAACACTCATTTCAACATGAAATAATTCAAACACTAGCATAGTCATATCATATGAAAGGAAATACGGAGAAAATGCTCGGTCCAAATGACCACAATACTGGAAACCTCAACACAACCACAATCTGATAACTAGTCTGACAAAGCCTCTACTAATCTATGAACTAAAGAGCCATTGGGACAGGTTCCCAACTGACTCAAAATAAACTGTAAATAACAGCATAGTCTCTCAAAATATTGAGATGTCTGAATAAAGGTCCTCAAACCATGAGGACTCACCACTGTAGGAATGTAGATAGAGGTACTCAGAAATCACTGACGAGGTTGGGACTGAGCACCTGAACCTACATTATAAGACAATGTAGCACATAGACATATTTATGGATCAGCAGTTAAGAATGTACTAAGTATGTGGGGGTGCATGCATTTATATAAAACAACATCTATACTCTATAATCAAATCATGTATGTAATAGGTAATGACTCACATGGCTTGAATAAGTATAAAATGGAAAGCTCATGAATCATGTAAAATAGAACATACAACACAATCTCGTGAGTCATTATACTTTTAGCTTTGAAATTTGTACTCTTCTCTTATTCTCATTACTCAAGGATAAAGGAAACTTTAAGAAATACTTTCAACTCATGCATATGTCTCATGTAGAGTAAAACTTCTTTAATGCTCAAGAACTCATAACTCTTTTGAACTCAAATACTTAGAATTCAGAATTATATAACATTGGAACATACTTGAAGGTTTTTCATTCACTTTAGGAAAATATCTCATTTCAAGCTTTAGGGAAAAATAGTCATATCAAGGAAAAGTATTTTAGTTTTAAAGAAAAATTTCTTATCTCAAAGCTTTAGTTTTAAGGGAGATTCTCTTAACCGACATAAACCATGTGAGCTATATGGATTCCAATGTTTTGTCCTCCTAAGGAAGAGATCTCACATTGGGGAGAGGCGTAATACTCTATCCAGGAAGTATAACCTCAACTCAGTGATCACTTATCTCAGCCTCGGGCCCAATATCTCGATCTTAGGCCCAACCTACGGTGGCATGTAGTTCTGGGGTAAAAAATTATGGTAACTTACCCGACTCGATGCTAAATACTAATCCCTTTATTTTATCTCGCTCATGTCATAAAAATCCACTTTAGAATAATCTCATGGTTCAATAAGAACCCAATAATTAAATCTGTAATCTCATGTAGTAGAGTGGATTTCAAAACTCAATGACCATTAGGTCAAAATATTTCTCAATAATCTCAGAATACTCAAATCCTGGGTGCTTATAGCATAATAGTTCATAAAATCTCAAGTCTCAAGTAGGGCTTAATAACCTATAATTCAATCTCAAGTTAGAACTCATCAAAAGCATAATAGATAGCATATAGATTTATATCTCATGTAGAAATCTGGAAATTTCAGCAATTTATCTCAAAATCTCAACATACTCATATACTTCAATGTTTCAAACATTTCAACTATTAGCTTCTCAAGGATTAAAATCATAGGGTATAGACCCAAGTGCAATTTCTCAAGAAAACATGTAAAAATCATGCCATTAGACTCTCAATTCAAGGGAAACATCAAAAACTTGCAACCAATAACAATGGGTGAAAAAACCCAATTCAATTTCATGTAAAATCTCATAAATTGCAGAGAGTTGTATTTTAAATAAGCCTTTAGGAACAAGGGTGAAAGAATTACCCTTGTTCAAAACCCGTCATACCTAGAATTAGAAGCTTTGGATGAACTCTCGCTTTTGGAACTCTATTCGTACTCTTGAATGAGGGTTCTTGAAGCCCTTGACTTGGGAACCTTGAATCTTTACTCAATTTAGAAAATCTATGGTGGATTCTTGAGATTCTTGGAAGAGGTTTTGGATACTTAGGGTTTTTGTTGAGAGAAAACTTGAGAAAAACTTCATAGAATACTTGTAAATGACTTTAATTTGGTGTTTGCATGATTTAAGAGGCTTGGAAAAGTCCAAAGTACCCTTTTTAACTTTTGTACGAAGCTGAAAAATTTAACTGGGAACCCAATTTTATTGGCTACCATGACGTGCCACTATTGCGGTGGCTCACTGGAAATTGACAAATGGGAATCTGGTAGGTATTGCGATGCGGTGCCATCACGTTGTCCCATTAGTTGGGACCTGGAACTTCAGTGTGACACATCACAATCACGCTAGGCCACTGGAAATTGACTATTGAGAAATTGGGGTCCTCCGTGACGCGCCACTATCGCGGAGTTCCACTGGAATTTGACAATTTTTCAAATAGACCCTCTCTGTGATGCTCCAAGCACTAAAATGACGTTGTTTTATGACTAGGACTTAAATTAGCCATAAACTCTTACCCGGGTATCGAATTTGGATGAATCTTATATCGACAGAAAGCTTATCAAATTTCCTATATGATAAAAAATAAAAATTAGGGAAATTCTATATGGTTAAGACGATACTCACCTAGGAAGTCACTTCTCAATTTTTTAGGGCCGGAATTATGCCTCACTTGGCACGCCCTAAGGCTCATTCTACGAGGGAATTTTTGTGGGGTCTTACAATATCTCCCCCTTGGAAGTATTTGTCCTTGAATATCGCTAGTTAGACTAAGAACACAGGAAAAACTGAGTACACATAGCTGAAGCAAGTTGCTAAAACGGGCTCAAAATCTCTCTAAACTCTTGAATGCCTCGGAAATTGCAAGAACTCATACAAGGATAGATGCATATAGCTGAACTTTAGATTAGAAGGGCTGAACTAAGGAAGAATAATACCTTCGGATTAATCTAAACTTGCGGAAAAGAGGTGTGGGTAGTTGGCTCGCATGTCTATTTCTGCCTCCCTAGTAGCACCCTCAACAGACTGGTTCCACCACAAAACATTGACCAAGGGAACTTCTTTGTTCCTTAGTCTACGGATCTGAAAATCTAGGATCTCAACAGGAATCTCATCGATGGAAAGACTGTTCTGAATATCGGTATTCTCTGAAGGATCTGCTACAACAGAATCACGAAGATGCTTCTTAAGTATGGAGACATGAAAAATAGGATGAACAGCTGACAACTCTGCCGGCAAGTCAACCTCATAGGCCACCTTACCAACACAAATCAAGACTCTATATGGGCCAACATAACGGGGACTAAGCTTCCCTTTTTTACCAAACCTTTTCACCCCTTTCATGGGTGAAATCTTCAAGTATACCAAATCACCAACTTCAAACTCAAAATCTCTTCTCCTCAAATTGGCATAAGACTTTTGACAACTCTGAGTGGTCTTCAACCTCTCTCTTATCAACTTAGCTTTCTCTAAAGCTTCAAACACTGCATTAGGCCCAGTCACAGCAGCTTCACCCACTTGAAACCAACCTATGGGTAATCTACATCTCCTACCATACAAGGCCTCAAATGGTGCCATCCCGATGCTAGCATGGTAACTATTGTCATTTTTAAACTCTATCAATGGAAAATGCTCATCCAAACCACCTTTAAAATCAAGAGCACATGCCCTTAACATATCTTCCAGGGTCTGAATAGACCTCTCAGCCTGACCATCTGTCTGCAGATGAAAAGCAAAACTCAAAAGGACTTAGGTACCAAGACCCTGCTAGAACACCCTCTAAAACTAAGAAGTAAATTGAGTGTCCCTATCCGAAATAATAGACGAGAGAACTCTGTGCAGCTTGACTAACTCCCGGATATACAATCTAGCATAATCCTCAGCTGTATAAGGCATGTGCACGAGCAAGAAATGCACAAACTTAGTCAGCCTATCTACAACAACCCAAATAGAATCATGATTACGATGCCAAAGAGGCAACCCGGTTATGAAGTCCATATTCACCACCTCCCACTTCCAAGTAGGTATACCAAACACTTGCATCACACCACCAGGTCTTTGGTGCTCTACCTTAACCTGTTGGCACATTGAACACTTTACTACGAACTTGGATATATCCTTCTTCATTCCATTCTACCAATAGATTTCCCACAAGTTGCGGTACATCTTAGTAGTGTCGAGATGAATAGAATACCGTTCACCATACACTTCAGCCATAATCCTCTGCCTCAGTTCATCAACACGTAGAACACACAATCTATCTTGCAATCTCAATACACCATTTCCCTCTTGGGAGAAAACCTCTACCTTTTGGCCTTTAATTGACTCCTTGAGTCTGACCAAACTAGGATCCCTGCTTCTCCTTCACTTCTGAAACTATAGAGGATTCGGAACTACTCTGCACCAACATACTCCACTCGGCTGAATCAAGCAACCTAACACCCAATCTAGCCAGACATCGTGAGCTAAATCTTTCTTACCTTTTTCTACATAAGCAACACTACCCATAGACAATCTGCTAAGGGCATCTACCACTACGTTGGCCTTGCCCGGGTGATACAACACACTCATATCATAGTCTTTTAACTACTCCAACTACCTTCTCTAACTAAGATTCAACACCCTCTGAGTAAACACATACTGTAGGATCTTATGATCAGTAAACACGTCAACATGAAAACCATAAAGATAGTGTCTCCAGATTTTCAAGCAAAGACCATAGCAGCTAACTCAAGATCATAGGTTGGGTAATTCTTCTCATGCGGCTTAATAGTCTAGAGGAATAAGCTATAACCTTACCTTTTTGCAACAAAACACAACCCAAACCAATTCTAAAGGCATCATAATACACCACAAAACCATCTTTACCATCAGGCAAAGTCACCACAGGGGCTGAAGTAAGTCGAGTCTTCAACTCCTGAAAACTCTTCTCACAGGAATTTGAACACTGGAACTTAACTTTCTTTTGGGTCAACCAGATAATGGGAAATTTAATAGAAGAGAAACCCTCAACAAAATAGCAGTAGTAGCCAGCTATACCTAAGAAACTCCTAATGTCAAACGGGGAGATAGGTCTAGGCCTATTTCTTACAGTATCTATCTTGTGGGGATCAACTCTAATACCTTCGACTGAAACAACATTACCTAGAAAGGCTTCAGACCTTAGCAAAAATTCACACTTACGGAATTTAGCGAACAACTGGTGACCTCTAAAAGTTTTCAAGACAATTCTAAGGTGATCTGCATGATTATGCTCACTGCGGGAGTAGACAAGAAAGTCATCTATCAATACTATGACAACCATATCAAGATATTGCTTGAACACTCGATTCATGAGGTCCATAAAAGCTGTAAGGGCATTGGTTAGCCCGAAAGACATGACTAGAAACTCAAAGTGACCATAGCGGGTTCGAAAGTCTATCTTTGGAATATCACATTCCCTCACTTTAAGTTGATGATAGCCGGATCTAAGGTCTATCTTGGAGAAATAACTTGGACCATGCAACTGGTCAAATAAGTAATCAATTCTCGAAAGAGGATATTTATTTTTTACCGTGACCTTGTTAAACAGACGATAGTCAATGCATATATGCAAAGAACCATCTTTCTTTCGCATGAATAAAATAGGTGTGCCCCAAGGAGAAATACTGGGCCTTATGAAACCTTTATCAAAAAGATCTTTGAGTTTCTCTTTCAACTCCTTAAGCTCAGTAGGTGCCATACGGTATGGTGGAATAGAAATGGGATGAGTGTTGGGAAAAAGGTCAATCCTGAACTCTATCTCTCTATCAGAAGGTATCCCTGGGAGATTTTCCAGAAAAATGTTTGGAAACTCATTAACAGTATCGACTAACTAAATAGTTGGAGCCTCAAACTTAGTGTCTTTGACTCTAACTAGGTGATAGATGCATCCCTTGGATATTAGCTTTTTGGCTTTAAGGTGGGAAATCAAATGGCTCTTGGGAGATACCGAACTCCTGGACCACTAAAAAATTGGCTCATCAGGGACTAAAACTTGACCACATCGGTACGACAGTCTATAGATGAATAACAAGAATAAAGCCAATCCATACCCAGAATAAGGTCAAAATACACCATGTCTAACTCTATCAAATTCGCAAGTATGACTCTATGAAGAACAATAACAGGATAATCTCTATATACTTGTTTAGCGACAACTGACTCCCCTACTAGTGTGGAGACTAGGAAAGGCTCAGGAATCTTTTCAGGACTTATTTTGAAATTCACAGCCACAAGTGAGGTCACATAGGAGAGACTTGACCCGGGGTCCAACAACACATAAACATCAAAACAAAAGATGCGGAGCATACCAGTAACAACATCAGTAGATTCCTCTTACTTTTGATAGGATGGTAAGTCATAGAAACTGTTCTGGCGATGACCGCCAGCAGTGCTAGATGAAGCGCCCTGAATAGGGGCGGGACGAGGGATGGGAGCTGGTGTACTAGTAGTCAGTACCTGAAGTCAGGCATCTCTAGTAAACCTGTCTAGCATGCGTACAATCTCTAAGTTAGTGGCCCTGCTTGCCACAACCAAAATAACCCCTCAAATCTGCAAAAAAAACTCACTGGGATGATCCCTGCCACACTAAGCATAAAAAGGATAACGGGTATTGTTACTAACAATGTTCTGCGACCCAAACATAAAAGACCTGCTCTCTTTCTCCTGCTTACCTCTAGGCACGAGAGCACTAGCTGATGAAGGCACTGGAATAGATAGAAATCTTTAAAACTGGGGGTGGTTTCCTCCATGCAACCTAGGCTAGCTATACTCATGCTGCTTAGATCTAGCCCTCTTGTTACCTCTCACTTGATCTCTCTCCCTAATCTTATTCACCACTATCTACTAGGCATATGTCATTAGCCTAGCCAGATCCATATCCCTATGCAACATCGCAGTCATACACTCCTTTAAAACTAATGCAGAAACACCAATCATAAACTTGCTCATACAAGCCCGGGTGTCAAAAATCAAATCAGGAGCATACTTGGCCAACTGATTGAACTTCAAGTAATACTCCTTAACAGTCATGGAGCCCTGCCTCCAGTTCATAAACTCCTCAATCTTTGCTTCCCTCTTCTCAAGCAGAAAACACTTGTCAAAGAATGAATTTTGAAACACCTGCCAAGTCATAGGAGCAGCATTCTCATCTCTACCCTTCCTCCACGAAACAACCTAGTCAAAAGCTATGTCTTTCAACCTGTAAGACACCAACTCAACACTTTTTTCCTTAAAAACATGCATCACCTGTGTGATCTTTCTCACTCCTCAAGGCACAACTGTGGGTCCTCACCTACCTTGGACTCATAAAACTCTGGCGGATTCATCCGCATGAAATCACGAATCCTAGAAGCAACTACATCACCTCTTTGTATATTTGAAACTGCAGCCTACTTATTGGCCTGAACATTAGCGGTGACTGCTTGGGCTAATGTCTAAAAGGTTGCTCAAAACTCAATATGAGACACAGTCTCATTCAAAGGATTAACGAGCTGGGGTTGCTCATTATTTTTTTTGCGGGCATTTGCTTTTCAGAGAGGCATTTTCACTAGAATAGAAGAGCACGAATTATTAGATAAGAGGGACAATTGCAGGAATGAAGGAATCTAAATAAAAGAAATAACTTTTTCCTAAAATGTCTTGCAGCCTCTTGCTCATAGATATGGCACGCTACACATCGATGATCAAGACTCTACTCAATGCGGCTTATCAGACTCCTTAGGACACCTTTAAAATCTTAGGCTCTGATACCAAGTTTATAACGACCCAAAATTGCCTCCCGGGACATCACACGTGCTTAAGGCTACAATAGCCCCAAGTAAACCCTTTGAGCCTGTTTCTACTAATAACACTCATTTCAACATGAAATAATTCAAACACTAGCATAGTCATATTATATGAAAGGAAATACGGAGAAAATGCTTGGTCCAAATGACCACAATACTGGAAACCTCAACACAACCACAATCTGATAACTAGTCTGACAAAGCCTCTACTAATCTATGAACTAAAGAGCCGTTGGGACAGGTCCCCAACTGACTCAAAATAAACTGGAAAGCCGTTGGGACAGGTCCCCAACTGACTCAAAATAAACTAAAAATAACAACATAGTCTCTCAAAATATAGAGATGTCTGAATAAAGGTCCTCAAACCATGAGGACTCACCACTATAGGAATATAGATAGAAGTATACTAAAATTACTGATGAGGTTAGTACTAAGCACCAGAACCTACATTATAAGACAATGTAGCATATAGACGTATATGTAGATCAGTGCTTGAGAATGTACTGAGTATGTTGAGGTGCATGTATTTATATAAAATAACATCAATACTCTTTAATAAAATCATGCATATAATAAGTAATGACTCACATGGCTTGAATAAGTCTAAAATAGAAAGCTCATGAATCATGTAAAATGGAACATGTAACACAATCTCGTAAGTCATTATACTTTTAGCTTTGAAATTTGTACTCTTCTCTTATTCTCATTACTCAAGGCTAAAGGAAACTTTAAGCAATACTTTCAACTCATGCATATGTCTCATGGAGAGTAAAACTTCTTTAATGCTCAAGAACTCATAACTATTTTGAACTCAAATACTTAGAATTTAGAATTATATAACCTTGGAAGATACTTGAAGGCATTTCATTTACTTTAGGAAAATATTTCATTTCAAGCTTTAGGGGAAAATACTCATATCAAGGGAAAGTATTTTAGTTTTAAAGGAAAATATCTTATCTCAAAGATTTAGTTTTAAGGGAGATTCTCTTAACCGACATAAACCATGCGAGCTACATGGAGTCCAATATTTTGTCCTCCTAAGGAAGAGACCTCACGTTGGGGAGAGGTGTCATACTCTTGCCAAGGATTATAACCTCAATTCAATGATCACTTATCTCATCCTCAGGATCAATATCTCAACCTTAAGTCCAACAATCATCTCAGCCTTAGGCCCAACCTACGGTGGCACGTAGTTCTGGGGTAAGAAATCGTAGTAAATTACCCAACTCGGTGCTAAATACTAATCCCTTTAGTTTATCTCTCTCATCTCATAAAAATCCACTTTAGAATAATTGCATGTTCAATAAGAACCCAATAATCAAATCTTTAATCTCATGTAGTAGAGTGGATTTCAAAACTCAATGACCATTAGGTCAAAACATTTCACAATAATCTCATAATACTCAAATCATGGGTGCTTATAGCATAATAGTTCATAAAATCTCAAGTCTTAAGTAGGGCTTAATCACGCATAATTCAATCTCAAGTTAGAACTCATCAAAAGCATAATAGATAGCATATAGATTTATAACTCAAGTAGAAATTTGGAAATTTCAGTAATTTATCTCAAAATCTCAACATACTTACATACTTCAATGTTTCAAACATTTCAACTATTAACTTCTCAAGGATTAAAATCATGAGGTATAGACCCAACTACAATTTCTCAAGAAAACATGTAAAACTCATGCCATTAGACTCTCAATTCAAGGAAAACATCAAAAGCTTGCAACCAATAAAAATGGGTGAAAATCCCTAATTCAATTTCATGTAAAATGTCATAAATTGCAAAGAATTGTAGTTTAAATAAGCCTTTGAGAACAAGGGTGAAAGGATTATCTTTGTTCAAAACCCCACATACCTTGAATTAGAAGCTTTGGATGAACTCTCGCTTTTGGAACTCTATTAGTACTCTTGAATGAGTGTTCTTGAATCCCTTGACTTGAGAACATTGAATTTTGACTCAATTTAGAAAATCTATGGTGGATTCTTGAGATTCTTGGAAGAGGTGTTGGATACTTCGGATTTTTTTTTAGAGAAAACTTGAGAAAAACTTCATAGAATGCTTGTAAATGACTTCAATTTGGTTTTTCCATGGTTTAAGAGGCTTGGAAAAAGTTCAAAGGGCCCTTTTTAACTTTTGTACAAAGATGGAAAAAATTGAACTGGTAACCCAATTTTATGGGCCACCGTGATGCACCACTATCGTGCTGGCGTACTGTAAATTGACAAATGGTAATATGGTAGTCACCTCGATGCGGATCCATCAAGTTGTCCCACTAGTTGGGACCTATAACTTCAGCACGATGCATCACAATCACGCTAGGCCACTGAAAATTGACTATTGAGAAATTGGGGTCCTCTGCGACGCGCCACTATCACGAAACTCCACTAGAATTTGACAATTGTCAAATAGGCCCTCTTTGCGATGCGCCAAGCACTGAAATGATGTTGTTTTACAACTAGAACTTAAATTAGCCATAACTTCTTATCCGGGTATCGAATTTGGACGAATCTTATATCGATCAAAAGCTTATCAAATTTTACATGTGATAAAAAAAATCAAAATTAGGGAAATTCTATATGTTTAACACGATACTCACCTAGGAAGTCACTTCTCAATTTTTTAGGATCGGAATTACGTCTCATTTGACACGATCTAAAGCTCATTCTATGAGAGAATTTTTGCGGGGTCTTACATAGAGGATGATGTATATGAGGAGAAAATTTAAGCATTACATACATACCATATTATTGTGTTCCACTACTTTTCATTTATTTTATGTGAATAATACCATGAATTGAATTTCTTTATATATGGTGTTGATATCCTTACACTATTGTTGAGATTGAATTATTATATTGGTAGAAGTTTTATGGCTTAAGGCGTTGGAACATTTTTATTTGTATGGTAGATACGTCATTCATATTATTATTTTACTTGTTTAGTTGTCTACTTAATTTGTTTGACCCATGATGACTATTGAGTACAAATACACCATACTCACTCCTACTCTTCTGTACCCTTTTGGTGCAGATCCTAGTTTGAGTGCTACCCGCATATCGTAATTTTTTAGAATTTCAAAGTTAAGATAAACTCTACATCTGGAGCTTTTTATCGACTTCATCGAGTTCTCTTATGTCCCTATTTTATATCAAATACATATCTTGTATTTGTACTTTATGTTAGTTTTGGAGTTGCTCTTACTCATGACACTACACCATTTGGGGATTTGAGTTGTATTATTCAAAAACTTTCCTTGTTAATGTATTTACTTGACTTTATTCTAAAGTATCATGTTTTTCTTATTATTTATATTTTTTTGTTATTTTTTCTCTTTTGAAATTGAGCTTACCTACCAAGGTTGGGTCGAGGTAGCTGTCATCATGATCTCAGAGTTTGGATCTTGAAAAATAGGTATAAGATTAAATTGAGGTGTCCAAGTAAATTCTATGGAAAACTTTAAGAGACTGCTAATGGTTTAAGACTTTATCTTTTCATATTGCATGTTAACATTTTTAGATTAACTAAAGAAGGCCTAATACATCGCTAGATTTTAATTTTACCAGTAATTTTATTTAGACGTCGAGCTATCACTTATTTCAATTAACTACTTGAACACATAATAAAGTTCTCCCATCAGATACTTCTAGTTCAGATTTTTAAAAAATTAGGATAAGGCATAAGAAACCTTCAAAATTATGGCGATTTTTTCAGTTACCCATTATTTAGAATCTTAAACTATGTAAAGGTCTTGTCACTCCTGAACTTAATTATTAAAACTGTATTAATTTTTTATTCAACATATTGTGCTTATTAAGATGATATTACTGCATATATAAAATTATTTTTAATTGATCTTGATATCTATGAAGTTGCATCACTTGATTTGATATCCACAAAATTATTCTCGATGATTTACACAAGTTTTATTGTTTTATGATGTTGTCATACTTACAAAGTTGATATTTTGCAATTTTCTTCATTTGTTTGGTACAGAACTTACAAGTTGTTATTCTTGCTCCTACGATTAGATTAAAACTAAAATAAACTTGATGAAAAAATGCACCAAAACAATAGTCAAAACCACACCAAAAATTTCATTAGAACAACACCAAAACTGGACTAAAAATACACTTAGCAATAACAAAAAGATGGACCAAAATAATTCAAGAGTTTAAATAAAATGAAAAAAATTAAGTTTAGAGGTAATAGGACCTTGTTATGTTTAAGGGTGTAAATAATACAAAAAAAAAGGTTAAGTCTGGAGAATAATAAGACCGTTACATAGATTAGGTGCCTAAATAAAAATTTTTCCATAGTTTTGTTTTGGAGAGAGGGGGGGAGGTCTTATGCCTTATCCCAAAAATGTGTTTTTTCATTATACACATCATTCTAAATTGAATATGCCTTAGTAGGGGCATCCAAAAATTGGTTTAACTGATAAAAAAAAATTACTATATTTATCATTAGTGTATTATTGGGTTAAAATTTTTTAAATAATTTTGTAAAAAAAAAAACTATTGGGCTATTGATTCTATTTTTAATTTTAGGGCTTTAGCTAAGGTTAAATCAATAACCAAACATGATTATACTAAAATTATCTTTATAGCCCTAGTTATATGGAATTGCTTTAAATTTTTAGTACATACCCTATTTTTCTTTTGATATTTTGTGGTTGTTGACTTGATACTGCTGTTTTTTCTTTCTGAAGTCATTGACTTGATGGGGTTTTACCCATCAATGTAAGCCATGAACTGACCTTATTTTTTTTTTACAGATTGGATACAGTGCTACTGCATCCAATTAAGTTTGCCACTTAATCAAAAAGAAAATAAATTTAATTTACCTATTACTTCTTTGAATTTACTTCTTCTTGTAATTTGTATATACTTTAATGCTTAAAGATAATGCATATATGAACAAATGAAAATAAGATAAAGTAAAAAACTTATAAGACATCTCTTTTATTGGATAAACTGAAAACCAAGACACTAAACCAAAATCAATTAGACAAAACCGATAACAAATATCTTACTGATTGATTTTGTAATCAATTTAGTTTAAAAATCTAGAACCGATAAATCATATTATTAATACACAAAGTCAGACCGAACTACCTGATAAACATTCCTATGCTCGAGGATTTAATATAATTATATATTTTAAGTAGTTAATATATCCAGATAATATGCACTTAAAAGTACACATAATTACTTTTTAAAATTTGATCCGAGTACATCTAATAATAACACTTTATCATATGTTTAGGTGATGAATTGAGATAAGCCTAATTAGACTATATAAATGAAATTTGGAAACAATATGATATACTCATTTAAAAAAGAAAAAACTTTCTTTCTACTTAGTCACCTTACTAAAAATAGTTGATTCGGTTTACTTGTATAGTTTATAAAATCAAGAGAAACTTATAATTTTTTTAATACTATCTCGGTCATTAAATAACTATATAAAATATTAGTCCTCAAATTTTAAATTTTTAAAATATATTTAATAAGGCCATTTTAGTAAAATAAATTTCTTATAAATATTCTTCTTCATATGATTGTCAAATTAATATGACACAAGTAAAATGAAACCCATGAAGTATTAAGCCATAAAGAGGTTGTTTGGATGAGCTTATTATTTGACTTAGGCCAAATGTTAGAAATTCTAATTTTTGACTTCGACTTTTGACTTATTTGTGCCTTTTAACCTAAATAGTACTGGTGGCAGAAAAAAGATATCCATTAAGGAGGTTCAATGTAATGACTTAATTTTTTGTGAATTATTAATTCTATATGATTTGATCATTTTATCCCTGTCTTTGGTTGCTTTGTGATATTTTTGGGGTGTGGGAATGATTGACAAGGTTCATAATACTTTTCGGTGTGATTTATGTAAGCTTGTGACTTTTGGAGGTTAAATAGGTCTTATAGCTAACTTTGGTCAACATTTATTATTCTATGAAATGAATGGCAAAACAAACTATGTCAGTAGATTTGGAACATTGATTTTTGGTGAATAACATGGTTGATATGATTTTACGATTTTAATATCTCATTTCCACCCTCGATTCAGAAAAATGTAAAATTAGACCTTGGGGGTCAATTTAGTGAAAATAATATTTTTTTAAAAAATTTGATATTGTCATTGAGTATGAATCATTAAATTTAGTAGGGTGGCATAGTATATTTGCATTTTTGTTATTTTGGATGAATCCCAAGGGGTCCTTAGAGGCTTAAAAAGTTCTCAAGTGTGGCTGGAGCACCACAGAGCTGGTCTGTGGCTCTTTAGCAGCTGGCTGCAGCAGGTCAAGGGCGCTTTAGCGATGACCTGTCCATTTTACCAGACTGGCACGCCAAACGGGTACTGCTAAACTGGTACTGGACTGCTAAAATGGTCATTTGACCGCATTAGCGGTCAACGTTGGTACCATATATAACTTTGTTTTTCAATTTTTCCATCATTTTTTAGACTTAAAGCTTCAAGTATTAGAAATTTTAGGGTATTTCTTCTATTTTCAAGCTTGGGTACGCTCCAAATCTCTATTTCAATTATTTTTCATCGGTTCTTGTCATCTAAAACTTGTTAAATCACAATTTCAAAAGTGAAATTTGAGAATTTTTACTCGAAAGGCCTAAATTAGTATTTCTTTGATTTAAACCACAATTTCAATCTGTTTTCACTTGGTTTTTCTTTGTTGGCTTCCTTTAATCATAAGTAATGTAATTATAATAATTGTTTTGATTTGATCCTTTTTTTAAAAAAACTCATTTCAAGGGTCTATTTTGACCCTAACTTTGAAATAGGCAATATAGGTACCATTGGTTTTCTTTTGATGTAGATTCTATATTTGTATGCTTTAGTTTTTTTAAGGTCGTTCGTGAGGGAAGGGCTTCACAATTAGTGGCTTTTGGACTAAGTTTTCTTTGTTTGAGCTTGGTTATGATTTAACTTTCTTCAAATTAGATTGAGTAGTTAATACTGATATAAAAGCATGTTGTGGGTATGGGTACTAATCATGAAGTGGTGTTATTACTGTATTATATCGTGTGATGGCCTATGTTGTTGTTAATGGTTGTTTGACACGGTATTTTCTATGTGTGATCATGTGGGGTCTTATATGTTATTGTTATCTTGGTCTTTATATATTTGATTGTTTTCTTCTTAGTGACAATTTCCTAAGTTGGGATTTATGCGGTATCAATGACATATTATGGTATATTTTACTCTACTAGAACGTGAATTATATTGGATCATGGATGGATGGCTTATTAAGTGGATTCTTTGGCTCACATGCTTGGTATATTGGCTGGATTTTGAAATTCTCATTCTATTTTAGTTGTGAGCATTACATACACGTATCACACACATTCATGAGACATTGGTACCACTATAGAAATACTGACTTTTTGATAGAAAATATGGCATCTTTATAAACCCTCTACTAAAAATCATGTGTCAGAGAAGAGTTATAAACATTGGATTGGTATTATATTGGCTATCTGATTGTATATAGGTTGTGAACCCCTATGGATCCTACCTTAGGAGCAGAGTTCAGTAGGTGTATACGAATGTTGTGTGACAACCTCGAACATATCACATCATTATCATCATCCTCATTATATTTCACACATCGTGCATATTTTGTGTTGTATTTTTATGCTTGATTTGATATACATCTATTTAGTGCTTTTTTCTTGTACCTGTATTTGGTGTATATGTATATTTAAAAATTATTAATGGAGATGAAGTGGGCTACTATTTGGGGCATTTTTTGATTACTGGTGATGTACCCAATAGTGTATGCTTATATACTTTATTTTCTACTTAATCAGTTGGTCTCTAATACCTATTGAGTACAAGTTGACCGTACTCATCCCTACTATGTTGTTTCGATGTAGATTCAAGTACTACCATGCGGTAGCTAATCTCGGGCAGTGCTTGGAGTATTTTTGAGGTAGCAGTCAATCTATGCTTCCAGAATCAATCTCCTACACTTTCTCATCTAGTTTATGTACTCTTTTTATATAGAGAGAGAGATTTGTATTCCTTTTTGGACTATCATTTGTATATTTTGACTTTGAGATATACTCAGTTGGTTTGTACACTGTGACACTGGATTTTAAGGTGATTTATGGCATTATTGCTATGTATTTTTCTTCTATTATTGTATATGTGTGGTTTAACTTTATTCTAGAAGTCTTAACTTGGGTTTTGATGTTTTTTTCTTATTTCATATCAGTTTGGATAATTGGCTTAGTTGTCAAGGCTTGCCACAACAAGGACCATCGTGACCCTTAGTTTTGGAGTTGTGAACAATTGGTATCAGGGAGAGATTCATTGGTCTCATTAGTGTAAGAACATAATTTCTAGTAGTCTCATAGATTGGTACGTAGAAGTCCATATCTATCTTTGAGGAGCTATAATATATCTTAGAAATCTTTTTTATTTTGTTTCTTATCGTTTTAATCTTTTATACCTTGTGTTATTAATTGTATTTTACTTTTTTTTTCACAGATGGTGAGGACTAGATCATATGAGACTAGACATGTGGAGCCATCATCTGAGAAAATAGCCCTAATTTAAAGGCAAGTTTTGAGCCTGGACGAGGTTAAGGTAGGGGATGGGCATGATTTGCCTTTTTGAGAGGTAGTAACGGGAGATATCTCTTGAGCCTCAAGTTGAGTAAGCTAGAGATATAGGTCTACTCAGGCTCCACAGAGTTCATCTACCGTGGTCTTGGAGGGGTTATTGATTCATTTGCTTACTCATTTGGAGGGTTTTCCCTTTAGTATACCCGGTGTTCCTCTGGCTTTGAGTATTATACCTCCATATATGCTAGAACCTACCTAAGGTGTTTCTCTATCTCTGAGTGTGGATCCTTCAGTGGTATGGATATTTTCTTATGGTACTTTATAGACTCCGAGTGTTATTCCTTATTTTATTCTAGCATTCGAGTATGGTATTTTAAGATCAAGAGTTCAGCCTTCATCTATATTACCCCCTCAGATGGGATCTCAGCCAGTTAAAGTAACTACATCTCTTATTATTACAATTAGTGTTATATCTTGTAAGGATCAGAAGATATTTGAGAGATTTACTTATTTAGGTCCACCTAGGTTTAGTGGTGTTGTGGGCGAGGATGCCTATGAGTTCTTATTGATTATCGTAAGAAACTGCATAACCTTAGATTGCTTGAGTCTCACGAGGTTTCTTACACTACTTACTAGTTTAAAGATGTAATAGGGATTGGTAAAGGTCACTTATTAATTGTCGACCTCTTGGTTTGCTAGAAATGACTTGGGATTAGTTTTATGATGCTTTTTTAGACAGGTTTGTGCCTTTCAGTCTATTCTTTAAGCATCTATGGAAGGAACCAAGAAGATGCGTTGTTAGGGCGAGTTTAGTAATCTCACTCCTTGAGGTTGAGATTTTAAAGGCCACCATAAGTATCATGGCAGACCAATGCAGGCAGTTTTATAGGGTTCAAGTGGTGGATCTTCTAGTTCAACAGCTTTGGATGGTTGTCATAGGTCAGTTGTACCTCATCCTATTGAGTCAGGTTGTAGAGTTTGCTATGTGTGTGGTGAGGTTGGCTATTTATCCAAGGACTATCCCCGTCGTCTTTTTATGCCAGTGCCTATATCAACAGTGAAAAGTAGAGATTCTTTTAGAGGTGTACGAGATAGAGGTAGTGGTGTCCATGGTGATGGTCGTGGGGATACTCATTCAAGTGATAGATATGGACAATGATATGCTATACTAGCTAGACCAAAGGCGGAGTCTTCCAATACGGTTATCACAGGTATTGTCCCTGTTTGTTTCAGATCTCTATATGTTTTGTTTGATTCAGGTTCGACTTTCTCATATGTGACTGAATATTTTGCTTTGGTTTTGATTCTAGTAGTAAGTTTCTTTCTATACCTATCCATGATCTATTGACTTAAGAGACTCTGTAGTAGTGGATTAGGTGCACCAATCCTGTGTTGTGACTTTTGCGGGCTACAAGACTTGGGTAGATCTGATTATCCTAGACATGGAAGATTTTAATGTCATCTTAGGTATGGATTGGTTAGCTCCTTATAATATTGTCCTAAACTGTTATGCTAATACTATGACTTTAGCTCCATCGGGTATGTCAAGGGTAGCTTAGAAGGGTGTGCTTCATTCGGGTCCTAAGAGAGTTATATCCTGTGCTTCATTCGGGTCCTAAGAGAGTTATATACTTTCTCCAGGCTTGTCATTTGGTAGAGATGGGGTGTTTGTCTTATTTGGCCTATATTTGTGATAATAGTATTTCTTTCCCACCTTCTTTGAGTTTTGTCTGTATTGTCCGTGATTTTATGGATGTTTTTCCTACTGATTTGCCTGGTGTACCTCCGGATCATGATATTGACTTCTCTATTAATGTTAAGACGAGCACCAAGCCCATCTCTGTTCCTCCTTATAGGATAGCCCCAGTAGAGTTGCAGAAAATAAAGAATTAATTGCCAGATTTATTAGATAAGGGATTTATCTGACCTAATGTATCACCTTTCGGTGCGCCTATCTTTTTGGTAAATAAAAAAAATGGGTCTATGAATATGTGTATCTATTATTGGCAATTGAATAAGGTGACGATTAAGAATAAGTATCCTCTTACTCGTATTGATGATTTGTTTAATCAACTTCAGGGTGTTTCAGTATTTTTAAAGATTGATTTGAGGTATGGGTATCACCACTTGAGGGTTAGAGCTTTGGCTATCCCAAAGATAGCTTTTTAGACTCGGCACGATCATTATGAGTTTTTGGTCATGTCTTTCAAGTTGACCAATGCCCCAGTTGCATTCATTGAGTTGATGAACCAAGTATTTCAACTGTATCTCGACTCCTTTGTTATTGTATTTTTAGATGATATCTTGGTTTATTCCAAGAATGAGGTCGATCATGAAGAATATTTGTATATTGTACTTCAGAGGCTAAGAGATGAGAAGTTGTATTCTAAGTTCTCTAAGGGTGAGTTCTGGTTAAAGTTTCTTTCTTTCTTGGATCGTGTGGTGACCAAGGATGGTATTATGGACGATCCAACTAAGATTGCAACATTTCATGATTGGGCTAGGCCTACTTCCCCTACCAAGATTCAGAGTTTTATTGGTCTAGCATATTACTATCAGCACTTTGTTAAGGGTTTTTCATCTATTGCTGCTACATTGACCAAGTTGACCCAGACGAAGATATCCTTTTTATAGTATGATGCTTATAAGGTAAGCTTCTAAAAGCTCAAGGGTTTATTGACATCAGATCCTATCTTAACTTTGCCCTAGGAGGGAATGGGTTTCACTATCTTTTGTGATGCTTTTGGTATTTGGTTAGATATTAGGCTGATGCAGGTGGGTAAGGTAATTGTGTATGTTTCTCGTCAGTTGAAGCCCCATGAGAAGAATTACCTTGCCCATAATTTGGAGTTATGCATAGTTGTTTTTACTTTAAAGTTTTAGAGGCACTACTTGAATGGAGTCCGTTGTAAGATCTTCTCGGATCATTATAGCCTTTAGCATTTCTTCACTCAACGAGATCTTAATATGAGGTAGTGTTATTGGTTTGAGTTGCTTAAGGACTATGACATTACTATTCTCTTTCATTTGGGAAATGTTAATGTGGTTGTGGATGCCTTGAGTTGGAGTCGACTAGTACGGGTAGCTTGGCATATCTTTTAACCCAATAAAAGCCTTTTGCCTTGGAGGTTTAGTCATTGACTAACCAGATGGTTAGGCTCGATATTTTGATGCCTGGGTGAGTATTGGCTTTATGGAGGTTAGATCATCCTTGATGAAGCAGATTTGGGCTCATCAGTTTGATGATGTTAGGTTAAGAGTGATTTGGGATAAGGTGTTGAGTGGCGAGGCTAAGAAAGCCTCACTTGATTCCTATGGTGTTTTGAGGACTGGAGGTCGATTTTGTATGCCAAGAGTGGGTGATTAGTTGAAATTGATATTGGAGGAGGCTAGTTGTTTTAGGTATTCCATTCATCCAGGAGTGACCAAGATGTATCATAATTTGAGACTACTCTACTGGTGGGGTAGTATGAGAAAGGATGTAGCTGATTTTGTATCTGATTGCCTATGTTGCCAGCAAGTGAAGTCCAAGCATTTAAGACCTGGTGGTTAGCTTCAGAGGTTGCATGTTCCAGAGTAGAAATAGGAATGGATCACTATGGATTTTGTGATTGGGTTGCCTCATACTTCTCACAGTTCTGATAGCGTTTGGGTCGTCGTGGATCAATTGACCAAATCTGCTTATTTCATTCATGCTGAGAGGTTGGCTCGTATATATATTCATGAGATAGTTCATCTTCATGGTGTGTTGATGTCTATCATTTCAAATAAAGGTTCAATGTTCACATCTCACTTTTGGGAGATATTTTACAAGGAGTTTGGTACTCAAGTTGATCCTAGTATAACTTTTCACCGCAAGACCGACGGGCAGTCTGAGGGGACTACTCAGGTTTTAGAGGATATGCTCCATACTTGTGTTATGGATTTTAGAGGTTAGTGGGAGCAATACCCAGCATTGGCGGAGTTTGCGTATAATAATAGCTACGATCCTAGTATTGAGATGGATTCCTTCGAGACTTTGTATGGAATATTTTGTCGCCCTCTAGTTGGTTGTTTTGAGGTTTCTGAGATTAGACTTCTAGGTGCAGACTTACTTCCCAAGTCTTTAGATAAAGTTTGGGTCATTCAGGATAGACTTCGAAAAGCTCAGAGTAGGTTAAAGTGTTACGCGGATCGTAGACTTTGTGCCTTGAGATTTTGCATTGGTGATGAGTCTTCCTTTGTGTGTCTCCCATGAAAGGAATAATGAGGTTTGGAAAGAGGGGCAAGCTTAGCCTCAGGTATATAGGACCATTTAAGATTCTTCATGATAGTGGAGATGTAGCTTATGAGTTAGCAATGGCCCTAGATTTATGCGTTGTTCATTCAGTTTTTCATATTTCCATATCACGGCGTAAAATTCCAGATGAGTCTCATGTCATCATTGGGATTTAGTGCAATTAGATAAGAAGTTGTCCATTGTTGAGGAGTCCATCTTAATTCTAACCAGGAATGTTAGACATTGCATTCTAGAGCTATTTTTGTAGTTAGGGTCCAGCTGAGACACCTTCCTGTAGATAAGGTTACCTGGGAGGTAGAGTCCGAGATGTGTGGTAGTTATCCCAAGTTTTTTGCTAATTCGGGTATTATCCTTACCTATAGTTTGAGGACAAACTAAATTCTTAGTGGTGGATGATGTAATGATTTGATTTTTTATAAATTATTCATATCTATGTAATTTGACCATTTTTACCCCTCCACATGGTTGCTTTGTGGTATTTTTCGAGTGTGGGGATGATTGGCACACTTTTTAATGCTTTTCGATGTGATTTGTTTGAGTTTGTGGCTTTTGGAGGTTAAATAGGCTTTATAGTTGACTTCGGTCAGCATTTATTATTCTGTGCATCACAAGGCAAAACAGACTGGGCTAGCAGATCTGGAATGATGATTTTGAATGGCTAATATGGTTGGTGTTATTTTACGACTTTGGTATCTCATTTCGACCCTCGATTTGAAAAGTTGTGAAACTAGGTATCGGGGTTCAATTTTCTGAAAACGTCATTTTTTCAAAAATTTGATATCGCCATTGAGTCCGAATGTCGAATTTAGTAGGGTAGCATAGTCCATTTGCATTCTTGAGATTCAAGATGAATCCCGAGGGATCTGCAGAAACATAAAAATTTTCCAAGTTCAGCAGGTGCTCCACCCAGCTGGTGCAACCACTAAAGTGCCATTTTGGCCGCTTCAGCGGCCGACTCAGCTGGGCAAGGAGACGCTTTAGAAGAGGCTGCTAAAGCGGCCCTTGTCTGCTTTAATGGACTGGCATGCCAAGCCTGTCATGATCCAATTTATGAGTCATGATGGAAACTACTTTATTCCACCAGTAGGAACACCAAATCATAGCCTGGAGCTACAAACAATGTGCTAACTTGGTGGAAAGCAGCCTAAAAGCTAGAAATCAACATTTAAAAAGTTAAAACAGCAATAAAGCAGTCATAACAGTCTTAATAGATAAAGGGTGAACAACCATCCCAAGACTCAGTAATGTCGGTACAAGAGTTATTACAAATTAACCATAAGTACTGAATAGTCAAATGCAATCTGTCTCGAAAACAAAAGACTAGACATAGATAAGTAGAAGGAAAAAGGGTAGCTCCGACTCCAAGAGCTCATATAATCTCCGAAATCAACCCTGCACAAGCGTCATGTCAACGACCACAATAAAACTTGAATATTCACTAAAAAGATACAAAAGTATATTATGAGTACCAAAATCACTAGTACTCGATAGACATCATCGACCAATTGAGCCAAATCATGATATAACTATGATAAGATACAAAATAAAGTAAGCTAAGTCAAGGTAAAATAGAGAAACCTAAAAATAAGCTCCAACACTATTGTACATGAATAAATAAATACATACAAAATAGTAACATAAAGATCATACAATTATAACTATAAGATTGTCCCCCATAAACTAATAAGTGCGGAAAAATAAATAACACAACGCAGGCCCCATAATCCTAGAGGGTACAATTAAGAAAAGTAAATAACCCAATAACCATAAATTACCAATTGTTGTTTCCTAACCAAAAATCCTTCTGAGCCATATCATATAATAAATAACTCTCAAAATATAAGACTTGAACCGGGACTCAATAGTATCATCATCATTACCATCACTTGCCGGACTTAAATTGAAACTCATATATTACTATCATCATCATTTGAGGGACCCAAATCGGAACTCATATATCATTATCATCATCAATTGCCAGACTCGAACCGAAACTCATATTTCACTATCATCATCTACTGTTGGACTCGAATCAAAACTCATTTATCATTATCATCATCTATTGTCGGACTCAAATTGAAACTCATATATCATTATCATCATTAATTTCCAGACTCAAATAGAAACTCATATATGATTAGGCTATATCAGTAGACCATGTAAATAAATCGTAATTATAAACCATATCACTGAAATACAACAATTATCCACTAAAGCTTACCCGAAATTAGCACTAAATCTCAACTACCAAACTGGCATAATCTAAGAGCATCTAAGCTCTTCAAAGTCCCAAAATAAGCATTAATAATGGTATATCCTGCGTAAATGAGTCTATAAAGGCTAACATAAGTTTTGGCCTAAGGTGCGCCGGAGAAGCCCACTTCTAATCTCCAAAATTTATTTTGGGAAAATTCTACCCTGGACCAAGCTAAGGTATCTAAACTCATTTCTAGGTGTTAATTAAGCCATAATAATCCCTAAGATAGTAATTCATCGTAAAACACAAGCAACTAAGTCAATTATGCCTAAATTACGGTTTCAAGATAGCCTAAATAGTCTAACTAACCCACATATTTTCAAACACACTCCAACAACTAAATCCCACCACATATCTAGCATAATATCATAAACATGCTACAAAATAGCTCAATTTATAAAGAGGGTACACCTAACGTACCTGGACGCCGAAGAAAAGCTTGAAGAATCAGCTAAACCATTGATTTTTCTTTTTGAGAAGCTTCAACCTACTCATTAGAATGAGAATAATGATACCTATATTTCACTATTGTACTTCGAGTCTAAATCACGTAAAAATCTCATGTGAGGCCCGCTTACGAATCACATTTTTGAAATCAACAAAACGTCCCTCTATGATCATGGAATATTTACCCTAAAATGGGTGGATTTTGAGCTATAATGGATCTATAATTAAGACACCAAGATTCTAGGGATTTTAGCAAAGGATAGACAAATTAACCGTGAAATTAATGGAAACTTACCACAAATTCAAAGAAGAAATGCATAAACTAATTATACCAAAGCTCCACAATCACGTACAATTGATTCTCCTAATAACTACCACATTTTAGGGTTCAATAATCTAGAGAATAGGTGAAAATGGTAAAAATCAGTCTAAGTAGGTTATTTATACCCTTCACAGGTATGTAGGTATCGTTAAGCAGACACTGGACTGCTTTAGCGGTAGGCACTAAAGTGCTCAACTGACCACTAAAGGGGTACCTTGCTGACATAGCAGGCCGTTAAAGAAGTAGGTTAGCACTGAAGCGACCTGCACTTTAGCAGCCAACTAGTCACTAAAGCGGCTCTTGCCTATCTGGTCAGGGCCGCTACAACTCCCTCCACTAAAGCGCCAAAAGGCTGCTTTACCAAATGCACCAGATTTTATTTCATCGACTAGAGATTTGAAATATTTTTGAGTCATCGCCAACCCCTCGAGATTCATTTGTAATCTCATATACACAAACAAACTATGTTGCCCTATCAAATTTGATGTTTTAGATTCAATGGCTCAGTCAAATTTTCCATCCAAGGTCGTTTTAATGAAAAATGCGTCCCACACTCATTTGCCACTTTTGTTAACTTCCAACTAGTAGGCCAAAATGAGTCAAGGATCCTTAGTATCCGAACCAAAGAGCTATTGGAACAGTCAGCTTTGGCGTATAAGGTTTTTTACTGAAGTTTTTACCTGGTAGTTAATTTGAACCAATGAAGGCTTCAAAATAAGTAATGGACTCTAATAGCCAAATGAACTACCCGGTAACCTAACTGTCAGTTCCAACAAGTCATAAATAATTTGGGGCAGCTATAGGAAAGCTCTAAACGACGAAAATGAGTGAAAATACATAAAATAATCTAGGAGGGTCATTAAAAAGTAGATATCACTACAAGATATTTGACTACTTTTGCGGTCAATGCTGGTACCTTGTATAAAAAAAATTCAATTTTTTCATTATTTTTTAGACTTGGAGCTTCCGATTTTAGAGTTTTTGGGCGATTTCTTCCACTTTCAAGCTTAGGTATACTCCAAATCCTATACCAATTATTTTTCTTTAATTATTGTCATCTAAAACTTGTTAAATCACGATTTCAAAAGGTGAATTTGGGGATTTTGACCTTAAAGGCCTAAATTAGTATTTCTTTAATTTAAACCTCAATTTCAATCTGTTTTTACTTCAGTTTTTTGCTAGATTCCTTTAATCATGAGAAATGTAATTATAAACAAAAATTCCAATTTTACCCTTTTGTTTTAAAAATCATTTCGAGGGTTGGTCTATTTTGATCCCAACTCAAAAATAGCTAATATTGGTATCGTTGATTTTTCTGACAAATAGATTCTATATTTTTATATTTTAGTTGATTTTGAGGCCGCTCGTGAGGGCAGGGCTTTGTGATTGGAAACCTTTGGATTGGGTTTTCTTCGTTCGAGGTAGGTTATGGATTAACTTTCTTAAGACTGGGATGGGTAGTTAATACTAATATAAAAGCATGTTATGGGTATGGGTACTAATCATCAAAATAGTGTTATTATTGTTTTGTACCCATAGGGGGGAGGGGGGACTATGTTGGTGGTGGTGGTGGTTTGAGAAATTATTTGGTATGTGTGACCATGTAGAATCTTCGATAATGTTGTTGGCCTGGTATTTATATATTTTGGTTGTTTTATTCTTGGTGGAAATTACCTATGTTGGGATTTATGTGTATCAGTGACATATTATTGCATCTCTTACTCTACTGGTACATGGATTTTATTGGGTTATGGATAGTTGACTTATTGAGTGAATTTTTTTGGCTCATGTGCTTAATATATTGGTTGGATTTTGAAATTCTCATTCTGATTTTGTTGTGAGCAATACATTCACATATCATACAAATTCATGAGCATTGTGTAAGACCCCATATAATTTTGATCATTTTATTTTTGTCCTTCCTACGTGAGTAATGTCAATTTTTGACTGTTGACATCCAATTTTGTCCTGTCTTTCTTTCAAAACCTCTCTTTGCGCTTCTAAATAATTTTGATAATTTAAAAGAATTGCATTTATGTTATTCCTATAATTAGGAGTTTATGCAAGTCCTGCTACCATTTCTATTCCTAAAAGTAAGAATTATTATTATTATTATTATTATTATTATTATTATTATTATTGTTGTTGTTGTTGTTATTATTATTATTATAATTACTTATTTTATTATTATAATTAATATTATTATTATCATCATCATTCTTTATTGCTATTTTTATTATATTTTAAATTATCGTCGCATTCCCCTTACGCAAAAGACATTATATTTATTTTTATTTAATTGTATGAAGTATTTTTATGATTTTATACTTTATAAATAATATCGTTCAATTCCAACATTTACCATGCAACTTTGTTTAAGTACGTGTTTTAATATCAAATGATTTATTATTTATTCTAATATTTTGCTATGTTTTATCAAAAGTGTCATTTGGATTATTAATTTAGAAGCCCAAAGTATATGAAAGAAGACAATTTTTTAAATCAGCCCATCTTTTAATACTCATGAAATTTCAGCCCAAAATTCAAGCCCTATCCACCAGCCCACCCGTCTCTCACTCCTCGTCCACGTCATACGTGATGTGGACGCCACCTTTTCTCCACATAGGACACTAACAATCACTAACACCATCTTAGCACACGCTTCACACATCCTTGCACACAGGCAACACCCACCTCACCACATATCTCCTTTGAATTGGTTGGTCAAACCCATTTAAAGATCCTAATCTTCTTTTTGCCTTAAATTTCCCACCTTACCCTCACTTAATCTACCCAAAACACCTAAAAGTCCCTTAGAATCCTAAAAATTTTCCCCCAATAAAAGGGCAAAAAAAAATTCTTTTCCCCTCCCTAAAGTTTTGCTTCTTTTCTTTTTTTATCTTTTCCCTCTTCCATTTCAGGCAAACAACAAAGCTTCACCAACCATGGCAGAAAATGTTACTCCATTTTTATGTTGTGTCCATATCAATTACATGATTGATTTGAATAGACCAAGCCTCAACATTTGTATTTCAAACGTTCAAATTGAAGGATCAATTCTCGCTCAAGAAAAAGAGCCCTAATTTCGCTCTATAAATTCTTACGATGGAGTCTATTCTGGGGGGGTTCTTTTGGTAGCCATTGCACCTAGAACTTGGAGAGTTATTACTCTCTTTTTCTTGCCCAAAAAACTATATATTTTCTTGCTTTATTCCTTTTTTAGACGAACAGATTTTCTTTCTATTAGCCATCTCTTTGGTCTTGAAAAGGTTTCTTTTTCTCTTTTCATCCATCTTTTTACTCTAAATTATTTGAAATCCATTGTTTGAGTTGTTCCGAGAGTAAGTAATAGATTCGATACCTGCTCCTCACGTTCACTGCACAAAAGCAGGTCAGTATTTTTCTCATTCAGCCCTTCTAACTCTAATGTTTCTTTTAAAATGTGTTTATGATGTGGTATTGTAAAGCTGTCATGGCCATTGGTTTGTTCACTGATTCTCAACTAGTTTTCCCACCCAAAATTTGTTTAAGAGATAATGGGAGAAATATTTGTTGAATATGATTGATGTCATTAAATGCCCAATCTTAATATTATGTTTTTTTCTTAAAACTGAACAGGTGCAGCTAAATTATAGTTAATGTGTTAAACTTTAATTCAACTTTTTCTTTGGGGGTAATAACTTTTATCTTAAATTGAGAATAAAGAATAAAAAAGAGTTGTTCAACTTTAATCTAATTATTGAATAGCATTGATGTCACTTGAGGTTAACTCAGGTCACAACGTGCACTTGGTGAATATAGCACTGAAAAAATTAGTACTATCTTTTGTTACTTTCATTAGTGTGCTACTAGTTCATCTTTTCAGCATTTTGTGTTGGTTTGAAATTTCTCAGACACTTGTTTATAGCAACATTTCTTTTTTCACGTGGTTATTGTGGTCCTTTAGAATACTGAATATATTTGTTAACTTAAAAATCTCAATTTAGATGTCGACTTAAAGTATGACTACACGCTGGTTTCTTGATTTGCTAGACAAAATACTATATATGGAATATGTACTCTTACTTGGTTTAAGTATGGCGAGACCATGGTATTAGAAATTCTATGTTTTGTCGTCGATATGTTAAGTTTGAATAAGGTTCTAGCAGTATTAATCTAAATATGTGTGTCCAATAACATTTACCAAGAAATCTCGAACATATGACATTTTTTGAGGATTTGTCTTTGCCATGGTTTTTTTTCCTTTATACTGTAGAAGGAAAAATAATTATATAGTTCATCATTAAGTTATACGTGGTTAAAGTTTTAGTTTATTAGCAGTAAAGTGTTAAGTTTTTGGTAATAAGCCATAATTTGGATGCCCGCTTGGTTGATTAAATGTTTGTATATTCTTAAGCCTATTTACGTTATTACTCCGTATACTCCATATGAAGAGTTAAAATGGTTTCTAATTCTTCACTTTTTTTTTCTTTACATGTATGCTTCGGAGCAAATGGAGTCTTAATTGAAGACTCTCGCTAATAAGATCTCAAAATGAGACTCGATGTTGTCCCTCTTCTGAGCAAGAAGTCACATTTCATATTCTTAAAGTCAAAGCCACTAGCGGTCTAGTGCATCTTCCCTTTCTCCGAGTTTTATTTTCTTATGTACGCTTGTTATTGTCTTTCATTTAAGTATTTTTCACATTGTTGTTGGTTGGAATTTGTGTTTTGTTTGCTTGAACTTGAATTGGTAAAGAACATCCTGATATAATTAGCAAATATTGTTGTTTCTCTCCCCGCCTTTTTTAGGCATAACCAGTAGGCGTCAATATTTAATTTGTAAAGTTAAAGGTTAAAATTTGATAGGTAGAAAATATATCTTTTAGAGTTTAATGGCCTAGTTATTAGAAAATCATTTTTCTTTAGATTCAAGTTAGTTTCTTACTAATTAGTAATATGAGATTGATAAAAAATATAAATTTTGCAGTAGATAAATTTATCGTCGCTAGACTCGAAAAACGACTTTTAAATTTTAGATATGGAAAATCAACCTTACTTTTCATCAATTTCAAGTATTGGATGGCAACTTTGCCCAAACCGACTTCGCAAGGCCCTTCTTTGAAATTTCAAATGAAAAGAAAAATATTGTAGTTATTTTAACTGTGTATCTTGATAAATGATAAGTTTTCAAGCTATTATAGACTTAAGCAACTGCATATTATGATAGTTATTCATTTAGTGTAGTATAATTAACCTTCTTAATTACTCTTATTTTATAAAATTTGATTAAGAAAAAGTAAAAGAGGCATTTTTAGAATAAAAAAAAGAGACGTGAAGTTCTTAACATAATTAACTTTTTTTAATTAATTATTAATTAAAATATTTTTTAAAGAAATGATTTTAAATAACCTTCTTTTGAAAACAATAAGGCTGCATTATTTTTAGGAGTTATCTTTGATAATCTTTCAAAAGTGGGCAATTTTTTAGTTTTAAGCTTTGTTTTATAAATAATTACTATGTTTTATTTTTATAAAAAATGTATTAATATATTTTGATACCTTATTTTGTATCCTTCTTATCATAACTTTGATTCCCTTATCTAACTTAAGTTTGGCCGGTTAACCGTAGTTAGCGGATCCTTTAGGATGCCTAATCCCTTCCCTTTATGATAATTAGAATCCTTACCTAGAAGGTTAAGTTGCGTAGACCTTAAAATGAAGTCTTTATTTATTTTTATCACATAGTTTGTAATAGGTGTCCTAATTCACTATAGAACTAATTAGGTAGTGACTTTCTTCCTTTAATTAAAAGTTCGTTCAATATGTTGTACCTCGGTTTGACCCGTGTTAAAATGGGGTATAACAGCTTGGCGAATTCACTAGGGACTATTAGGTTCTTAACCATAACAAACTTATGTTAATAACTATGTTTTTATATTTTGTTTTTTGTTTCACCCTATTTTCTTGTTTTATCTTATTTGTATGACATAAAATGTTTATTTGTTATTATTTTGTATAAATTCCTTACTTGTTTACCGCTTTATACAAATTGACATTTTATTCATATTTTCTCCACTTTAGAAAATTGACACTCACACACATTGTACACGCGGATTGTACATTGTACTTTCCTAAAATGCATTCACAAAAGGCTCAGAAGCATACTCACCCTTCGGCACTAGCACACTTCCTACATTTGAAGGCTCAGAAGCATACTCCCCTTACGGTACCTGTCACACCCACTTTATATTATAATGCCCAATTTTTCTCTAACATGCACTCATTCTCACCAAAGAAAATATTCAACAACTTAGCGAAGACAAGCAAAATCAAAGCAAATGGTGAAAGGTGTTATAATATTGAGACTAATCAAATTTTCTTTACAAATGAGCTTGCTTTGCCTTTTGAGATGTATTATGAAAATATGTTGATGTATGACGGGGTAGGAAACCCCACAGACCACCTGAAGGCGTACATTGCTTGGATGAGAAATATTGGGCAAGACAATGAACTAAAGATGAGATTTTTGTTAGGACACTTACTGGTCCAGATTTGATGTAGTATGAGACACAAGATATGTGAAAATGGTCTTCTTGTGGCAATCTAGTCAATGACTTTGTCAATAATATGGGTCTTCTAGCAGTATTCCTAGAGGAATTGGTTCATCTAAAAGGAAACTGTAGAGTTTTCTAGGGATCCAAAAGGAAAAGAACCAAATTCATCCTTTTCCACAATTTTTGCAAGCACTTACAATCGAACCTGGCAGAACTCCAACAATGATTTTCTTGGGCATGACGATTAAAGTGTAGTAGGATTTTTTTTTAAATATGTCATCTAGGATTTATGTAATAGGATGATCAGTTTCTAGGTATAATCTTTTGGGAACAATTATATATTAGGTAAACTTAATGATCTATCATTTGTACATTTTTAAATTTCCTTTTATGTAAGTTAAACTATGATTGACCTGATTTCCTCGGTGGATACGTAGGAAGTCCACATAGGGACTCGGTCATATTAGCATAGGATTTCAACATCCTTTTTACATGTAATTAGAACTATGTTGGACCTAATTTCTTGTCAGACACAATACGTAGGCTGTCTACATAAGGCTCGGTCTCTTTATTATATTTTTATTTTTTTCCAAAAAAAAAAAAAAGAAGACAACTGGGCAGAACCTTAGCATGAAATCAAGTCATCATCATCAAAATGTCTTAAAGACTAAGACATAATTTTGGCACGCAAGATGAGGCATCATCGTTCTAATTGTCTTTAGACTGGGCAAATTTTGGAATACATCAGAGTTAGCAAGTATAAGGATCAAGCTAGAGCCAAGTTTTTGTGTTCGACATAAGTCAACCTTTCTTCTGATTACTACTCCAAATCAATCATTACTCTTCTTTTATATTTCAAGAATTAGAGCCTACTAGATAAGAAGTCTCTTGATCCACTCGTTCCGCAACTAAGATCATCTCTTCTAGTTTAAACCTCTTACTTAGGCTCACAGCGAATTAATCTTTTTCCTCTAATTCTTTTTAGATTATTATTATTATTATTATTACACGCATTTTGCATATACTATTACTTTATTTTATGTTTAAAATTTCATTTTTGTTTAGAGATTTTCTGGCATTGAACATTGTTTTGACTGTGAATTTACGTTGAGGACGATACGGTAATGGCATATAGGTGTGAATCATTCAATATCGGTATGGGTTTAGTGCAAACACAAAATGATGACAATAAAAAGAATGTGATTTGAAGAAATATTTTGGTCAATCTACAAAGTACTTTCAATCTTCTTCCTACCACTACCACAACTTCCAGCACAACCCGAAATATTTGCTTAACTATGTCTCTTTGCCCAAATCTCACCTGTATGATCTCTCCGAAAATGCCATCAATATATAAATAGCGACCTCAAAAAAGTTCAGCTTGCCATGATGCCAAACATTTATTCTTCCAAAATTATGCTTCCTTTCAAGGAAAATAAGCATGAGCAACTATCAGTCTGTCAAAATGCAAAATGTGGAAAGGAGGTTCAGTCAATCCATCATGAAAATTTGGGCAAAGAGCTTTACAATCTGAGAAAAGCACTTGATGAAGAGTTACGCTCAAGAAATTACCAGTCTAAAGTATGAAGACTTATGTGTACGTCCAAATGTTGAGCTTCCGCTAGGATATAAGCTACCAAAATTTAACACCTTCAGCGGGGAAGGAGATCCCGTTGCTTACTTAAAGGACTATTGCAGCAGGTTAATTGGACTAGGACATGATGAATCCATATGAATGAGATTATCCATTCAAAGTTTATCAGGATTGGCACTCGCTTGGTATACCAAGCAAGATTTGAACAAATGGCACACATAGGAAAATATGACTCATGACTTTGTAAGCCAATATAAGTTTAACACTGGAGGTGATTTACATATGACCGGTTTACTCAAAGTGAAGAAGATGTCGCATGAATCCTTTCAAGAATATGCCATGCGATGGAGTTTAGAAGCTTCAAAAATACATCCTCCACTTTCTGAGGATGAATTGATCTCAACCTTCATCCAAATTCAAGAAGGCCTATATTTTGATAAATTATTTAGAGCTTGTCCATGGAACTTCTCCGATTTGATTTGAATTGGCAAAGAGATAGAAAATAGAATTTAAGAAGGAAAATATTTAGAAGCAATACAAGTTGTTCACCCTGTTTTCTAGCCGAAGACATCGGAAAATCCACAAAGTCTAACCAATTCAGCTTTTGTGCGTCAATCTCAATGCCATCAAAGTCATCAATTTTCACAATCTCGTTCTTCTTCTAACCTTCGTAATGTGCATCTAAAACCTCTTTGTCAGCAAAATTTTTAGAATACCTCCCGGCAACAGCTTATTCCAGTGCAGTCTACCTCACTACCACAGAAAAATATAAAATATTTCTCTTTCACTCCTCTGGATGAGCCATTGACGAATATATTTAAGTGATTGAGAAATAAGGGACTTCTGCAATCAAAAAAGGGATTCATACCTAAGTATCCATATTCAAACTTCGACTTATCCAAAATTTGTGTCTATCATTCAAACATTCAAGAACATGACACTGAAGATTGTCCAACACTAAAATTCAAGATTCAAAGCATGATTAAAAGTGACAAGATAAAGCTGCAGCAAGAGCCTCTAATCGGCCATGGTAATATTGCAAACAAGGGCATAATTTTTGTTAAAGGTAATCCATCGAAATTGGCATCAAGGCACTTGAAGAGAAAGCGTGCAACAAATCTGGAAGACTGATAAGGGCATTATTTTGCAACTTGATAATATCATTTTCCTCCTCCATCTTTTATGAGTGGCTACTATTTTGTAATTTCAGAATACCATTTTCATTTTTCCTTCTTTATGAGTAACTATTATTTTGTAATATGAGAATATCTCTCCATTTTCCTTTCTTTATGAGTAGCTACTATTTTGTAACTTAGTACCACCCTCCATTTTTAAGCAGCAACTCTTTTGCAATCCTTTTTAGATTTTTCATGAACTATGTTGGACCTGATTCCTGTTAGCAACGGGATACGTAGGCGCCTATTCTGGGTTTGATCACAATAATAAAAAAAAATAATTTCTCCTATAGACAAAACTGGGACAGCTTTGCAAATAGCCTATCTCAATTTTGGCAAAGTAAATGTTTGAGATCACGGGCTATATTCGCGTCATCAAATTACAGGAATGCCATAACTACAAGAATCGCAAATTCAAAGTCAAAACTTTATGGTTCAATGCAAGGAAATCATTTTATTTTTACTAACAAATTTTCTTTTGAGTAATGCAGATGTTGATTATTTTTTAAGGTTAAAACACATGCTAGCAAAGCACAAGAAAGGCAATGAAAAAATGATGCAAATACAAGGCGATTTAAATTTCAAAACTTACAACTCTCTTTGAGTGCAGGAACTTTCTTGACTGCAAAATTTGTCAAAGAATAGAATCCCAAATTATGGGTGCCACATTATGAATATTCACTAATATGGTATTGCATCGTTAATATTTGTTATCGCAAAGGCATCGCACTTAAATTTTTACTAATACAAAAACACTACATAGAGTTTTGCTAGAACAAAAATTGCATCAAGGTCTCTACACTGCATTAATATTTGCAAAATTTCAGTATATATTGGGTTTGTCCACTCTAAAGTTGGACACATTGGGTCCATCCATCCTAAAATAGGATATATTGGGTCCGTCCACCATAAAATAGGACACTATGGGTTTGTCCTCCTTAATAAAGGACACTATGTGTTTGTCCACCCTAAAATGGAATATGTTAGGTTCGTCCACCCTAAAATAGGACATATGATTTAATCTTTCCTCCAATAAGACCATTTATGAATGCTTGCCTTCAATTAGATACTTATGCTTACTTGCCTTTATTTGAACATATCATAATGCCTTAATCATTTATTTACTTTTATTGTTATTCTTTTTCTTAATTAGCTATACACTTCATGCTATTTTAAAAAAAATCTCAAGAATTATTTGAGAAAATCGCACCAAGATCCCTGCACTGCATTTATATTGTAAGTTTTTCATGCGTATTGGGTCCGTTCACCTTGAAAATGAGACATCTTAGGTTCGTCCACCCTAAAATAGGACAGAATGGGTTAGTCTTCCCTCTAATAGGACCATTTATACACATTCACCTTTAATTAGATATTTATGCTTGCTTGTTTTACTTGAACATATCGCAACGCCTTAATTATTCATTTAATTTTCTCATTATTATTTTTATTAATTAGTTAAGCACCGCATGCTATCCTTTAAATTTCATCAAAATAATTAGAGAAAATCGCACCAAACTCTATACACTGCATTAATATTTGTAAGTTTGCAATACATAGTTGAGTTTGTCCTCCCTAAAATAGGATACATTGTGTTTGTTCACCCTAAAATAGGACACGTCGGGTTCGTCTACCCTAAAATAGGATATTTCGGATTTGTCCATCCTAAAATAGGACATATTGGGATAGTCTGCCCTTTAATAAAAAATTTTATGCATGCTCGCTTTCAATTGAATATTTATACTCATTGAACACCTAGCACTGCCTTAATTATTTATTTTCGAGCTAAGAAATGCATGCTATCTTTAATTTCTTGAAAAATCAAGCTTAATTATTCGTTTGTTTGTTATTAAGCATTGATTTTGCTAAGGTTTCTACTTGGATTGATGAATTTTGCAACCATGAAATTTGAAGTCATTACTTTTAAAAAATACCACACATACGACCAATCGCATCTAGAGAAGCGATGGATACATTTGTCACATGGTATTTCTGTAAGAATTTTATTTATATTAATTTTTCTTTCGTGCCTTACTTTGTTTGCTAAATTTTCTATCAAGACTTGGCAGGAAGTAAAACTTGTATGCAGAAAAAAGAGACATACACAACGTGAAATTTTATCTTAGCAGTGAATTAGGGTAATTTGTTGGGGAGTCAAACTCACTAACAATGGTCAAGGATCTACTCTCAAATCTTACTCAACCTGCATCTCACATTTGGGACATATAGAAAAATTTACATCAACTTTTTCATTTTTAATTAACAAAATCTTAAATTCCGCATGTTTTCCATCTTTAGCCCCTCTTCTTTGTTTTCTTTATCAATCTTGATACCCAGTCTCATCGTAGTTCGATACTGGGATGGTTTTTAGAAAAGCATCACTCTTTAGATATGCATTTACTTTATTTCATCCAATACCTCTATGTTTGTCAATCCTAGTTTCAACTTCACTCAAATCCCCTTTACTTGTTAGCCTTTAACAGTTTCATTTTTTCCTTCACTCTACTTTAAATTCTTACTTGTTCAAGCATAACCGTTTACCTAGCCATCACTGTCATTTTTTAATCGTGAATTAATTCAGGAGGTTTTTATGAATATTTCTTCTTAAAACTCACTGCCTTTTTCCTTTATCATGACCCTTGAACTATATTTGGCCTGATTCTCATGCAACCTGAGATATGTAGGCAACTCAAAGACTACAATTCGGCCGCAATCTCCCTAACATTCTGCATACATATCCTCCTAGATCCTGTCAACTGGGACAAAATTAGGTTACTATTCAACTTCTTTAACCGAAAACTCTTTCATTATTTCCGAATAAAGAGGGACAGTTGTTGACACATAATTTTGTTTCGTCTTTTTTTCAAGTCATCTCTTTCCGCTTCTAAATAATTTTGACAATTTTAAAAAAATGAATGTATGTCATTCCTACAATTAAGAGTTTATGCAAGTCCTGCTACCATTTGTATTCCTAAAAGTAAGAATCATCGGCGATATTATTATTATTATTATTGTTGTTGTTATAATTACTTATTATTATTATTATTATTAATAATAATATTATTATCATACTCACCATTATTTATTGCTATTTTTATTAAATTTTAAATGATTGTCGCATTCCCTAAGAACTTGCGCAAAAGACATTATATTTATTTTGATTTAATTGGATAAAGTATTTTTATGATTTTATACTTTATAAATAATATCGTTCAATTCCGACATTTACTATGCAACTTTATTTAAGTACTTGTTTTAATATCAAATGATTTGTTATTTATTCGGATATTTTGATATGTTTTATCAAAAGTATCATTTGGATTATTAATTTAGAAGCCCAAAGTATATGAAAGAAGACAATTTTTTAAATCAGTCCATCTTTTAATATTCATGAAATTTCAGCCCAAAATTCAAGCCCAATCCACCAGCCCACTCGTCTCTCACTCCTCGTCCACGTCATATGCGATGTGGATGCCACCTTTGCTCCACATAGGACACTAAAAATCACTAACACCCTCTTAGCACACGCTTCACACATCCACACACACAACACCCACCTCACCACATGTCTCCTTTGAATTGGTTAGTCAAACCCATTTAAAGCTCCTAATCTTCTTTTTTCCTTAAATTTCCCACCTTACCCTGACTTAATCTACCCAAAACACCTAAAACTCCCTTAGAATCCTAAAAATTTTCCCCCAAAAAAAGGAAAAGGAAGAAAATTCTTTTCCCCTCCCTAAAGTACCTCTTTTTTTTTGCTCTTCTCCCTCTTCCATTTTGGTCAAATAACAAAGCTTCACTAACCATGGCAGGAAATGTTACTCTATTTTTGTGTTGTGTCCATATCAATGAAGTGATTGAGTTGAATATACCAAGCCCCAACGTTTTGTATTTCAAACGTTCAAATTGAAAGATCAATTCTCAATCAAGAAAAAGAGCCCTAATTTTGCTCTATAAATACTTACGATAAAGTCCATTCTGGGGGGATTCTTTTGGAAACCTTTACACCTAGAACTTGGAGAGTTATTACTCTCGTTTTATTGTCAAAAACATATATATTTGCTTGCTTTATTCTTTTTTAAACGGGTAGATTTTCTTTCTACTGGCCATCTCTTTGGTCTCGAAAAGGTTTTTTTTCTCTTTTCAGCCATCTTTTTACTCTAAATTATTTCAAATCCGTTGTTTGAGTTGTTTTGTGAGTAAGTAATAGATTCGAGACCTGCGCCTCACGTTCACTGCACAAAAGCAGGTCAGTATTTTCCTCATTCAGCTCTTCTAACTCTAATGTTTCTTTTAAAATATGTTTATGATTTGGTATTGTAAAGCTGTGATGGCCATTGGTTTGTTCACTGATTCTCAACCAGTTTTTCCACCCAAAATTTATTTAAGAGATAATGGGAGAAATATTTATTGAATGTGATTGATGTTGTTAAATGCCCAAGCTTAATGTTATATTTTTTTTCTTGAAAGTGAAAAGGTGCAGCTAAATTATAGTTAATGTGTTAAATTTTAATTCAACTTTTTCTTTGGGGTAATAACTTTTATCTTAAATTGAGAATAAAGAAAAAAAAGAGTTGTTCAACTTTAATCTAATTATTGAATAGCACTGATGTCACTTGAGGTTAACTCAAGTCACAACGTGCACTTGGTAAATATAGCACTAAAAAAATTAGTACTATCTTTTGTTACTTTCATTAATGTGATACTAGTTGGCCTTTTCATCATTTTGTGTTGGTTTGAAATTTCCCGGACACTTGTTTATAGCAACATCTCTTTTTTCACGTGCTTATTATGGTCCTTTAAAATACTGAATGTATTTGTTAACTTAAAGATCTCAATTTAGATGTCCACTTAAAGTATGACTACACGTTAGTTTCTTGATTTGCTAGACAAAATACTATAAATGGAGTATGTACTCTTACTTAGTTCAAGTATGGAGAGACCATGGTATTAGAAATTTCATATTTTGTTGTCGATATGTTAAGTTTGAATAAGGTTCTAGTAGTATTAATCTAAATATGTATGTCCAAGAACATTTACCGAGAAATCTCGAACGTATGACATCTTTTGAGGATTTATCTTTGCCATGGTCTTTTTTCTTTTTACTGTAGCACGAAAAATAATTATGTAGTTCATCATTAAGTTATACATGGTTAAAGTTTTATTTTATTAGCAATAAAGTGTTAATTTCTTGGTAATAAATCGCAAATTGGTTGCCCGCTTGGTTGATTAAATATTTGTATATTCTTAAGCCCATTTATGTTGTTACTCTATATACTCCATGTTGTTACTCCATATACTCCATATGAAGAGTTAAAATGGCTTCAAATTCTTCACTTTTTTTCTTTACATGTACGCTTTTGAGCAAATGGAGTCTTAGTTGAAGACTCTCGCTAATGAGATCTCAAAATGAGACTCGATGTTGTCCCTCATCTGAGCAAGAAGTCACATTTCATATTCTTAAGGTCAAAGCCACTAGCGGTCTAGTGCATCTTCCCTTTCTCCGAGTTTTATTTTCTTATGTACTCTTATTATTGTCTTTCATTTACGTATTTTTCACATTGTTATTGTTTGGAATTTGTGTTTTGTTTGCTTGAACTTGAATTGGTAAAGGACATCCTGATATAATTAGCAAATATTATTGTTTCTCTACCCTTTTTTTAGGCATAATCGGTAGGTGTCGACATTTAATTTTAAATGCCTAGTTATCAAAGGTTAAAATTTGGTGCAATTTCATAAATACCAACCTTTTATAACTAATTACACTACATCCCATCTTTTTTAATTAGTTTTGTCTCTCTCCCTACTAATATACATTCCTGAAATGACATATACATAACAACTTATGTATATTGGAATCTGTTAGAGTCCTTAAAAAAAGGAAGTTATTGATATCCAACATTAATTGACGTAAATAGCGCAATTAATTAAATACGTGGATTACTGCATCCCTTAAATCATGTAATATCAACGGAATTTCAAAATTTAAATATCGCAAATACATACAAATGCAAATCTAAAGCAAAACCATAAATCAAATACAATTTCAAATCTATTTTTTGTTGTTTACTGAAGAGAGCAAATTATTTCAAATTATTGAAGATGAATATTGCCATTCTTTTGAGGTACTTGGGTAAATGAAGATCCCAAACAGAATATGTGGATTATAAAAGTAAAGGGATTGTTGTAGCTGAATTAGTAAATTATGTGAGGTTGATTTCGTCAATTGCTGATGAACTAAACATTGACAAAGCTCAGAAAAATATTGATGTACGTTATGCTGTCGACGGCAATGATTTACCTTTTCATATCTGTAATGATAATAACGTGCGATTGTATGTCGAGTTAAAGAAAACATAACCATCGTTCGAAATGTATCCGTTGTGTATTTCAACTACAGATAAATGTCAAGAAGATATATTTTTCGATAGAGAAACAAGAGCTATTGTTTTCCTAGAAGGTGTTGAATCTGATGCTATGGCTCTATCTGTAGTTGAGACACAAAATCAATATGTTTTGTATGTCCCAGAGGTTGAAATAGATAACTTGATATGTGATAGCAAGAGTATTGATGTTAAGGTGAAACAGATGTATAAGACGCTCGTTTCAATGGTGTCGAAATATAAGGTGACTAAATGGATTTAATGTTAGAGCAAAAAGATTAGACAAAAAAAGGTGATTCATATATTTTTATATCGGGCACTATTGATATATCAAATCTTGAATGTTATAAATTGTTTTTTTTAATAACAATGTTATATATAGTTGAAAGAACATCTGGGTTTGTTTTTTTTGCTAAACAAAAATCAAAAAACATATTATCAGTGTAGTCTTTGGAAGAACTGTTTTTAAGTTATGTATATTTATGCAACATATTGTATTTGATTTAACTTTTTTCTTATAGCTTTATTACGGAAAAGTAAGTGCATACCTAAGACACAACTGATTAATGTGTTTTGTTAGATTAATTCTGTTATGTCAACTACATATACATCTTTTGTGCTTTGTATATGTTTTAAAATGTAGATGTGAGCAGATGAGGTAATGGACAGCTGTTATGTATATCTAAAAATATACATAACTGGTAACATGCCTTTAGATGTGTTTTTAAATCCATAATGTACATAGTTTGTTTTAAATGTTAATTACATGAATTATTACATTGTATATAGTTGTCTATGTGGAAAATTTATGCATGTCTATTATGTATTTATTATGATGGATTTGTAACAATCAAATCGTTAAAACTTATGAAATTATACAAATTATAATCATTTGAATGACTTTTTTTATATTTCAGCTATGTCCTCCGATGTTACAATGAGGAATGTCAGTGGAATTTGGAAGCATCTACTTACAAAAAAAATAAATATTTTTATGATTCGTAAATTTAACCCTGAGCATACATGCGCTCTGAGGGACAGGGTACTATAGAATATTTTGGAGACAACTTCTTTTGTTTGTGAATTCACGACTCCAAAACTAGTTAACCATGAGAGAAAATACACACTCGGGGACATCATCGAAGAAATGAAAGTTGTATATGGTATGGATATAAATTATTTGAAGGCATGGAGTGCAAAGGAGCATGCCATATCGTTGCTTAGAGGTGGACCTGCAAATGGTTATAGACAGATGCCGAGATACATTTATATGTTAAAAAATGTATATCCTAATTCACACGTTGCAATGCACAAATCATGGGATAATCGATTCATGTATCTGTTTATAGCGCTGCATCCCATGATTAGGGGGTTCGAGTATTACAGACCCGTTGTTGTTGTTGATGGGGCACATTTAAGTGAACCATATCAAGGCAAATTCATCTCAACAAGTACCCTTGATGGTGCAGGTATGTGAAAAATCATCATACTCTATTATTTTTTTTTAACATACATCGTATTTCATATTAAAAAGTTGTTTTTGTTAAAGAAAAAAATTCCTGAACATTTTTCTTTGATTTTTTTAAATACTCCAAATTGTATTTATTATCATATCACCAGTTATGTATATTTTAAGAAGATATCACCAGCTATGTATATGTTAACATACACATTTATGTATATGTTAACATATTTAAAGATGTTGTCCAGTTGTTTTAAAAAATAAAACTTGTTGTTCTTTTACTAATATAGTGTTTACGTAACTTAGGAAGCATATTACCGCTTGCGTATAGGGTTGTGGATACTGAGAATGATAATTCGTGGACATGGTTTTTCAATCAGTTCAAAGTTGCATTCGGTGAATGTGAAAACATGTGTGTTGTATCTGATAGGAATGAAAGTATTATAAAAGTTATCAATGTTGTATATCCAAATGTCCCACATCTTGCTTGCATATGGCATCTTTGGAAAAATGTTTGTAGTTACTTTCGTAAGAGCAAAGAAAGTATCAGTGATTTGTATTATTCAATGGCTAAAACTTATAGGAAACATGATTTTGACTATTTGATGGCAAAGATTGAAAAAGCTGATCTGAGAGGGAAAAAATATTTATAAGAAGCTAGATATGAAAAGTGGAGTAGATGTCATTCACCGGTAAACAGAGGTAGGATGATGACCTCAAATATTGCTGAGTGTATAATGGGTGTTTGGTAGAGGCCCGAGGATTGCCAATATATGGATTCTTAGAAGAGGTTTGAATATTATTTGGTTCTTGGAACTATAAGAACAGTGAGACAGCTTCTTATACAAGTACCACTTTGGGTCGTCGATTTGAAGAAATTCTAACTCTCAACGGTGTGAAAGCTTTGAGAATGACAGTATGTATAAGCTTTAACTTGTTAAATTATGCATTTATATGTAGTATTTGTTTAACTGAAAAGAAGTTTATTTAAATTTATATTTCCTAAAAAATTAATTGGTTTAATTTTGTTTTTTATTGTTCGGGTGAAGGCTTCTTCAACATATGTATATTCGGTTTATGAATCTGGGAGAAGATACATTATTGATTTAGAAAGAGGCACATGCAACTATGCGAGGTTTCAAATAGATCAAATACCTTGTGCTCACGCTATAGCTGTGTTGAAGTCTAAATATGTAAAAGATTTTGGAGAATACTGTTTAGAATACCACAAGCCAAACACATTGGTAAAGACATATGAAGTTCCAATCGTTCCAATGCCAGACAAGAAAGACTGGGATACTCCCAGTAGTGTAGATGAGGAAGAAGACCGAAGAAGGGGCGGAAGAAGAAATCAAGTAAAATACTTTTTTCAAGCACAAATCGTTGTGGATGATGCAACCAAGAAGGGCACAATATGCGTTCATGTAGCTTTTTTTTTCAAAGGAGAACTAATTTATTGTTTTGCTATACTTTTGAAGATTACTAACTGATATATTTTCGTGTTTTATTTTTTCGTTGAAATAAATTTTACTTTTTTTCGATTTAAATTTCAGTGTTCTTTTTTTCTCTCTCTTATATGTGATGTTTATGTAGATGCTGGTATAGTTTCATTAATGCTTTGAGATATACTAGAGTACTAACACAGTTATGTATATTATCAAATACAATTATGTATATTATCAAACATACATAACCTATTTTTATGACGTTTTACTCAGATGTTTGTTATTTAGATTCTATACTCAGTAATGTACATCATAAAACATACATAGCGCCGTTGTAAAAACTGTGATTTGTATATGTATACATATATTTGAAAAAACCAAAATTTAAAAATAAATGTTATTTGTTTTATATTTACTGTTGAATTAACTTATTGTTTTGTTATAATTATAAAGAGAAATAAAATAATGTTCTAGACAAATAATAAAATAATTATGTATATTAGATAACATACATAACCTATATTTATAGCATTTATCTCAGATATATGTATTATGTAGATTACATGTTAATTAATGTATATCATTAAAAATACATAGCACCGTTATAAAAATCTGAGTTGTAAATGTAAACATATAGTTGCAAACAAAAAATTTAAAAATAAATGTTATCAGTTTTACATATACCATTGAAATAACTTTTTTCTTCACTATATTCCTGAATAGTAACAATTGATTATGAGTTAATAATTATTCAGGATTAACTTTATTGATATATTTTATTTATTTGTGCATTGAAATAAAGTGGATAATACTAAAGTTTAAAATAACAGTTTGACTTATTATTGTGTTTTTAATTTTTTTTTAAAAATCTATGTACATGATATAATATACATTGTATGAAGTTTTAATATGTGGCTCAGTCTAGTTTATAACCTACAATTGAATGAAAATTTATATATATTTGTCAACATTCATTTGTAAGTTCTCTAATGTACCATCTTTATGAAAACATATACACATTAAAAATTGTAGTTTATGTACAATTATGTATATTTTCCAACATGCATTAGAAGTTGTAAACTTTACTATGTATATAAACACATATACACATATAAAAGGCCATATATATATGTATATGTTGTCATATGTTAAACAAAAACGTCATTGTTTCTGTCATACAAAACAACTAAAGTACTTTTACTTTGAACATTCCCAACAAATTTCAAGAGCACACAGAAAATCTTAACAATGTTCTTCACTACTCAATGCTAACTATTTCATTTTCATCCGGAATTCGTATATTTCTTGACCTTGGTATTGGAGGGTAATCATTTTCACTAATATAATCTTTCTGAGTTTTTTGAATACCATATTTCTGAAGGAGTGTGGCGTAACGCATTCGATGGTATTCTTCTTCAAAACCATCTGAAGGCACGTTCATTCCTTCACTTAGGCATTCAGCATACCCACCAACAAAGACTCCACAATCCCTGTCATGCATACAAAAAGCTTACACATTATTACTTAATATTTACTAGCAATGAAAAATGCAAATACATTAATACATGTATAGTAATATTGTGAACAAAAATAATAGATAAGTATACTTACACACACTGTCACATTCTTATTGCGTAATGTCTTGAACATACTCAACCTCAAAGGGATGTTCATTCAGAAATTGTGTCTTTTGAGTAATCTTATCCTTGTATAATTCCAGATTAACCCAATCTGTAAGTGATATTTCTTCAAAAAATCTGTTGTCAGAGAGGTAAGTTGGCTGCATCGCAGCCAACTTATTAATCTCATTAATTGATTCTATATTTCTTAGACTGGACAGCAAATCATAGACGCGTATGCATCTATCCTTCAGGTAATAACAGCTAACACCCAGTGAAACTTCTCATTGTAGTTGATAGGAACATACACCTCATTAACTTGGTGCCATGGTAAACCAGATGGCATGCAATATCCCTTGATTATATTTGTTATTGCATCTTCATTTATGTCACGCCCCAAAATCCCATCGGGCCGGACTGGCACCCGAAGCCGAGAAGGCCCGGGAGAACCCGTTCAAATACCTGTACTTTCACTTACATGTCACCAAAAATTGGACAGCACTTCGTTGCATATAGAAGGATTTAATTACCTGTATCAGCACAACACCCGCAAATATATATATATATATATATATATATATATAATACTTGGCCGTCGGGGCCACCACATATACAGATATAACATCACTATATAAACTTCCATGACTTTACCCTTCCTTATGTCTACAAAGCCTCTAGGATATACATGACATAACTAGGGTCGGGACAAACCCCCGCCAACACATGACTCATGTACAATAACAAAACATAAGGAACCGACTCGGAAAGCTCCGAAGCAAACTGGAGCTCACCAACAATAGCTGTATGACCTGGCTCCTACTTGTGCGGTGTATGAACTGAGGTACCTGTGCCTGCAGCATGAAATGCAGGTCCCCCGTGAGGGACGTCAGTACAAAATATGTACTGAGTATGTAAAGCTATAAATAATCACATATGATATAGGAGCTCAATAGAAATCAGAAACAAGTGAATAAGTCGTAATAGGAGTGGACCACACTTACTAGAACTTGTGACAACCTGTACATTGTATTTATTCAATCACTTTACCTTTATTCTTATCTTCTTTGTAATCATTACGGTACTATACTGTACTGTGACCATTAGGCTGCCTCCAGTACATATCAACTGGGATCGACCCATGCTAGGCTTATGCCCCTGGGATACTACCCATAAACACATAAATAGGGATCGACCCATGCTAGGCTTATGCCCCTGGGATACCACCCGATAAGAGAGAACTCCCATCACTTAGTTCAATTAATCTTTGAGATTGTTATTTCGGTCGCCACCACATTTTTTATACTTTGAAACAATGATACATCAATAGGAACCAAGTAATAGACCTTCTATACAATAACGATGTAATAAAGACCCATTGGTACATCAACAATATGTTTCAGAATCATCAATATCACAACAATGAAATAAGAGCCTTTTGGTATATCAATGAACATTTTGACACTTTATAGGATGGAAACAACTTCGTTGGTAACGTAGAACAATACATGTTTTAGGACAACCTCGGAATCTTACTTGATGGAACATTGGTGTTTTAATGCCAAAGAACATTGTTAGAGTATGCTTTACATACCTCGTTGTAGATTCGGATACCAATTCAACACAACTTCCCGCCTTTACAAATCACTTATCTACAATGAAATGTTTGGCATCTAGTATTAGCAACCCAACACCACAATTCTCTTCCATAATTCCATACTACCAATATTTGCAAAACATTCCAAAAACCAACTTGAACAATAGGTTTATGTGTATATATATATATAATCATCATTTCAATACCACATCATCATACCAAATTCCTTCACAATTCAACATAATCCAACATCATTTCCCAATCATCTTTCAACAACAATCAAATAACATACTTCTTATGCTCACATGCATATATATATATATACATATCCATATAAATAACACCAACATAATTTACATCCTTACCATAAAATGGCCCTTTTGATTTCGAAGTCCTGTTGGCACAAATAAGGGGTGCTTCTCGAAGCCCTTGAGATGGTGAACACAACTACGGAATCAATTTGGATTTTCTACGGTTGAATCACAAGATAATTGGAGTTGAAATTTGGCTAGGGTTTCTTAGCTTCAATAACTTGATGATAATTGATGGATATGAGACTAATTATATGTATATAATGACCAATTTTTGTCCATGGGGTGATGGAAAATGACCATATTGCCCTTAAAAATTTAAGTAAATCCGAATCTGTCCATGGTGGACTGTTTTGATAGGCTAAAGTAAATCGGTCATAACTCTTTGCTCCGATATCGGATTTGGGTGAAATTGGTATCGTTAGAAAGATAATTCAAAGTTATTTCATTTCATATAAAGTAGGACACCCAGTTCGTCCTGTACAAGTAGTTATGATCGTTTGAAGTTGACCCTAAAAATCTATTTTGAGAGGCTGAAGTAAAGCGAGTATAACTCCTTACTCAGATATTGGATTTGGATGAAACCAATTGCATTGGAAAGAAGACTCAAAGATCTTTCTTTTTATATGTGGTATCTCTCCCATTTCATTATATTGAGGGAGTTATGATCGTTCAAAGTTGACCCAAAAAACTGGCAGGCCTCAGTAGTTTTCCTGCACATTTACTGTTCACATCCCGGCCACCGTTTTAAAGTTTCGAACGAGCTCGCTTATATCCGAAACTTATCTGTTTTTGGAAATCTTTATATCGTTGGAAATCTTATTCAATAACCTTCGTATGGAACCATCGACAGGAAAATTCCGGTATAAATAAAGTCGATTCCTATACACCTATAATCAAACTATACACTTGAAACCATCTCAAAATAATCAATACTCATACTTAAACTCATATATACCTAACTTAGGATCAATACATATACTCCAACACATATAACAATGACTAATACACGTAATTAAGTACGGGGTGTTACAATTTAGGACCACATCAACAGATTGAGCATAATCTTGCTGTGTAGTAATGACTATATCTGTATGATCTTTATAATAATTGGAGTATGTCTTCACAATGTAGTTCTTGAAAAAATAGTTGGTTGTTGTGAACCTGTAATCTTGATCATTCCTCAATTTCGATTTCTTTCGCAAATGATAGAAAATGACATCAATATGCTACAATAGAAAAAAACCAAATAAAATGCATTATGTCCGATATAATACACATCAGATGTTGATAATAAAAATAATTCTAGATATACATCTTGATAAATTAGGCATATACATAAAATATGCTGAGATATATCTATTGGTTTAAAAATATTGGATCGTGCACAGTTGGAAACCTTTAACATATTTAGAATTTATGTATATGATAACATATATATCACTGCTAAGTCAGGTAGACATATCAACAGTGATGTATATTATAAAATATACATAGGCGTTGTCAAAATGTTCCACAAATGTGCTGAAAATTTTATGTATATGGATGATTTATCTAACTTAATAGTGATGTATATGTTAACATATACACAAACTGAATTGTGTGATCTGAGGATGCAATAACATAGCTATCAACATATCAACAGTGATGTATATTAAGAAATATACATAGGTGTTGTCAATTGCCTAAACTGGTCATGTAAAAAATAAACACACATGCAGTGCAAAACATGGTGTTCATAAAACTAGACATCTCAGAAGTAGTTTAACACAAACATACTTAATTTACAACTTATTTTACAAATGCAAAACCTCCATATTAGTTAAAACGAATACGTATGTATACAACATATCACAACAAGTTAAAAAGAGTTATTATAAAATTGAAAAGTTTAAATACCTCATCGTTCCAGCATGCATTCTTTTGAGATATCAAGTAAAATAAATTTTTTGTTCGTGCATGAACAACAACAAAATCGATTTCATGAACTCCAAAAGAAGATAATTTTACTTTGTAGTGCTCATCATTCATTTTCTTATGAAAAAATAACATTTGTTAGTATACGAAAATAAAAGATAGTACATTCAATGAGGAAAAAATTTTCATTTTAATACATATAAAAACTTACTTTTTAGTATGAAAATTCAATAGTCCTTCCTCCACCCACTGCTTGTACTCTTCAATTACACCTCTTGGCATATTTTTGGATATTAAGAAACCATCAAAAGCAAATTTCTATTTCGATTCTCCGATTTGATCCTCAATTGCTTTAGAGCCAGAAACATATTCTGTTGTGTATGGAGACATGAATACTTTGGATATCATCCTGATTCTCTTAGCAGGGGTTTTTGCAGCTTGATGAGCCGCGACAACCGCATCAGGAAAATTTGGAGGAAGCTGACTATCAAAGATGTCGTGTTTGTTCACAATTGCTTCTGGCAATGGAACGACTTCTATAGGAAGGTCATCCACTGGTGCTGTAATACCTTCCAATATGGCATCTAACTCGAATTGAGCTGATTCAGGAAGTGTACTCGAATAATCAACCTAACATAAAATGATAAGTATGTATTGTTAGATTTGGTTTAACACGTTAGTATAGTAGTGTAATGTGTGAAAAATAAAATATGCAATTTGGAAAAAAATGACTTCCGGAATTTACCTGCATAGTAGATGTTCCAACATTAGCACTATTAGGTTTTAGGTTTTCTATAATTGCGATGAGAGATTCCAATGTGGTAGGCCCAATATCAGCACTAACTCCTGCAACATCCTTGAAGAGATAACATAAAACATATACAAAAGTAGTTCATTCTATAGTTATAACTGAAAGCGATAAAATAATACATTTCTTACATATTTGACCTATATCTGAAAAAAAAAAATGACTTTATGTTTTTACCATGTGATCTTTATTGATATGCACAGCAGAAGGTGTTCCAACATTGGGGTTTGCCGGATTCTGATTTACCACGAATTTGACAAGAGCATCTAGTCTGGCAGTTGCAATATCCTTACAGCATCCTTCGACATCCTTGTAATGATAATATAAAACATATACATAACTAAGTAAGTTCAATATTTTAATTGTAAATGTTATAATTTAAGATGAGTAACCTCAGACTGTTCTTGTATGGGACTACGGTTCCAATCAAAATAGTGACCATCCATTGGATCATCAATAGAGTCTATGTCTACAGATTTAACAGTCTTGCCGACAATCTACAAATAAAAAAAATGAGAATTGCATTGTTTATTAGTTGGTTTCAGAATATTTGATGTGTTGCACATGTATATTATTACAATGTACATATAATATAATACGTATACATTGTAAATCAAATAATTAAAGAAAATTTAATATATGTAACAAAAGTACTTAGAATTATCATTTGTGAAAAAATACCTTTTTTTCTTTTTTTCTTGCGGGGTTTTAAAGATTTCAATATCTTCAACATCATCTTTAGATGGTACATTTCCTATTTTTTCTTCTCCCACTTTTTGATCCTGTTGAAATTAGTATAGTATATGGTTTAGAAAAAATTTGATAATATCAATCTATGATAAAAATAATGCATTTTTTAAAAAGTACCCCTTTTTGTTTGTCGTCAATATTCAGCATGATATCGATCTCATCAACTTGATCTTGTGATGATTTTTCTCCGATAGTTGAATCAACTAAATGATGATCCTTTACATTTTATTATAGAATATATGTACAATTAAATTTGGAAACAACAATTTGGTATGATATAATTGTAAGAAATAATAGTAATTTCATTCCAATTAGTACTTACTTTGAGTCCTCCCTTTTATTATTGAATATTTGATTCTTCACCTATCTTATATAAAAATAAAAAACGTTGATGTCAATCAAAAATTATATTGATGTTTTTAAAAATGAAATGAATTAATTTATGTAAAGATTTTAAATAAATGTATATCCATTAACACACGTAGTACAGTTAAAGCAAGTTAACTATTTTACATAACAGTGAAATATTTATATGATGCAATATGCACATGTCATTGTTGTAATCTATATCCTTTATGTTATATAATATACATAGATGTTCTATGAATATTGTATAATAAACATAACTGTTTTATGTTTAATCCACAATATAAATACAAATTGTACACTTAAATCTGTCGTGTATTATTATTGCAATGTATATTAAATATAAATATAAAATAGTTATGTATATTATATAATATACATATAAGCTCTATGTATATTACATTACATAAAGTAGAATCTTATGTATGTTATAAAACATGCATAAATAAAACTAAATAATACACAATACAGCTTCATGAATTATATAACGTAAAGAAAATTTAGTTTACCTTGTCATTTATTTGGTTGTTGTGTTTCAACATTTGAATGAGTTTGGCATGTTATTTATCCATTTTTTCATTGGATTCCTGATGTTGTTTGACCATTAGATCATGAAGAAAGTTGAATTTTGTGTCAACCTGCATGTCAAATACAGTAAACATGTTACTGTGTCATAAAAATGATTTATAGTGTAAACCATATTAATGAACTTACATAAGACTGAAAAAATAACTTTATTTTTCATCAGAATTATCCCTACGAACTGACTTTCTTGATGATGATGGAGTTGTCTTTTCGGAATGAACACGCTCCAAACCAGAAGATGGTGTTGTTTGGGTTGACACAGTTCTTGTTGAAACAGAAGATGGTGTTTTCTGATAAAATTGCTCCTCGACAGTTGCGGAATCAAAATGGACTGTCCTACGCCTCTTAGTATGTTGTGATGCTGAAGCATCAGAAAGCAAACCTGCCTTCTTGAGAATTTCTGTAGGTGGGAGTGTACTAAAATCCTCAAAACCTTGTATATCGTGGTCCGATTGTGATTGTATCTCAACAACAAGTCTTTTACCAGAACAACCAACAACAATTTCTGGTGAAAATCCAGATTCATCCTTGTTTAATTCAAATCCCTCAATCATTTGCAAATTAAGACTTTGCACTTCTTCATGAGTTGGTCGGATATTATTGTATACAAATTGTTTAACAATAAATAATATCAACATTAACATTTTGTTAAAGTCAGGACATTGAAAATATAAAACTAAGCTCAAAATAATAAACATCGTACTTACCTTACTGAACATACCACCCATAAACTTCTCATACTTAACTTTGATTCCAACCACCTTCCAGTTAAAAATTTATGGAATTACATTTCCAACCCGCTCATCTATCGCACTGTCTACCTCAGAACAACATTCATACATCCAAACATTCTGTACATGAGGCATTCCCCCCATCGAGTATAACTGTTTCTCAACAAAAAAATCTTGTCTCCAGGTTGCAATAAGCTTTTCAAATGAACTCTTTCCCCATGAAAACTATTCATAACTATCATTCTCAACAATCATAAAATTCGATATGCTAATGTAAGTATCACGTACTTGTGAATACAGAAATGTGTAAATGGAGTAAATTATTGACATATTCAAAGCATCAGAAACATTGTCAAAGTTGCCCAACTTGAACCCCTCTATAAAAAGAGTCCTTTTATGATTGAAAGACATTATTATATTTAGTCATTGTGATATTATATTTTTTGTATCTGAGATATTTTATTACATATGAATGTTATTAGTTGAATCATATGGTTCTTCTCTAATGGCCTTTAAAAAGGATTCATAGGGTATGAGATGTAGATTAGACATGGTACCTTCTTTGAAAATACTCTATAATAGCCTACAAGCAAGATCTAGATGAAATAATCTATGATGGCCTTCGGACAAGATCTAGATTGGAGTATCTCCTAGAGCCCAAAGAATCAGGATTTAGAAGAGATATATGGACCTTGCGAGTCTCCCATAGGTTCAAGAAAGTCAAGGTAGTGGGTGTTTGTCTCTAGAAAGGTATGATATATGCATCATATACACTCATTTTTACTAACTTGTAGGAATATATGACATGAAAGGTGATTAAGTGGCTTTACTACCCTTACTTTGATTTGATGGTAACTTGAATCATTTGGAATGAAAGGCTGACTTGGCTACTAGTTTTGTCTCTCTAATTGAAATTAACATGGTATATGTGGATAGCATCAAACTTGTATACTTTTAGATTGTTTCTCGCCATCTCTTTAAACTAGGGCCATTGATGGCGTTGTTCAGTACATGTGCATTGATACTCACTCTTGTTTATTTTCTACACCTTATTTGGAGGTATCAGGCATAGCGTATTGTATTGTGATTTAGTAGCGGCGTTCGAAGCCTTGATCAAGAGATCCCGTGGTATCTGCTGATTGATTTGTGGCTCTATTGGTTCTTTTCTATCTTAATTTATTTTATTTTTATCTAGAGATACTTGAGACTTTAATTTTATTTGATACTCATAGAAGCTTGTACTAGTTCCTTCCAAATTATTAATGAATTATTGCTATTTTTGCATTTTATTAGTAAGTAATGATTATAAGAAAGTATTTGAGACTCATGGTGTTTGGTTTCTCTTTTCTACATATTTGCCTTAATATGAGCTACATTTAGATTGGTTAACCTATCATGGGGTTTAGATGGGTGCCATTACTTTATCAAATTTCATATCGTGAAAAATTTACCGTCCCCATCATTTTTACACTCATCCCTATGAAAGTTTCTCCCATCCCTCACCCTTGAAACTTTGAAAGAGAAATTCTAAAGAAAAAATAGAAAAGAATGGAAAAGATGATGACTCCATTCAAAAATTTCATGATTTCTCTTCATAAAGTTCATGATTTTCAGCCCAAGATAAGTGAAAACCTACTGGAGAAGACACTCAAGAAGTTTGTTGAGAAATACCAACTCCTTCTGAAAATCTCGTGACATCGATGCATAAAGTCCATGATTTTTTTATTCAAACTTATTGAAAATTTATCAAAGATAATGATTACTCTCTCTTTGTCTGCTCTATTTTCTACAGGACCAGCACCACACATTCACCACAATGCCATTTCAATCCCAAGGCATCGGTAACAAATTTTAATTTTTTATTACACAAAGAATACCAATGAACTACTAAATTTTCATCCTTAATTATCAAAATTTTTGAAGAATTTTAGCAATTTTATATATGTGAAAATTTTCATTTATTTCACCAGTGGCAATGGTGTACCGACACCTATCATGCTCCACCGCCAGTAGTTTCTATACTCCATGGTCATCTTACTGCTCCTTGTTTCTCTCTTTAGATTTTTTTTTTTCAATCAATTTATCAACGATAGAGAAAGAAGAAAAAGGGACTTAAAAGAGAAAGATTTGTTATGGAAGAGGAGGAAGAACCCAGAAAAAGAATAGTTATTTGAAAAAAAAAGTTATAAAAGGAAAAAGATAAAAATAAAAAATAATACTAACTAAACTCATGTCAAGCATGTGTATAACATCACTCCACATACAACTTCAAGCTACATTAGATATTTTTTTCCAATTTTAATGTACACCGTGAAGAGCTACTAATTAAGTTGTAAGAAGACCTTAAGATTTGTTATTACTAAATAAAGGCCATTACGCCTTATGGAATTATGCTATAAGATTCATAGATTTTCCCTAATTTTCGAGTTTAATAGGGAAAACAAAACAACAGCTTGCATGCATAAAAATCTGAAGGAAGTTTTGGGAATAAAGAACACAATGTGTGATCATGCAATGTTAGCTACATTTGAGAGCAACCGGTCATCTGACATGAAATAAATTTTTTCTTACAAAACACGTGATTTCTCAGTTATCCTTATTACATGTTATGTTGCCTATAATCAGGGGCAGATCTATATAGTAGCTTGAGGGTGCCACGACACTCGAACTTCTCGGTAGAAACTCTCTATATATAAGTATATATATGTTAGATTTAGTATAGGTTTAAAGAATGGCACCCGCAATAACAAGTGGGATGTAGTGTAGACGGCAAAGGGCGTGTTCCTTGATGCTCCCTGAATATTTAAGACCGGATATAATGGCATACTCAATAATAGAAAATTTGAGTATAGTTTCCTGCACGTAAACATGAATTTTCTCCGGATTGTCTTGTTGTATCTCAAGCATAAGTAAGCATTTGGATAATTTACCATGATAATTACACTGCGGCATGTCCAGGAATGAACTAAAAATTATTTTCCGGAACATATTTAGAACTTCTTCACCAACATAATTATTTATTTCTTCTCCAAATTTTCGATTGCAATAACTACATAAATACAACGGATGCGCACAGACTTTTTTAATCCTGTATTTCATATCCTATTGAGATTAAAACAATTTTTATGTGAGAACATGTTGTCAAATGAAATACTAAACTTATGTATATTACTAACATATACATAAAAATTGAATTGTAAGGACTATTGGTTCAGAAACACATCAAACAACATATCACAATTGATGTATGTGTAAACATATACATTGCTTATGGAATAACTGTGTGTAAGTATAGTACTAACATATAAATAAAAAATGAATTGTGAGAACTATTGGTTCAAAAACACAGCAACTAACATATGACAAGTGATGTATATCTCAACATATACATAGTTGATGTCCATTACCTCAACTTTCCCTTTAAAAAATATACACACATACACAGAAAAAAAGATGTAAATGAACAAAAACCTCAGAAAAATGAAATTTTTTTATATACCCTAGAAAGACGTGGACGTGCAGTATCATCATTTTTGGATTTTCTTGACGATTCTCCGATTGCTTTTTTCGACTTTTCAGCAGCAACTTTTTTAATCTCTTTCATCTTCTTGGGGTCATTACGATATTTAGATCTATTTTCATCAAAGTTAGGTTCCTCGTAGTCAAAAACTGCAGGAACGAACCCAACTTCCGGATTTGTATCTAACTGAGTTAATCCTAATCTAAAAGAAGGGCAATCCTCCATTAACAAAGTACTACGATGTTACTTTCGTACTTCAAATGGATGATTTCGAAACAAAAAATGAACAATAATGATATAACAACAAAATTTTTTTAAACAAGAAACCCAAAAATATAGTTAATAAGAACATGCAACAATTTGTTCATTCAAAAATCCCAAAAATTTAAAAATCCCTAAAATTCGGTTAATAACCCTCCATTAACAAAGTACTAAGTTGTTAATTTCCTACTTCAAATGGACGATATTACAAATTTTGTTAAAAAAGATACCCAAAAAAATACTTAATAAGAACATACAACAATTTGTTCATCTAAAAATCCCAAAAAATTCGGTTAAGTAAATGATAAAGAAAAATTACTAACCTCAACAAATAAAAATCAAAATGATAAAGAAAGATTAAGATAAAATTGATTGCTAAAAGTTGGAGCCAAGTACAGTTGTATTCAAAATGGTAACTGGTGCTTGATTGAAGCCCTATTTTAAGGGTGAAAATGGTGAAATATATCCTTCTCCTTATGTATATTTGCTTTTGGAGAGAGAAACACAAAAAATGAGATTTTTGTAATAAGTTTGAGGAGTTGAGATTTTTTGTAATTATTGAAACATAAGTTGTGCTTTTTTTTTGTAATTTTTAGTAAAATTTGATACGTAGAAAAATATATCTTTTAGAGTCTAATGGCCTAGTTATTAGAAAATTATTTTCCTTTAGATTCAAGTTAGTTTCTTACTAATTAGTAATATGAGATTGATAAAAAATATAAATTTTGCAGTAGATAAATTTATCGTCTCTAGACTTGTAAATTGACTTTTAAATTTTAGATTTGGCAAATCAACCTTACTTTTCATCAATTTCAAGTATAGGATGACAACTTTGCTCAAACCGACTTCACAAGGCCCTTTTTGAAATTTCAAATGAAAAGAAAAATATTTTATTTATTTTAACCACATCATGATAAATGATAAATTTTCAAGTTATTATAGACTTAAGCAACTACATATTTTGATAGCTATTCATTTAGTGTAGTTTAATTAACCATCTTAATTACTCTTATTTTATAAAATTTGAGTAAGAAAAAGCAAAAAAGACATTTTTAGAATTAAAAAGAGACGTGAAGTTCTTAACATAATTAACCTTTTTTAATTAATTATTAATTAAAAGATTTTATAAAGAAATGATTTTAAATAACCTTCTTTTGAAAACAATAAGGTTGCATTACTTTTAGGAGTTATATTTGATAATCTTTCAAAAGTGGGCAATTTTTTAGTTTTAATCTTTGTTTTATAAATAATTACTATGTTTTATTTTTATAAAAAATGTATATAATATATTTTGATACCTTATTTTGTATCCTTCTTATCATAACTTTGATACCCTTATCTAACTTAAGTTTGGCCGATTAATCATAGTTAGCGGATCCTTTGGGTGCCTAATCCCTTCTCTTTAGGATAACTAGAATCCTTACCTAGAAGGTTAAGTTGCATAGACCTTAAAATGAAGTCTTTATTTATTTTATTCAAATAGTTTGTATTAAGTGTCCTAATTCACCGTAGAACTAATTAGGTAGCGACTTCCTTCCTTTAATTAGAAGTTCGTTCAATATGTTGTATCGTGGTTTGACCCGTGTTAAAATGGGGGTATAAAATTGACTTGAATTATGTTTAGGGATGATAAAAGGTTAATTTGAAAAATTATTGAAATTTTTTAAAGGGGTTCGGGGTTATTTTAGGACCCCTAGGCAGTAAGGGTCCGCGATAAGACCATATCACGGAAGTTAACCTCCACGATATTGGTGTGGCATAGAGGCTAACCTCCACGGTATTGGCGTGCCATGCCAGTGTTTTAATTTTGTTCGGTTGTATTTTTTTTCACTTGGGGTGAAGGGTTTTTGGTCTTTTTATCCCTTGTATGACCTTTAAATATAAAATAAGCCTTTTTTTACAGTTTTCAAAGTTCAAATTCTACTTTATTCATTTTTAATTTTCACCCAAGAAAGTTTAACGGTTTTTCAAGAAATCACTATTCAGGACTACAAACTTCAAATTGACTTCAATTTCTTTTGTATTCCAGGTATGTTTCTCTTTCCTAAAATTAAACGGTGCTGGAATATTTTCGAGGCAGCGGCGATCTATTCTTACAAAATTGATCTCCTACCCCTTCTCATTTAGTTTATATCTTTTTTCGTACTCAACGAAAGATTTATGTTCTTTTTTGGACTATCAGTTGCATATTTTGACTTTGAGATGTACTTAGTTGGTTTTTACACTGTGACACCAAAATTTGGGATGATTTATAATATTATTGCTATGTATTTTTCGCTAATATTGTATATGTGTGTTCGACTTCGTTCTAACCTTGAGTATTGGTGTTGTTTCTTATTTCATATCAGTTTGAGAATTGACTTACTTGTTAAGGCTTGTCGCGACAAGTGTCATCATGATCTTAATTTTTGGATCGTGACATTAAAAAATGCATATATAGTCTACTCGAGGAAGGTTCAACATCTACTATCTATACACAAAAAATAACTTTAACCCTATATAAATTGTGTAATTTTTTGCCGAAGCACTAGCTCCGCCCCAATACTATCAAAACATTGAAGGGTCATCTGGTAGGAGAAATAAGGAATTCCAAAATTAATTTTAAGATAAACTATCCCATATTTAATTGAAATAAAATTTATGAGATAACTCATTATTTCAAGATTGTAATATTAATTTTAATTCTTTCATAAAAGTGAAATAACTAATTTTGGAATAAGTAATGTCGAAATTAGCAATGCCAACTTAACTTATTTCCCAATCAAACGGCCATCCACGGGCACTAAAAACTGGATGACGTGGTAATCTACTATTTGGTGAACCGACGTTGAAGGGAGAAAAAGAGAGAGAGAGAGGAAGCAGTAATACAACCTAAGCGAGTTGAGATTACTCTGGAATTTGCAAGAGCTCCCAACAAACCATGGCTTACGTCGAGAGAGGTAAATCAACCTCCCTTTTATTTCATCCTTTTTATTTCCTTATTAACTTTTCCATCGGAACTGCTAGGGATACCTCCTCTTTTTGGTTATTTTGGCGATATTTTACTAATTCCAAAATTTTCAATTTTTGATTTGGTGATTTCTTCTCAATTTGTCTAATAAAACAAATTCTGGGGTTTGTTAATCATTTTCCTTTCATACTTAGGGTCGAAAATTTGATCTATTATTTTTTTTCTCCTTTGTTTGGACGCTGTTCTTGATATTATTGTAATTTAATAAGCAATTTCCTTAGTTCATTTGACCTAAAGATATTTTTTGTTTGATTGAACCCTTTTAGATCCCAAATAAAGTTCCTGATCAAATTCTGGAGATGATTAGCAGCGACTTGGATTGCTAAATCTTTTTATTCAGTTTATTTATGGTTCCCTTTGACAATTTATGAGTACCTTTATCTCTACATTCAATCAAATCACGGAAATATGATTCGAATAATCATTTTGTATTAATTTTACTATTCATAATCTCTGACTTGATTATTATTAGAAACAAAAATTTCTAAATAGGTCTTGTCACCGTGATTTAAAGAAATCTAATGAAACCTACCCTAGCAAGTTATGTTTTAGATCTAGTAGTAAGTTATGAACTTGTTCCCTGTCCATGAACCTGTGCAATCTACATATCAGATAGCATATCGTGGTGGTAAATCCTTGGAATGAACTTCATTTGGTTATTGTAGAAGTGCAATAAATGTTGTGAACTTGTTAGTTAATGTATATTGATATAGCTGTATCTATGATGTCATGAAAAAAATTTGTTTGAAATAGTGATTTTTGTCTGGGAAGGAGTGCTAGCTGGTCAAAAACACGCATATTCAGAAGATGCTTATTATGGAAATGAGGATGGGGAGGTGGATGTATGGGCATATTAGGAGTGATAAAATTAGGAATGAGGTTATTCGAGGTAAAGCGGGAGTGGCCTTTGGGCAAGATGAGGGAAGCAAGATTGAGATGGTTTGGACATGTGATGAGGAGATGCGTTGATGCTCCGGTGAGGAGGTGCGAGAGATTGATGTAGTAGGTATGAAGAGGTAGGCTAAAGAAGCATTGGGGAGAGGTGATTAGGCAGGACATGACGCAACTTCAGATTATCAAGGACACAAGGACATGAACTTAGATAGGAGGTATAGAGGACACGTATTAGGGTAGAAGGTTAGTAGGTAGTCGAGTGTTGACTTGCTTTTTTTGAGTTTTGTCTTCTTGGTTTTTGTCGTTGTACCAGTTGTATTTCTATAGTTCCTGCTTTTAATATCTACCATTATCTGTTGTTTATTGTGTTTTAATTATCGCACTCTTTTGTCATTGTATTTGTTCCTATCTTGAAGGCTATGCACTACTTCCCTCCCGAGTTGGTATGCCTTCTTCACTATTGTCTTCTTCTTTGTACTTGGATTTGTCACACTTGAGCGGAGGGTCTTTCGAAAACTTCTCTACCTCCACGAGGTAGTGGTGAGGTTCGCGTGCACTCAACCCTCCCTAGACCCCTGGGTATGTTGTTGTTGGTGTTTTACATTCATGGAAATGCGGTGTCTCAGTAGGCTCATCTACCCGACATGATAGATGAGGATGTACCACATTCATTCAAAGTAATTTGATCAATATTTGAGACGAAGAAATGCCCACAAGAGTTTATGCAGTAGAAAAATGCTTAACAAAGTGAAAGACAAGTTTTATAGAACAATTGTTAGTCTAGCGATATTGCAAGGGATTGAAATGTGTCAGCCAGATGAAGATCATAAATATGTGGATACTAGTATGGATGTGAGATTGTACAATGCACAAGATTAGAATTGATAAGACGATAATGGCTGACAAAAAGTGAAAATAATACACACAACAGATAAAATGAAAGAATGATACATGAGATGGTTTTTGGATTAGCACTATGTGGAGTTTCAAATGTAGCAGTCCATGGGTGCGTAATGTGGTGATTGAAGTTGCTAAATGGGACATGTTGAGATTTTCTCAAAAACCTACAATTTGTCCTTATTTGGTACAAACTTAAACTGTTAGTATAATATGATGGAAGCAAATTCCCTTATACCATACTACTAAGAATTAAGGGTTTGGTGGCGGTTGTTGTTTCCAGACTTTTATTAGGTTCCAGTAAGGATAAAGTGTGATCTTGATGGCCAATAATTTGAAAAAGAAAGTTGCATATATTAGTTGATGTTTTATGTGTTAGATCCAGATGTAGACGTTGACCATTTTCTCCTTTATCCTGTAGCATTGAAATTGTGGTGGGAAATCTTGTGCTGATTTGGAATATCTTGGGTTATGCCAAGCTAGGTTGCTCGAGCTCTTCAAAAATATCGACGGGTGCATGTCAGATCCTCCAAAAGTAGTCTATTTTTGGAGGATCCGATACAAGTGCGGCAACATTTTTTAAGAGTCCGAGCAACATAGATGCCAAGTATTGTGAAAGAATTAATGTTCTGTTGTAATGAAGATGAGTTGTAACAAAGATGTGGGACTCCGAATGTTTGCTCCACTAGCTCTCAAGTGGGTCATTTGGAGATGAAAAAACATGGTTGGTTTTGAAGATGCTGAGTTGAACTTTGTAAGGACCCGTTTGACCAGAGATATCCCAAGTAATATTTGACAAGAAGTGTTTGGCCATATAATTTGTCATTATTTGGCAAATATTTTTTGGAAATAATCCAAATTTCCAAATACTAGAAAAAACAAGTTTTCGGGCCAAATTCTATTATTTGGGAACTTTAAAAATTTTAACTTTACCCGAACTTCTATATTTTATAAAAAATATTCCACCATTTATTAATCCCAACTATCATCTATGCGCCAACCAATCGCATTAGTAAACTTTGGTATTTGACTCAAGTATGTAATAGTATTGTTGCATGACACTAGTTAAAAGTAATGTAAATAGAAAAATTGGTGCTCTTTTGTGAGTTGAGAAGAATTTGGTAGCTCCTACCTTATTTGTGAAATTGTTTATTAGGAGGTTGGAGCTTATAATTTATGAGTTAAATTTTTATTATGGAACTTGTTCATTATAAAATGATAATACAAAGATATGGATAATTTTAATAGTTTTTAGAACTTATGTTTATATATTTCTTAAAAACGTCTAAACATTTTTCTCAAAAACTATGGCCATCACATGGTGGAACTTCACACTAATCTTGACCCAAAAGTGATTTGCCAAAAGCATTTGGGAATCTATGTCCAAACGCTGGCTAAATTTGAGGAATAACCTCGTATCTCTTATTTCGTTTTGGTGCATCGATGAGCTTTCTTTTCGGAGAGATGATTGGGTGTCGTTTGTAGAAAACCATAACTATGATTGGGTATCGTTTGTAGAAAACCATAACTTTTTGGTATACTTCTTGTATACAGCCGTCTTCATGCCCACATTATTAATAAAATATTTATTACTTTATCCAAAAGGAAAAAAAAGATGTGTAAAATTTTGAGAACCTTTTATTATAGAAAGCTGCTAACCTTTAAAAAGCATATTATCTACTATAATATTGAAATGAAATGTGCTCAAATGTAGCCAAATGGACATAGAGGATCAATATAGTCTACTACAACTACTTTGGGATCGAGACTAGTAGATCGATTTGTGTGGTTATTCTCAACTCATTTATAAATTTGCTTGATAGCAAAAATGTTTCTGAGCTTTTGTGTGCTAAGCACTTGTTTTGGCTGATTCAACTGACCTTCCTTAGCTTCTTGCCAGAAGAAACTTATATTCTTGTCTGGATCCTAAGTCAGTTAGAAAATCATGCAGCTACGTCGTGTCTCTGTCGGTTGGTCTTCTTATTGATAAATTTATTCTGTCACAGGAAAACAAAATGCATGATGTTTTATGTTTGGATACATATAATATTGTGTGAGCGCTCCTCATATAAGCACCTCATTTTGTAGGTGTGGTAAAATCCAAGCGTTCTATATGGCGATTGAAGACTATCACTGATTTTTGTTGGTCCATCATCAACTTCATCAGCGTGTTTTTTGTTACTATGTTTTCGGTAATGATGTTCTAATTCCTGGTTAAGAGCCACATATATGTTGGTACCATGCTTTTGTAGACTCTATTGATTACCTTAATACCTTCACAGATGGAAAAAACAGATGCATATAGAAAAGGTTCAGGATCCAGCAAGAAGTGGGATGGAGGTGGTCCAGGAAGTGGTCCATATGGTGGTGGTCCGCGTGGGCCGCCCCGTGGGTTGGATAATGTTCGAGGCATTGATCACAGTATGTTAATTGTTTTCTTCGATTTTTTGGTGTTTGCTGAAATATTCTTTGAAATTACGGAAGAACACTGGAAAAAATGTCTTTTTTTTTGGAAAAAATGTTTTTATATGAAGAAGGGCATTTGGTTATTTTTGATAGAAAAGCTCTTCTTTCACTCACAATTTATGCACTGATCTTCCAAAAAAATTATGATCGTCCAAACTTATTTTGCACACATTTTTTTGGAAAATATTCATCAACACTTCCTCCTAAAATAGCTTTATAAGTTATTTGTTTATAAGAATTTCTGCTGTTTCTTGATCCCACCACTATTCCTACTGCAGGTTCTCTTCCTGCCTGTGGTTCTTGCTGCGGATAAATGCTGCCTATGTCACTTTTGAGAATCTATAATTTGGCTCTTATTCCATAAAACATATACTGAATTGCATGTAGATTTCTGCACTTATGCTTTTATTCAAAACTTGAAAGTGTGTGAGTTCATGTGTCCCTTTCATCCTGAAGCTTGAATAAAACTCAAATTAGTTTTTTCTTTTGTATTTGTACATTCCCACGCCTTCTTTTAAATATTTAATTTCTTTAAAAGAAAAGAAATTTCTTGTTGAATATGAATAATTGGCTAGCATTGTAGTTGAGGCCTTCTCAAATATTCGGCCCATTTTTCTCTAGTGAAATTTAGAAGCATATGACTCTTTTCCATCAAACCTTGATTAAAATTCACATAATTTGATTCTAAAAAAGCTAAACGTGACAAATAGCTAAACGTGACAAATAGTTTAGGACAAAAGGAGAACTTCATAAACCTCATCAGACGTACATAAAATGGAGCCCAACTGGAACTATCTAAAGTTTCTGATAAACTAAATATCGGGCATCAGCAAACAAAATGTCCTCTGGGTGCTATGTTCGCGTAGCCGAAATTTGAAGCATGCAAATTGCCAAACCCGGGTTTCGAGAAGTCCACTGGTTTCTTTCTCCTTTTTATCATGGAATCTTTGCTCTTTTGAGAAGTCCACTGATTTCTTTCTCCTATTTATCATGGAATCTTTGCTCAAGTGGTTGAGCATGTCTATTATCAATTAATAGATTGCGGATTTGAGTCATGTGGCAGAGTTAGTACATTATTGATCTTCTAGGGTTGGGGTGAAAAAAAAACACCCCAAGCATATTTTTTAAATTTTTTTTTTGATAAACAACATACTTTTCTTTTATAAGTACATTATTGATCTTCTTGAGTTGGGAAGAAAAAAGTTACCTCAAGCATACTTTTTTATTAACCTTCTTTTTACTTTAATCTTAAATATATGATATGATGATAGTTATGCGAAAGCTTTTCATAGGATAAAATGAAAAATAAAAATTAATTATTTTTAGACTTAGGAAGTATTTTATTCTCTTTTAAATAAAATAGTAGAAAATTAGAAAAGCGTGGATATGCCATCGTGAAAGCTTTTCATAGGATAAAATGAAAAATAAAAATTAACTATTTATTATTTATAGATTTAGAAGTGTTTTATTCTCTTTTAAATAAACTAGTGGAAAACTAGAAAAGTGTGGATAACTGAAACAAACTAAAGCGAGTACTTTAGCTCTAATAAAGCACTCTTTGTGATTCCTTAACGAACTCTAACCCTAGTATTCTTGCTGCCATCAATATCTCTTGCAATGGGTGGTCAGCCTCCGCTAGAGGTTGCTCTGCTCTCTTTGACACTCTAAGCACCTACTCTTATTGCAAAAATATGCAGATATGATATGCCAATACACAAACAACGCCCCTCCCCTGAACATACCATTTCAAGAAATAAGTGATTTTCTTACATGGCGAACCTCAAGTTATATGGGAATCTTCGGAGGTACAACAATTGATTATTCAATGAAACCTTTCTTATGTCATACTTGGAAAGTTTTTGTATGATAATCCAAATATTCTTGAGCTTCGCAAGGTAATACCTTTACATAGTTGGATCGAAGGCCCACACAATTGACCTGATTGAGAGAAAATATATAATTATTGTTGATCTTTTTTGAAAGATTATGTGTAGATTATATAGATCCCGTCCTATTCCTAAAGGTTCATAATTACTATTGCTAGATGAGACCCTTGTGGAATTCATGATTCACCATGAAAGAAGAGATTTCAGTTGCAATAACATGGATAAGCTTTTCAGAGTTGTCTCCTAATTTCTTTGCTAGCTTAGTTGTTTCTCACTTGCAGTGGCAGTGGAGAAACCTCCTATTATGGCTATGACAAAACATAACAAAATTAGATCTAGCTGTGCTAAAATTAAAATGAAGATGGATCTACAATTACAACATCCAATGAGAACTAAAATTTTAGAGGAAGATGAGATCGCAGGAGAAACCAAATCTAAGTGGATCAATATCAAATATAACTACCTCCCTAAATATTGCAAGAACCAAAAATTACAAGGACACAATGAGATGCAATGTAGATCCATACATCCAAAATTGAAAAAAAGAAAAATAATGAAATAGCCACAAACCAAACAAATGGGAAAGTGATTGGTAATATTCAAAAGAAGCAAGAATGGATGCAACAAAGGAACACATATGCAAAAGATAAAAGAGGTAGGATATTACACAAGAGACGAACAAAAAACATGGAAAAGATAATGAAAAACAATTAGAACTTATAATTCCTTTGTTGCTCCACAGCACATCGAGAAAGAAAATGTAACGTCCTAAAAAATTTAGGCCTAGGCAAGAACCATGCTTCAAGTATAGATAGGGTAAATCACTAAGTTTTAATAATATAAGAAGGTAGTTGGCCATGTACCAAAGCCCCCACGCTTCATGCCCTTAACCTAGCCAAAACCTTCCTTGTCGATCGATTTCTAAAGTACTGATTAGCTTCAAACGAGCATAACTTTAAGATTTTTGATGTATATTTGAGTCTCAAACCCACTAAATGATAGATATTTGAATTATATTTCCAACACATCTAGTTTTTCCTTAATCCAACATCGGAGTTAAAGGTTATGGCTTTTTCAATAAAGAACTGCTCTACAGTGAGATACCATGAGCTTAAACCACGACCGTGGTTACATGTTACGACCATACAATGGTCTTGTCTGATTGAGACAAACTCAACATCTGAAAGTTGACAAAGTGTACCCTCATTCCACAAGAGGAAAGCATGATTGTTCTTTAAAACCTAGATTCCTAAGCATGATTGTGAGTCCCATAGATGCTCACAATGCTACCAGCAAACTATGAACCAAGGTACAATTGTAGGTAGATCCCAAGATCGTATCAAGGCTTGTCTGATCTTGTTTAGAGAGCTCTCACCAAGATCCCAACTATGAGAGCTATCCACTACCATAGGGTGGTCCCATGATTGTGTGAAGGTTTCGTACGTCCTTTTCAGCAGTTTTCATTTAAGAAATTTTAAGGGGCATATCAGTTTCTTCCACTCTTTTAACATTAAAAATACGTCATTTTAGGAACTTCAAGGGTCATTAGTGGGGTTTATATGATCCTAAGATCTTATTACTTAGAATATTATCTGATACTAGTTTCAAAAGAGAAAAAAGACGATTTATTTTCCCCAAGGCAACTTAGGGTTCATCTTCCTTAGGCATCTAAATCTAAAGAATTCTTTAGGGTTCTCTTCTAAAGGTATGTGGGATTTCATCAAAAGGTTATATTTCATTGAGTCCCAAGTTAACCCAATTCTCCAGTTCAGTTCCTTCTTCGTACTTTAGGGTTTATGACTATTGGTAAATTTATTGATATCTCAGTCCTTTGGTGTCATTGAGTTATAATTCCTGAACTAGCATAAATTTTAGTTTTATTACTTGACCATGATCCCAAACTCTAGTAGCATTGTAAATTCCATAATTATGGGACCTGAGTCATGCAATTCTATAATTGCTTTCAGTTTACAAAATTGATATAGTAGTTGCATTCTTTAGAGATGGAGGGTTATGAACACCTGATGACCTAGGATTTCATGCATATACTTTTGGATGCTATATTTCTCACTTTACATGTTTTGGTTTCTTGAGATAGTACATTTATTTCAATCATCAGATTATAACCATCGGCGAGCATTGCAGTTATTATTGTCCTTTAGTTGGGGGTAGTACTTAGCATCGAGCAAATGCAGGGATGAAGGCTCATCTGATAGTTAGGATGACACTTTTAGTAAAAGTCCCTATGTCCCAGAGCTACAACGTCACCTTAGGTTCTAAAGGTTCATTACTTAGATCAGGCTTGACACCTATGTCCTTTTAGATATCAGTTTAGTGAATCCATATCAATCAGTGTTCGTACCCTATCAAAGTACTGAACAACCTTCTAGTTTGGGTTATAGGTTGGACCCTAACTCAGATTAAGGTATGTCGGTTATTTGTAGCTCCCATAGGCCACAGTTTGCAGTTCAGATTTAGATTTCTTGCATGACCCTTCAACTATTTAGTTCATTATGCAACATGTGTTTATTACTTGGTCTTGCATTTAGTTCTCTATGTTATATATATACCATGTTCAGTTTAGATCAGTTATTTCCTATCTCACATACTCAATACATTCAAAATACTAATTATATACTTTCTTTTACGTGATATTATCTTATAATATAGGTCCCACGCTCAGCACCTACATCACACATAGTACGATCTCATCCCATAACAACACTAATTTTGGTGATTCCTCATTATGTAAGGAATAGATTCAATATTTTATTTTATTTTGTCTTTGTCGTTCCCATTTTCAGATAATTAGGGTTAGCTGGGGGCTTATCCAAGCATCTTATCTACGTAGAAGCTTTTTAGACTTATAGTGAGATGTTCAACTTTTGATTTCAGTCTTGTTTAGTTATGATTTGATTCCTTTGAATACTTAATATATTATCCAGTTCATCTACCACATAAGTGTTTTTATCAATTATTATCTATATTTTTAGTGTTTTATAAGGCCATAAGTTAGCTTGGTATCACTTGTTATTCTAAGCACCGTGTTACGACTAGAGGGTAGCCTCGGGTCATAACAAACTTGTTATTAGATCAATATATTTCAAGTGTCCTAGGGTGTCTAAAAGTTACATTGAATAGATCTTATTCATGAATATGAAGTGCCCCATACTTATAAGTGAAGAGCTATGAGATATTTTAGGAAAATTTTTACTTCTTTTATGTTCTTATCTTACGATAGAGTGTGAGCTCTATTAAAACCTTCTTATAACTTGTTCTCTACATGTTTACAGAACATACCTCTGAAGAGGACCAGTAGAAAGAGAAGTGAAAATGAGAGAAGGGTGGATAATTAACAAGCACCACCAGCTCCAGAAAAACCAGCTTCCTTTACAGCCTTACCCAATCTATGACCTCTTAGAATAACTAACCTGCTGTGGCACCTGCCAACCCAATAGTGAATGTGGCAACAACCAATATTTGAGACTTTGCTCAAACAAATCCCTCAGTGTTCTTTGGATTCAAGTCTGAGGAGGATTCATATTAGTTCATGGATAGTTTTCAAAAGGTTATAGAGATTATGGGTATTACCCCAACTGAGAGTTCCAACATGGCTACATATCATTTATAAGGGGTAGCTCACACTTTGTATAAGCAGTGGAAGGATGATAGGGGTACAAACACAAAACTAGTAGAATGAGATGAGTTTGTGGTGGTATTTTTGGACAAGTTCTTCCTGCTTAAGTTAAGGGGTGAGGTGCAGAAGTTCATAAACCTAAAACAGAGTAGCATGAGTGTGAATGAGTATTCCTTTAAGTTTACTTAGTTGGCAAGGTATGCTCCAACTATGGTTGCTGATTTAATTTTGGACATCGCATGAGCAAGTTTATGTTTGGTGTTTTTAAGGATGTGGTTAAAGAATGTAGGAATTCTATATTGGTGAAGGATATGGAAATATCTAGGTTGATGGTCCATGCTTAGCAGATAGAGAAAGAGAAAGCCAAGCATAAGGAAAGAGAGAGTAAAAGGGCTAGAATAAGTAACTTTAGTTCCTCTCAACAAAGGTTAGATGGTGGAAATCATTCTCTGTTCTATCAGAAATGTGCAGCTCGCTCTAGCTTCATTTTTTGCTAGTTTCCCAGTGCCCAAGTTTAGGAAAAACCATCGAGATAAGGCACCAAGCTCTAAGTCCTAGGGTAGTGCGAGCAATGTTCGTACCAATTTGGTATGCAAGAAATATGGTAGGAACCATAAGAGTGAGTGTATGACCGGTAGTGATGGGTGTTTTGGGTATGGAAAGATAGGCCACAAGTTTAGGGAATGTCCAGTGGCTTCCCAAAAAGGTAGAGATGCCCATCAGCAAGGCCAGTCCATTTCTTTAGTAGCTCCCGCAAGGTGCCTCTCTAGTTCAACTGGTAGGAACTATTAGAATGGGTTCTATGCTCTTCAGACTCAACAAGATTAGAAGGGTTCTCTTGATGTAGTCATAGGTATGTTATAGGTTTTCCATGTTCTGGTCTATGTATTATTAGATCTTGGAGCTACAATTTTCTTTGTAACTCTGTATATAGCAGTAGGCTTCGGTGTTAATCTCAAAATACTTTTAAAATTTTTCAGATTCTCTACTCTAGTTGGTGACTCCGTTATAGATAAATAGGTATACATAAATTACCTGTTATAATTTCCCAAAATGTTATGCAGTTGTTCTTGTAGAGTTAGACATGGTATATTTTGATGTCATTATTGGATACACTTTATCTATCCCTTGATTGATTGTAGGAAGTTAGTAGTCCAATTTTAGTTTCTGTGGAAGGGTAGTACTCAGTGCCTATGGGTCAATTTATCTCTTACCTTAAGGCTAGAAAGTTGATCTTCAAAGTGTGCATCTATCATTTGGGTTAAGGATTCAAAGTACAAAACCCTAACTCTTCGGTACGTTTTAGTGGTAAATGAATTTCCAAAAGTATTTCCAGAACACCCAGAGTTCCTCCCTAATGGGAAATTAACTTTGGAATAAATATCTTTCTATATAATCAACTTATTTCAATTCTACACTAAAGAATGGCTCTATCCGAGCTTAAATAGTTGAAAGAGCTATTGAATGACTTCCTGGATAAGGGTTTTATCAGGCCTAACATCTCTCTATAGGGTGCTCTAGTTTTTTTTCTTGTGTAAGAAAGATGATTCTCTCAGAATGTACATTGACTACCATCATTTGAGCAAGGTCACAATAAAAAATAAGTATCCCTTACCAATATTGATGACTTATTTGACCAACTTCAGGGTGCAAGTTGCTTTTTAAAGATAGAACTTCGATCAGGCTATCATTAGCTCAGATCCAGAGAACCCGACATTCCAAAGACAACCTTCAGAACTCAATATGGTTATCTTTAAATCTATTGTTATATTTTTTGCACTAATCAATTCTCCTAGAGCTTTTATGGACATTATGAACATGGTGTTCAAGCAATACTTGGACATATTCATTAAAGTCTTCATAGATAACATCCTCATTTATTCTCAGAGTGAGGATGAATATGCGAATTATTTGAGAATTATCTTATAGACTCTTAAGGGTTTCTAGCTATTAGCCAAATCCAACAAATATGAATTCTACTTGAAATAAGTAACATTACTTGGTCATGTTATTTCCTGAGAAAACATTTGGGTTGATCCTAAGACTAAAGCAGTAAGAAACAAGACTAGACCTATTTCTCCAGTAGATATTAGGAGTTTATTGAATTTATCCCGCTACTATATATGGTTTGTCATGAGATTTTTCTCTATTGCCTATCCTATGTCCAGGTTGACTCAGAAAAAGGTCAAATTTCAGTGGTTTGATCCTTGTGAGAGGAGTTTAAGACTCGACTCACTACCACTCTGGTTTTAACTTTGCTCGAGGGCTTAGATGGTTTTGTGGTTTATTTTGATGATTCCAGGGTTGGACTTGGTTGTGTGTTAATGCAGAAGCACAAATTTATAGCATATGCCTCTATAAAAATCAAGCCTCATGATAAAAACTACTCGACTCATGATCTAAAGTTGGAGCAGTGGTTTTATCCTTAAAGATTTGGAAACATTACCTCTATGAGGTTCATGTTGACGTGTTCACCGATCAAAAAAGTCTTTAGTATGTGTTCAGTCGGAAAGATTTGAATCTTTGTTAAAGAAAATGGCTCGAGTTGCTAAAGGATTATAATATGAGTGTTTTGTACAATTCAGGTAAGGCCAATATAGTAGTCGTCGCTTTTAGCAGATTACCTAAGGAGAGTGTTGCTCATGTAGAGGATGAGAAAAAAGAACTAGATACTGAGGTTCATAGATTGGCCAGGATAGGAGTTCAATTGGTCGACTCAGTCAAAGGAAGTATATTGGTCCTGAATGATTTGGAAGCCTCGTTAGTAGTTGAGGTTAAGGAAATTGAGTATAGTGATCGTATTTTTCTTAAATTAAAAGCAGTGGTCTAAAGTTAGAAGGTTAAGGTTTTCACCTAAAGGGGAGATGGTGTTCTTTCCTATCAGGGCAGACTTTGTATTCTAAATGTTGATGAATTGAGATAGTGAATATTAGTAAAGGCTAATGGTTTTTGGTATTCTATTCACCCAGGAGCCACTAAGATGTACTATGATCTACGATAAGTCTATTAGTGGAATGGTATGAAGAAGAATATCAGGAATTTGTGACTAAGTTCCTAAATTTCTAGTTGGTTAAGGTTGAGCACCAGAGACCTGGTGACATGATTTAGGACATTAATATTCCTACATAGAAGTGGGAGGTAGTGAACATAGACTTTGTTATATGGTTGCCTCATAGTCATCGATAATAGGATTCTATTTAGGTCATAGTGGATAGAATGACTAAGTCGGTCTATTTCCTGCCAGTAAACATTTTAGATTCATATGAGGACTATGCCAAAATCTACCTGAAGGATTTGGTAAGATTCCATGGAGTCTTATTAACTATCATTTCAGATAGAGGTACGTATTTTACCTTTCAATTTTGGAAGGCATTCAAGAAGGGTATTTGTACCCAAGTTTATCTCAGTACAACCATTCACTTGCAGACAGATGGCCAGGTAGAGAGGACCTCTTAGACTTTAAAGGGCATATTGAGACCATGTGTGATTGATTTTAAGGGTAGTTGGGATGATCATCTTCCTTTGATTGAGTTTGCGTATAACAAAAACTATCACTTTACTATTTATATTGCCTCATTTAAGGCATTTTATGGCAGGAGGTGTAGGTCTCATATTAGTTTGTTTGAAGTTCATGAAGCTTCATTGGTAGGGACTAACTCAGTCTATGAGGATATAGAAAAATTTTGGCTGATTAGAGAGAGTTTGAGAATGACTCAAAGTCATCAGAAGTCCTATATAGATGTAAAGAGGAGGGAACTTGAGTTTGCCATTGGTGATTTTGTCTACTTGAAAGTCTCACCTATGAAAGGGGTGAAAAGGTTTAAGAACCAAGGAAAGTTCAGTCCCTGCTTTATCGGTCCTTATTAGATTATAGGTCATTTTTGCAATGTAGCCTATGATTTAGATTTGTCGGTGAACTTAGCAATAATGCATCTAGTCTTTCATGTTTCCTTGCTAAAGAAGTGCATTGGTGATGCTGCATCAGTTGTATCCTTATAAAGGTTGGCGTGAAAGATAGATCTCTCTTATGAAGAGGTTCATATTGAAATATTGTTCATAGATTGAGGAATAAATATGTTTCATTGGTGAAGGTTCTTTGGAGAAATTAGTTGGTTGAGGGAGTGACTTGCAAAGTGGAGACAGACAGGATAACCAAGTATTCCCACCTTTTCCCTTCAAAATCAGTCCCAAATTGAGGTAACAGTTTTCTTTAATTAATTAATTCTTTCCCTTAATGAACTAATTCATTCTATCTTATGTTACCCAGCTATTCTCATGCCATAACATACGTCCATGAGTTTGAGTCAGCCTATGTTTCAGCTATCGATCTAATATGATGTCAGTGTTCAAATCTTAGAAATTTAGCGTAGGAATTTCAGATATAGATAGTGTAAAGGGATTCCAATAATACTGGGAGAAGTGGTGAAGAAAATATGGGAATTGCAACTCTTGTCGCCAGGATTGGAGTACGTAATCAACACCAAGTATGTCTCCTTGCATGACATATTGTGTCATAAAAAAATAATATGCCTCCTTGCATGACATATCTTTTCATAAAAATGAATATGCCTCCTTGTATGAGATACCCTTTTCATAAAAGAAAACCCGTATCGACAAACTACGATTTTGAGCTATGGGTTATCTAAACTCAAGCCTTCTTCAGGTAACCAACTAGCACTCTTTAAGCCCATTTTGAGTTTTTTAAAACCATGCTTCATGCTTACAACACATTCAATGCTTATCCTGTTAATGGTATATCATCTCCGGGTATCGTCATAACCAAACTTGTAAGTTATTCATATCATACCACATCGAATTCGCCCTTCTCATTCAAAAACATACATATGACCACCGAAAAGGATTCATCAAATTATATGAAAGTTCTTATTTCAAAAGCATATGAAACTAATGTAAACACACTCTCTTTTCAAGACTTTAACACATGGTGATCAATTCAGTGGTTAATCACATGCATTTCTTTCGGTTAAAACACAAGAGCCTTTAGTATGAGAAATAACCCTTTGAAAACATGCAAACAACAATGCATAATGATTAAATAGGCATTTAAAACTCAAGAATCATCCTCATTCATAAACCAGCCCCAACATTAGTTATACATAAATCTCATGATAAAAAAGGGGCTTATAATTCATGCTCTCAAACCCAATCACAATTCATACCATGCAAAGACCATAAATTTCATCATGGAAAAGGGAATTTCACAAGTCACATTCATAAATCACCTTTCAAACATAAATCATGTATGCACAATATTATAAATCAAACTTATGACATGATAATTATGTACTTTAATCCAAACGGGTTTATGATGCATGATCTTTAAATAATTTCTGAAACTCCTTTACATATACATACATATATATATATATATATATCTTTATAACTTGTTAAAATGATAAAATCATGACCATGAAATTTATGATAGTCCTACTTACATTTTTTATGAACAAAATTTGTGGTATCTTGAATCTAAGCCTTGGAAGCATAGGTTTTTGAAAGAAACCCTAACTTTTCTCTCTTGAGAGTGGAGAGGAGAATGAATGATGAGAAACTGACATGATTATGGGAAAAATAGTATTTAGCCTATGTTTTAAGTTGGGGGGTAGGGTTTCAGGGTGAGAAAAAGACCAAAATACCCCTAAGGAACTAAATTTAAATTGTAGGAATTTTTAGTTATTGACTTAGTTGATAGCTTGTCAACTAGTTGATGACTTGTCAACCTAGACGTCAACTCCTTCAGTAATGCTGGTGCTTGTGGTTAAGGCTGACGACAAGGTTGATGGCTTGTCAACCTAGTTGTCACCTTGATGACAGATGAACATGCTGAGGTAAAATGAGCATAACTTTCTACTCTGATATCGGATTAAGGTGAAACCAGTTGCGTTGGAAAGAAGGCTCAAAGATATTTCATTTGGTATATGCTAGGCCATGTAACTTAATACATACTAGGAGTGATGATCATTTGAATTTGTCCTAAGTTGAAACGTTCACTAAAGTTTTGTCGTTAGAAAATTTCTTAACTCGTCTTTGATTTAGGAGATTTTTGTGACCTCAAATCACATTCAAGGGTATTCCAACATTATAGAATTGATCATCATACATATACTAACAAGTTATCAATAGGTTTGGGTCTGTACGCTAAGGAACGATGATTTGAATTCTAGCCCAAAAATACAGGGTATTACATTATCTCTCCCTTGGAATAATTCGTCCTCGAATGATGGGTAGGAACTTGTTAAAGCTATATAAGTATGGAAAAAAGGAAGTAACCGCGCATTAGGAATTCTATTTTCCCCAACGAAACATACATAGGCATTTAAGAAAATCTTCATGACATCACTAAGTAAATCATGTAAGCATAAATCATGAAATAACGAGACTTGACATACACATGATCTTTGCAAGTGTTATGCAACGCATAAATTTTCCTAAGAATCCTTGGCCTGATTAAGATTGGTACAACACATGAATATGTAACTGAGATTCTCGCGGGACATAAGAATAGAATAGGAACATTCCCTACCTCAAATGATACATCTAATAGCCTTTACATTTTTGCCACACTTCTCCACTATACTTTTAGCTATGAATATCACATTTCAACATCTCAATCTTATAATTCTCCCGCTAAATACATAACCACTAGAGCTTGAGTCTAACTGCATCGAACTTCCATATTGAAGCCTAACCTAGAGCAGAAAGATGCTAGCTTAAGTTATGGAATCTCATACTCTACATTTCCTTAAGAATACCTTTCCACCTTATCACTATAATCAAATAACCTCAGGTCTTAAATAGAGGAGTACTAACCACATAGTACATCGGTTTGAGTATCTATCAATCACAACATTCAAGTCTATTTCTACTATACCCATTTTATAGATCTCTCCACTAAAACTAGCAAGTGCATTTATTTTAACAAAGATTTTCGCCATATATCTCCTTCCTAACTATTTCATATACTGAAGGTTCATCTTCCTTTTCCCCCCTTTACCTATCACCTTAGCTTGAGAAATCACATCAAAATTTTCACATTCAAGAATGTCTACTCCCCTACCTAAACATTACTATGCTTCCACAACCACTGTCATACTAACATACGGAGGGTCATTGAGGAACCTGAGTATAAGCATCATGAATGGGAGTAACACTATTATATTATAACTTATACCTAATGTACAATCCAAGATGGGAAATAAGATATAGATACAATATAATAGGCATATATTGCTTCATATGTCAATGTCTAGATCATAGATAAAGATTCGTTCGAGTATATACACAGTACAATATAAGTCCATAGACTGAGCTTATGGTGAGAAACATGAGCGCATATATCATGAGTTGTATAACATAAGGCCAAAGTTCATAAAGTCAACGATTGGGACAAGGGTGAATACTTGAAGCTATTGCTTCTTATTTTCAGAGCTTAGATAGTCATGAGTTTGTATGAACCTTATCATGTTGGTTAATCCCAACGTAACATGAATCAGTAACATATAAAAAGCATAGTTCCTTAGAACTAAACATGATATGAGACATGGATCTATGGGTCATGAGCATCACAACATAGAGCTTGAATACTTGAAAGCTTGGACTACTAAGAGATACTATTACTTCTAGTTTGGAGGTCAGAACATGGATATAAGTTCATAGAGATCTCAAATCATAGGCATAGGCATGAATTGAATACATAACATAAGAAATTAGTAGAATTACCTCTTAGATTGAAGTAGGAGGAGCTTGCTTGAATAGAAATACATTTGCCATGACTCTTCCCAGAAACTTACCATCATGAGAAAATTCAAGAACTACCTTAGTCTATCATCCCTTCCTTAGATCAAAGTCACAATCCTAGACTTGAGGACATAGGTTCTCATTAAATCTACAAATACAACACTCAACACAATGGGGTGTCACTGTATACATAATCGCTAAAATCCCCCGGATAAACTATACTTTGAAGGCCTTGTTTTTTGAAGATGCTACTCTTAACTTTCACTAGCCTCTATAGCCATCTCCTTACAACTCACACTCTCATAAGAAAATATATCCATACTCTTTATCATATATAAATTCATTCTCCACTACTTAACATACTCATATTAAACCTCCAATGGTATAACTCACAACTTAATAAAATTTGTAGAACTACCAAAGGCACACAATGGGTATCCATATTTTCCTCAATTCGGCTCTAAAGAACATTATTTAACATCTCTCTAGACTTTTCCATACTATGAAATTTGCAAACACAGGCTAGGTGTACATAACACTCATACACATAAAACTTTATCTAACAACATGCTACCAGGGGGTTTAGCTTAATTTTACATACTTACGCTTTTATCCACTTAATGACTCAACCATAATTATCTACTCCCCCTTTTCATGAGTTTCCAATCTAGGCTACTACACACATTACATAAAATTCACTAATTCATTCCCACAAAACATGCATTATCAATCTTAAGCTACTATGCTTACCACCGTACACCATATCTAATGTTTAAGCCTATAGTCTAGAATCAATCATGTACCACCTATAAAGCATGCCATATATTATACTAGTCTATCAAATGGGGAAATCAACCCACGTCTTTTATTTTACCTAACTACGAACCATAAGTTCATTATTTACACGACATTACTGCCAAACCTTATAATTTACCACACGCCTTCTCACATGCAGTACTAGTTTACAACTACTAAAAAGAAGACAAATAAGGGGGTAAGGTTATATAATAAGGATGGTCGATCTTAGTCTCATAATATAACCCATTACCATATATTAACATATTGTACTTTCTCACATCCTATTTTACTTACCCATATATACATTCCCACTATCTTCAAATTTCATAAATACCACAAAGTTTTCCCCAAGTTAGTTTGTACTTATAACTTTTGTTTACCATCTATAAATGATTTCTTCACCACCATAACTATCCACTCTGGGCTTCTTCCTTATTTTTAATAACTAACAATCATAGCCAATCACTTTCCTCACAGACTACTATACAATCTATAACTCTTGCTATAATATTAGTCTATCATAATAAAATGACAAACCACCCCTCGGTCAATGGTTATACAACTAAAACTAACTTCTTTATGCAAAAGTCATCCTCACTCTAACTTCTAAACTTATGACTTCATATCACTATCTTCTGGACCATCTTACTACTAATAGGTCATGACACTTGTAACATACTAACACTCAGGTGGAAATAATGTTCCAATATTCTAACACATATATCTACCCCTAAGCATGACATTTGCAACAGGGATTCTAAAAGGGATAGGAATACACTACGTACCTCAGGCTAAAATGTATGATTGATATAGATAGGGGTATAATCTTAAATCAATACATTTTGAAGCACTAACGAATTTCTCTCAAGACCTCGTACAACTTTATAACCTCATTAATGAATAAATCGGAAAAGACCATATCACTTAGACACTAAACTTTTGCACTTGTATCATCTTGACAATGAGACATGGTCAATAGAATCAAAACAAGGAAGGAATTTGGATAACTTTCATAAGGACTCCATAATAGCACGAACTAGAGTATGAAAGAATGGGGAAACACCTCTTAAAAGCCTCGTAGCTTCCTCCTTATAAGTGTAGCGCGCTACACACCCATAAAAAGATTCTACTCAACACAGCTTTATAGAAACCCTGGTACTATGAACCATGCTTTGATACTAAGATTTTCATGACCCGAGTCGAGGCCCTAGCTGCGATGGGCATCCCAAACCACGAAGGTCTGAGAGACCCCTTAACATACTATCATAAGCATAACCCATACATAAATCAAATTGCGGAAGATATAATAAAATTTCAAGGGAATATACAATACAAACTGTGTCAACGAAATATAACCATACAATACCCCACTTCCATTTACAGAGCCTCTTCTAAATTACTAGTCAATCTAGACCGGGAAAAGGCCAACGATAGAACCATAAGACAACTGAACAAATATAAAAATAGAATTCCTTATGAATCAAGGGAGGCTCACCAACTTTAGAATTCAGGAAGTAATCTACTACTGAGATGGATCACGGAAAGCTGCCTTAGAACTTACATTATGAGATAATATTGCCACCACGAAGGACGATCAATACCTCGAATGTATTGATACGCAGAATTAACCAAAAACAACATATATTTTAAATAAAATTGTCGAGAGCATCAAGGAAACATTTTATCATAGTAGATATCAAAACATATGGGCATAAATTAGTGAGCTTCCAAACATCCTTGTAAATCATGAATCAACTCTTTGTCTTACTTCTGAACTGGATGGTAAACCCTACATTTCTATAATCCCACGAACTATATGGGATCCGCCCTTAACTCGGCAGCCAAGCCCTCAATCCAAGTTTATCGCCAGGATTAGAGTACGTAATCAACACCAAGTATGTCTCCTTGCATGATGTCGTATCATTAGAAAATAATATGCCTCCTTGCATGAAATATCTTTTCATAAAAAGGAATATGCCTCATTTTATGACATACCCTTTTCATAAAAGAAAACTCATATCGACAAACTATGATTTTGAGCTATGGGTTATCTGAACTCAAGCCTTCTTCGGGTAACCATCTAGCTCTCTTTAAGCCCATTTTTAGTTCTTTAAAACCATGCTTCATGCTTTAAACACATTCAATGCTTATCCATGATACCCAAACTTATAAGTCATTCATATCATACCACATTGTATCCATCCTTCTCATGCAAAAATATGCATATGACCACCAAAAAGGATTCATCAAATCATATGAGAGTTCTTATTTCAAAAGCATATGAAACTTATTCAAACACACTCTCTTTTCAAGACTTTAAAACATGGTGGTCAATTTATTCATTAATCATATGAATTTCTTTCAGTTAAAACACAAGAGCCATTAGCATAAGAAATACCCATTTGAAAACATGTAAACAATAATGCATAGTGGTTAAAGAGGCATATAAAACTCAAGAATTATCCTCATTCATAAACCAGCCCTGACATTAGTTATACATAAATCGCATGATGAAAAAGGGGCTTATAATTCATGCTCTCAAACCCAATTCACAATTCATACCATGCAAAGACCATAAATTTCATCACGGGAAAGAGAATTTCATAAGTCATATTCATAAATCACCTTTCAAACTCAAATCATGTATGCAAAATATTATAAATCAAACTTATGGAAAAAACCCCATGATAATTATGTACTTTCATTAAAACGGGTTTATGATGCATGATGTTTAAATGATTTCTGAAACCTCCTTAGATATACATTCATATATATCTTGATAACTTGTTAAAATGATAAAATCATGGTGATGGAATTTAGGATAGTCCCACGTACCTTTTTGAAGAACAAAATTTGTGGTATCTTGAATCTAAGCCTTAAAAGCATGGTTTTTTAAAAGAAACCCTAACTTTTCTCTCTTGAGAGTGGAGAGGAGAATGAACGATGAGAAACTGATATGATGATGGGAAAAATAGTGTTTAGGCCATGTTTTAAGTCATAGGGTAAGGTTTTAAGGTGAGAAAAAGACTGAAATACCCCTAGGGAAATGAATTTAAATTATAGGAATTTTTAGTTGATGACTTAGTTGACAGCTTGTCAACTAGTTGATGACTTGTCAACTGAGTCGTCAAATCCTTCAGTGATACTGGTGCTTATGTTTAAGGCTGGCGATGATATTGATGGCTTGTCAACTAGTTGATAGCTTGTCAACCTAGTCGTCACCTTGATGACATATGGACATCCTGAGGTAAAATGAGCATAACTTTCTACTCTGATATCGAATTAAGGTAAAACCAGTTGCATTAGAAATAAGACTCAAAGATATTTTATTTCGTATATACGTAGGCCACGTAACTAAATATATACTTTGAGTAATGTTCATTTGAAGTTAGCCTAAGTTGAAACATTCACTAAAGCTTAGTCGTTAGAAAAGCTCTCAACTCTTCTTTAATTTAGGAGATTTTTGTGACTTTAATTCACATTCAAGGGTATTCCAATATTATAGAATTAATCATCATACATATGCTAACAAGGAATCATTGGGTTCGCGTTTGTACATGTAGGAACGATGGTTTGAATTCTAGCTAAAAAATACGGGGTGTTATAGCGGGTCCTAAAAATGGACCTATCAAAGATGATCTATTTGATTTGGACCAGTTCTAACTAAATATCAAGAAATAATATGGCAAATAATGGTAATTGAGACACCATGAAGGAAGTGGTGGCCAAGTAACTGGCTCCACCTACACGCAAGATGGCAATGAAGTATCTAGAAGACCTCGTATTGCTTTTGTGAAGAAGAATTCATAACATCATGGTTGGCTTGCACAGGTTTGAAATTAAGTAGTCTAATTTTTGTAGGGAATGAAATACATTTTCTTGAACAATGTCATTTTTTTCTTTTTTTATTAATGCATTTGAATAGTGACATTTTTCTTTTTATACATATATCAAAGAATAATTATAATATCTTTAGAAAAAATTCCCCAAAAGAATTTCAAACTTCCTGATATATGAGGAAAAATGAATTAGTACTTTATTGAACAGATAAACATACATACATGAAGCAGAGAGTTTTAGTCTATACTCACTGCGAATTTGGATATATCAATTCAGCCTCAGGTCATTTGGTTAAATCTTCTGGCAAGATTCGGTAATCTTCTATTTGTGTAGTTTGATAGTTCTGCTGAAGCATCACGGTCACTGTTCTTCAGATTTTAGAGACAACATCAACTTAAGCACTGTGTAGACCAGAACACTAAGCACTTGAGGATTTGAATAACATGACATTAATTTCATTTTCCTTTCCATTTCAGGGTGTCCATTTATTTCCATTGCTTGCTTCTTGACAAAATAATCTTTTCAATGTGTGGTAACTGAAATTAGAATCTGAATAAAATTATATCAAAAATACTAAATTTGTAGAAAGCTAGCTAAACTTGGGAACAAAATTGTATTATGTTGATAGCTTTTTGGATTAGATTAGAATGGGTAAATGATGTTGAAACACTCTTAATAGTTCACTAGAATCTTTTCTTTAGGCGTTCTGGGAACTTTTTTCAATTTTACTTGTGATCTTCTTGGATGTAACTACAACTTCTACTTAGTGCTGATTTTAGCGTCAATAAAAAACTTGCAACTTAAAAAGATGAAGTTAGGATCAAAAATATTTTATTGATTATATTATTGTTTCAACCAGTGGCGAATGTAGCTAACAAACTAGTGAGTCCAGTAATTTTAATGCAGAGCTTAGATATACATGTAAGAATTACCAAAATTTTAATAGTTTTGAACCTATAATTGTATATGTAATGACAGGATAAGAGTCCTTTCAACTACACCTTTGGCATTTTTAGTGCCTTTGTTATCCAGAAGATACTTCATATGTCGCTTCGTCAAAGCTTAAGAATATAGATGGAACAAATGAGATAGTTTTTACACCTCACATGTTAGTTTTAAGTCATAGTTGTAAGTTGAGGTGTTATGGATGCATAATTGAGCTTATCGTACTTCAAATTTAGTCAAAAATATTGCAAAAGAACAACAATGATTATTTTATTGAGTAATTAGACACTAGCTTCTGCCATCACTATTTTGTTGTTTTCGCGGGAAACAGAAAATGTAGAAGATTGGAGATGACCACCTTAGTAAGTACAATTATTAATTGAAAGAAAATGAAGAGTAAGTTAATGCTTCAAAATTCTAATGGGAAATATTTAGGGCAAGGTAAAAGGAAGTTGCTTCAAGTGAAAAACATAAATAACTATCTGAATATCACTATTTCGATTAAATTAGGAAGGAAAGAGAGTGTAGGTGCATTTTAATATCATAAAATGTTTTGATGGTATTTAAAGTTCCATCTCACCTAACTATTCCCTCAATTTGATTTGAACTTTAATTAAATCAGCGACAATGGTTTTGGATTTCCCATCACCTCTCCTAGGGATGCATTTATTATCTTCTAGAGTAGTCATAATGAACACCTATTTCACAAAACCAGCTTTATCAGGGCCACATTCGACATTGAAGTATGCAAATAATTTGTTTAGCCAAAATCCAAAATCCAATCCGTGCTTTCTATCTTAGGTTGTAATCATTGTGTTCATATGTTCAATAATGATCACATAAATATTCACATTCTGAAACTTGGCCAAGACCTCCATTCGGAACAGGTCATGACCTGTCACTGTAGTCCTCTTCTTTGAGCGATTGAGGAGCACCTTGTTCACTAATTCAAAAAAAGTTGATATTCTCTCTTCAAGGAGTTCTTGTTCATATTCTTGATATTCATATCATCAAGTTGGCCGCAGATCTTCAAAAAAAATTTGGAACATTTTTCCTTTCTTAGGGACCTGGTCCCTTCAATAGGTACCCCAAGGATCTCAGACACCATTTCTTCATCAATTCCAATGCTCATCTTATTGACTTGAGTAGTAAATTACAAACCATCAAAGAGAAAGATTCTGATATAATATTCTAACATCCTATTCATGCAAGGTGAGAACTGGTAATACAAACAGGTGTTCCTAACTTTGAAAATTTACCCAATCCTCCAACTTAGTCATTCTTGTCATAGCAGCAACAACATGGTCAAAAACTCTACCCCATAAAACCTCTTGGGTATTGAGAATCTTCTATCTCGCTTCCCTTGACAAAACTTTTTTTTCCTTGGAAATTGATGCCTTTGCAGAAGAACCAGTTCTTTTAGAAGAAAACCCAAGGGCTTCTGAAGTCTTAGCAGATTTAAAACTAGAACCTGGTCCGTTGGTAAGAGACTTCTTAGTCATTTTCCTTTTATTAGTGCTTATGTACATAGGTTTCTTGATCATTACTGCCTTTGATTTCCCCTTTTTGGGAGAAACAACAGCTTGTTCTTTTGCCTTGGGTTTGGTGGCAGCCACACTCCTCTCTATATCAAAATCACCATCATCATCCTCAGACATACTCCCAGAGAGACTTTCAAAATCACTATCACTACTATCATTGAATTCATTCATATCTTTATCTGATTCCTCAACTGTCACAGTTTTTTTAACTGAGGGTTCAACCACATCCACTCTCTTCTTCTTCAGTGTCCTCTTTTTCTTATTAATTTTTTGTTGGCTACTAAGGCTTATTTTATTAGGATCCTTGGACTCATCCTGGTCCCTAGAGGTTTAACAGGTTTGGGTGAAGCCTTGGTAGAGGATGAGAGTCCCTTCTTAAATATTTTCTAGGTTAAGGGTCGATTGTCTGCATTATTAAAATCTTTTTTTTAATCTGTATTTCCACCAAACATATCGAGAACAGGAGGAAACATCAAGTTTTCCTCCTCAATATTCTTAGGAGGATCATTTTGCCTCCTTGTGAACAAAGTAAAAAGAGTTGTGTCCCACTTTTATGAGTCAGGAGTATTAGAGTCTCTAGGAGGTTCTCCACTAAGGATAGTGAGACCTTGAACCCCAATTTACTCACTCATTTCAAGGATATTTAAATAAGTTCCCTTGAAATTTTGCAAATCATCTTCAAACATGTTTTAATAAATTGAGGCACTCTCGGACTTACTAGATGACTCATCCTTCAGAAGATAGGACTCTAGAAGGAGAGTCCAAAATTGACTCAGAGGAAATCAGTTGAAGGAATTTCTTCAAAAGTTTTGTCTTTGGAGGAGTCAATTTTAGGATCATAGATGGAGGGTACGTCTTGGTTAGTTTTCTCATATGAGGATGCATTAGATGACTCCTTCTTCTTTGAGTACTAAATTCTCTAGCAATTTTGGGAAAGAAAAGTGGAGAGAAATTTGTAATGGCAAAAGGGTGTTGAGATTCAGAATCAAAATAAGGGGATGAATGTTTAACCACTCAAGAATGAGAAAGATCATCTTAATGAGAAAATGATGATTTTGGATTCGCTATGATAGCTTAGAAAATGGATTGAGAATATTTAAGTTTTAAAGGAAGATAAAGAATGGGAAATAATTTGAGAACTCATAGGCTACGAATAAAAGGATTTTATAAATGGGTAGAAGGGATCAGATGTAGCTTAAATAGGAAAGAAGGGAATGATTTATATTAAGTCAGGGGTTGTGACTGGTGAGACGTGTCTGGTCAGATGGGTGCATTATTCGGACTTAAAGTAAGGGTTAAAACTTTTAAGAATGGGTGGGAGAGTGATGTGGCACACCTGTTATTAAAATTTTAAAATCCACCATTTGAGAATACGGTGTGATACTAACCTGATGAGGGACCTAATCCCTGCTTGATTTTCTAAACACAATACACTTTGAGTTGTCACATCCTCTCCCTTATCTTCTCATCTTTATTTTAGGTGTATATCAAAAGAAGATATGAGACTGAATTAGACCTGTGTGACATCATCTAACAAGGATACCTGCTCATCAAATCATAGCCATCTATGGAGGATTAAGAGAAGTAGTATGCAGTCAACTTGGTCTTATTAACCCCAACTTTGTCCTGTTTCTTTCAAACTGTTACCTACCAAGTGCCTTAGTAAGTATGTCAGCAATTTGATCTTCAGTATTGAAAAATGCTATCTTGATCAACCTCTTTTCCATATTATCTCTAAGAAAATAATGCATGATATCAATATGTTTGGTCCTTTATAGTTGGCAGCACTTATGTTGTCACGGAATAGAGGCATACAATTCAAGAGAATACCAAAATCTTCAAGTTGCTGCTTGATCCATTGTAATTGAGCACAGCCTAAAGCATTTGCAACATATTCAGCTTCAATAGTTGAAAGAGCCACTGAGTTTTATTTCTTAGTACCCCAAGAGTTTAAGAATTATCCAAGAAAATGAGCCATTCCTGAAGAACTCTTCCTATCAACCAGGTACCCAGTATAATCAGCATCAACATATCCAATAAATCCAAAGTTATCTTCAGCAGGATAGAATAGGACCAAGTGGGGGGTTCCTTTAAGATGTCTCAAACTCTTTTTAACAGCCATCATATGAGATTCCTTTGGAATTTAGCACACATCCCAACATTAAACATAATGTCAGGTCTGCTAGATATCAGATGAGTAATGAACCATTGATTTCTCTATACATAGTCTCATTTGCTGAGGGACCAGGTTCAGCTAAGTCCAGTTTTGAGAAAGTTCCAATGGTAGTATCAATAGGCTTTCCATCTTCCATATGGAACCTTTTGAGTAACTCATGAATGTACTTTTGCTGACATACTGTAGTCCCAGTAGCACTTTGCTTAATTTGCAGCCCAAGGAAGAAATTGCTTTCTCCCATCATGCTCATCTCAAGTTCACTACTCATTCACTTAGCAAACTCATCATATTGGGAACTGGTTGTAGCTCCAAATATAATATCATTAACATAAAATTGAGTAAAAAGTAGGTTTCTTCCTCTAGTCTTCAGGAACAATGTGTTGTCAATCTTTCCCCCTTTGAAGCCATTTTTAAGTAGGAACTTTAAGAGACTCTCATACCAAACTCTTAGAGCTTTCTTTAGTCCATACAAAGCTTTCTCCAACTTGAACACATGGTTGGGAAAATAAACATCTTCAAAGCCTGGAGGTTGTTTTACATATACATCTTCCTTGAGAAGACCATTTAGAAAGACACTCTTTACATCCATCTGAAATAATTTAAACTCCATATATGAGAAAAAGGCAATGAGAATTTGAATGACCTCCATTCTAGCCATTGGAGCAAATATTTCATCATAGTTTATGCCTTCTTCGTGGTTGTAGCCTTGCACCGCATGCCTAGCCTTATTTATGATGATATTACCATGCTCATCAACCTTGTTCTATAAACCCACTTGGTTCCTATAACTGTTCTATCTAAAGGACATGGTATTATGTGCCACACTTTTCTTCTCTCAAATTGATGTAGCTTTTATTGCATTACATTAATCCAATCTGCATCCTTCAAGACTTTCTTTACATTCTTAGGTTTAATTTGAGACAAGACTGCAAGAAAGCACGTAGATTCCATGATTTATTCCTGGTCTACATACCTGAGTCCAGAGGAAATAGTAGATTATCAAGAAGATGTGAGGACTGATGCTTCGACTTAGACCTCTGAGGAGTGGGTTGAATTGCACTAGGACCAGTTTTTAGTGAGGTGTTACGCTCAGGAGACTGATGATTTCCTTCACTAGATTGATAATCAAATTTTTCATGTGAAGCTTGTGATGGGACAGGGTTCTGATAATCTGATGAATGCTGAATCTTCATCTTCAGGTAGGGGTGTTCATGGGACAATATGGGTCGTTTATTGGTCAAAACCATAACCAAACGAACTTAGTCGATTTTTAAATTTCTAAAATCAAAACAAACCAAATAAAAAAATAATCATTGGTTTGGTTCTTGTTGGTTTAGTTCGATTTGGTTTATTTTTTTTGGTTTATAACTATAGCTAATGATAAAAGTTGAAAATTAAAAAAAATCCAATCTAACATATGAGATGTCAACCGAGTGTTGTATCTCAACTTTGAAACTAAGATGTCAATTGAGTGTTATATTTCGATAAAGCCATGAACACCACCACACGAACACTTCTAAAAAGTATTTAAAAATTACATTTAACAAAATGATATGATAAACCCACCAAAAGGTGAACACATAAACTTCTTGCTCAACAAGGTTCAAAAAGAAAGTTAAAATTAGTGATTGTCTATAGTCCAGTGAATCTTAACTAGAAATTTCAATATACAACAAGATATTACTTTTATGATTAGTATCATTTGTCATTAAAAGTGCGAAATTCATTTAGAATCTCATAAGGTACGGTCAACTGGATGAAGACATATGACTGAATGTGTTACGACTAAAGTTAAATCATGATTAAAATATAAAATGTAACAAATATTTATATTGTATTTATGAATAATATATAAATAATTATATATATATATATATATATATATATATATATCAATTTGGTTTGGTTATTGTGTTAGTTATTTTAGAGTAAAATCAAACCAAACCAAACCAAATTAGTATAGGTTTTATAAATTCAAAACCAAATATCGGTTTTTTTTAGTCGGTTTAGTTTGGATCGCAATTCAGTTTGGTTAAAAACCAAACTGTGAACACCCCTATCTTTAGGTCCTAAACCTGGTCCCTGTGAGTATGCATCATCATCACTTTTATTAGATTTCTCTAGAGCATTAAGAGGATTTCTTGAATTATCATTATCTGGAGTGCTTCCACCACTAGTACCACCAGCTTCATCAAATACAATATGAAAACTTTCTACCACATATTGTGTTCTTTTATTGTAGATCTTATAAGCTTTGTTGATACATGAGTACCTAACAAAAAATCCTCCATCACTCCTTGAATCAAACTTTCCAAGATCATTCTTTCGATTATTCGGCA